>NC_066876.1:32344858-32695830 GCF_022985175.1 Labeo rohita
TCTGACACTGAGAATTGTGTAAAAGTATACAATTGTCCAAAAATACTGTCAATGTATAACTGCATAAAAGCATGCACAAATAAATGCATATTAATATTAAATATAAGATTTTTTTCATTTAGAATTGTGTAAAGGTATACTTAATTGTAAAAAAAATACTGTTAACGTATAACTACATAAATGCATGCAAACAAATGTACATTAATAATAAAATATAAGATTTTTACATTTAGAATTGTGTAAAAGTATGTTTAATTGTCAAAAAAGTCACAATGTATAAATAATCGCATGATTGCATGTAAAAAAATGCATATTAATATTAAAATATATTATTTAAATCATATAAGAATGAGATTTTACATTTAAAGTTCATTTGAAGTTAGTTCATTTAGAACTGTTTAAGTATGCTTAACTGTCAAAAATAAAATTGTAATTTAAATGTATAAATAATTGCATAATTGCATGCAGAAATAAATGCGTATTAATATTAAAGTATATTATTTAAAAGACACAAGAATTATATTTTTTATATTTAGAATTGTGTAAAATTGTCCAAAAATAATGTCACAACATATTAATAATTGCATAATTGCATAAACACATGTACAAATAAATGCATATTTATATTAAAATAAATTGTTTCATTACACAAAGATGAGATTTTTATATTTAAAGTATGCTTAATTACATGCATTATCTTAACAAAAACTAATGCATGTAAATTAATATAGAAATAAATTCTGACACTGAGAATTGTGTAAAAGTATACATAATTGTCAAAAAATACTGTCAATGTATAACTGCATAAATGCATGCACAAATAAATGCATGTTAATATTAAATATAAAAAAACAAATATATACAATAAACGCATATATACAATTACATAAGAATGAGATTTTGTGTACTGAGAATTGTGTAAAAGTGTGCTTAATTGTCAAAATTAATGTTAAATGTATAAATAATTGCATAAATGTATGCAGAAATAAATGCATATTAATATTAAAATATATTATTTAAATGACACAAGAATTATATTTTTTATATTTTGAATTGTGTAAAATTGTCCAAAAATAATGTCACAACAAATAATTGCATAATTGCTTAAATGCATGTACAAATAAATGCATATTAATATTAAATAATATAAGAATGAGATCTTTTTGTGTAACTGTGTAAGAATACTTTACTGTCAAAAATGTCATAATGCACAAATACATGCAATAAACAAATTTTTGCATGAGAATGAGATATTTAACATTGAGAATTGTGTAACAGTGTGCTTAAATGTCAAAAATAATGTCACAATGCATACATGCAGAAACTGAATAAATAAATGCATGTATAAATAAATGCATAAATGCATTGATATAAATTATTTTTGTATTTAAATGATGTACACATTTGAATATCCTGTCAATCTTATGTTTTGAATTTAGTAAATTTAGCTGATTCAACATGTCATTTGATTTTAAGAATGTGGAATAAATCAGCAATTTTACTAAAGATTTATTGTAAAGCGACTGATGATTTTATTCCGATCCGCTAAAGACTCATTACCGTCTTACCTTAATCTGGCCAAAAACCTCAGTTACCATCTCAGTAACAATCTACCATAAAAGTACAGCACTGGTTAGCATCAGGATGTGTGTTTGTAACAGAGACTTTGTTCAAGTGTTTCTCACCCCCAACGTCGTGCTTTGACGGTTGTATCCCGCGAAGCTGAGAATGCTCTCGGTAGCCATCGCCAAACCCGTGTGCTGAGACAAACCCGACAGCCAGATCTGATGCTTATTCAGATACTCCTGAGACAGACACAAACAGATTTTTTGAAATAAATTAATACTTTTAACCATCAAGGTTGTATTAAATTGATCAAAAACGATAGTAAAGACATTTTTAATGTTACAAAACAATGATTTCAGAATGATTATGTGACAGTTAAAAGAGAAGTCCACTTCCAGAATTTACATATAATGTACTCATCCTCATGTTGATGTCTTTCTTTCTTCAGTCGTAAAGAAACTGTGTTTTTTGAGGGAAACATTTCAGGATTTTTCTCAATATAATGGACTGATATGGTGCCCCGATTTTGAACTTCCAAAATGCAGTTTAAATGCGGCTTTAAATGATCCCAAATGTGATTGTAAACGATCCCGGTTGAGGAAGAAGGGTCTTATGTAGTGAAACGATCGGTTATTTCCATTAAAATAATACAATTTATATACTTTTTAATGTCAAACACTCGTCTTGTCTTACTCTCCCTGAACTCTGTGTATTCTAGCTCAATACAGTTAGGGTATGTCGAAAAACTCTGACCGTATTTTCTCCCTCAACTTCAAAATCGTCCTATATCTAAGTTTTTCAAAATTGAGATTAATACATCACCTGAAAGCTGAATAAATAAGCTTTCCATTGATGTATGGTTTGTTATGATAGGAAAATATTCGGCTGAGATACAATTATTTGAGTATCTGGAATCTGAGGGTGCAAAAAAATCTAAATATTGAGAAAATCGCCTTTAAAGTTGTCCAAATGAAGTTCTTAATGCATATTACTAATCAAAAATTAAGTTTTGATAGATTTACAGTAGGAAATTTACAAAATATTTTCATGGAACATGATCTTTACAGAATTTCCTAATGATTTTTGGCATAAAATAAAAATGTATAATTTTGACCCATACTATGTATTTTTGGCTATTGCTACAAATATACCCCAGCGACTTAAGACTGGTTTTGTGGTCCAGGGTCACATATAGGATGATTCTGAAATTATTTTTGAAGTCTATTATATGGAAAAAAATCATGAAATGTTTTCTAAAAAAACAATTTCTTAAAAAAAAGAAAGACATAAACATCTTGGATAACAAGGGTGTGTGTAAATTATCTGTAAATTGTTGTTCTGTTCTTCTTTAAGACTGGAGTAACAACTGATAAAAATTCAGTTTTGCATCACAGGAATAAATTATATTTTAAAGTATATTAAAATAAAAAAATATTTTATAAAAAAATATTTTTATATAAAAAATTATTTTTTTAAATGTTATTTTATAACATTTTGCAGCATTACTGTTTTTTTCTGCATGTTTGATCAAACAAATGCAGCCTTGATCGGCATAAGAAATGTCTTCATAAACCATTAAAACTCTGATTCCAAACTTTTGAGCAGCAGTGTATATTGTGCAGCACAACTGTTTTCAACATTGATAATAATCAGAAATGTTTCTTGAGCAGCAAATCAGCCTGGGGTTTCTAAAGGATCATGTGACACTGAAGACCGGAGTAATGATGCTGAAAATTCAGCTTAGTTAAAGGGGTCATCATTTTCCACCAGTTGATATGATTCTTTAGAGTCTTAATGAAAAGTCTCTAATATACTTTGGTTAAAAATTCTCAATGGTTGTGTAAAACGACACCCTTTTTACCTTGTCAAAATGAGCTCAGCAAAAATCATTCCATTCTGAGGGATTGTTCCTTTAAATGCAAATTATCTCTGCTCGCCCCGCCCCTGCTCGAGAGATTGTTTACTTTAGCCGCATTTAGCCGCGAAACTTGCTAACTAGCACATTATTAGGAAAGGTGATTGCAGAGATTCATAAAAAAACCTTTTATACTCACTTCTGCTGTAAGTGAAGCTGGATGACGAATGATTTGCGCGAACATAGACGCATTTATGTAGATCGGGAGGCGCATTCCCTTCACAAACAAATGTAATCCACTGCATCTTCAGTGGCTCAGATATTGGCAGTAAATGACGACCACTATGTTCATTATTACATCCAGCAACACAACACCTCAATCGCTCACTCTGAGATATTCTTGTCTAACTTACATCCCTGCTCCGGCATTGAAACAATGGAGGTCGGACTGTTACAGCTGATCTGAGGTAAGATGCTGAAAAAGTGAAGTTTGCATCCGATGACCCCTTTAATGATTAACATATTCATAAACCTTGGTATTTACATGGCACTCAAAGAACACCACAGTATTACTATAACTGACTGATTTCCAACTCAGCATGACTCAAACTAACACTGCATCCTATTCACGTCCAATCATTTGCCAGAGAGGCCCAGATGGTAAACTATTTCTGGTGGAAGCAAGCATCTGTGCACACTTTTGGAGGCTAATATTACCCACAAATCCATCTGCTACGGAAGAACAGATCATTTTTTTTTAATTTATCAGTTGTAAAATTAAATATAAATAAATAAATAAATAAGAAATGTGAAGCTGATGTATCAACACGAGTAATAATAAATTTTGATTTAACAACATGCAAACATTGCATGCCAATAATAATAATAATAATAATAATAATAATAATACGAACATATAAACTTTAGATGCATTTTGGATGCATAAAAATGTATAATAATTAATGTTTTTTCATAAATACATTTTTAAAAGCTGTTTTTAAAACTTAGTCAAAAGAGCTGATGGGACTGAAAATTCTGAGATAAGAGAGGATTGATTAGTGAATGACAGGAATCAGACTCTAATTCATGTTGTCTGCATGAGTGCATGAGCATGCAACACATGATTACATAAACCACATCTCAGACAGTACATACTTTCAATGCATAGAATGCAACTGACCTGGAGATGAGATTTGGTAACTGAAGCGGCCCATTTCATGGCCTCCTTTAAGATCTCTCCACAACGGGCGGCAAAGTCCTTCACGATGCTCTGGACAACAAACACAAAACATTTTAAAACACTGGACTCATATTGCGAGTTAATTCATTGTTCAGAGGCTGCATCTCACCTCTCGCGCCTCATGCGTGTCTGGGACTGTTATTCTGTACGGAGTGTCGGGTATGTCGTAGTACGGCTGATCCTTGTGGATGTCCTGTATTACAGGAGGTTGGGTTAAGTGACTGATATGTGAGAGTTATTGTAAATACTAGTAATATTGGTCATGTGCTGGTTTTTGGATGATTGCTGTACTGACGGCGCTCAGGGACAGAGACAGAGTCTGCAAGATGTCCAACATGGTCTTCAAAACTCTTCCACTCCATAAAAGATGAGGAAACCTACAGGGCAAAGAGATTTGAGAGATTTGAGCTTTTAGTGTTATTGTATATGACTATACAACAACAAAAACAACAACACAAGATCAGTAACACTTCATTTTGACATTTTATAAGCAACATTGCAACTCCATGTCAACTAGCAGTCAATAAGCTAATAAAACAACAACAATACAGTACATATTTTTAAATGAATAATAATATTGCATTGTCTTTTATGTATCCTCATTTTTTATTCTTAATTGTTTTAATTCATTTTAATTTTTTATTCTTTGCTTTTATTGTTGTGATTAATTCTGATTATTTTATTAAATTTTATTATTAATTTTATGATTATAATTACTTTTTATGCAAAGCACTTTGAATTGCTACTGTGTATAAAATGTGCTATAAATAAGTATTGTAATTGATGTTAAATTACAACAATTAAATTGATAAATAAAATTTCAATTATTATTATTAAATTACAAAAAACTTTTTAATATAAATATTTTACTATAGCAATAAAATTACTGTAGTAGTAGTAGTACTACTACTACTAATAATAATAATAGTAATTATAATAACTGAAAAAGTAATAAATTATTATACAATTTGTTTACTACTACTAATGCTGCTCCTGTTGTTTTTTGTTGTGAAATTACAAAAATTCAGTCAATAAAGAAATATTTTATTATAGCAATAATATACTACTATCTTAAAAATACTAAAATGCAAAACAAATGTAATTATTATAAAATTATTACTACTACTAATACTGCTGCTGTTGTTTTTGTTGTAAAATTACAAAATTCAGTCCAAAAAGAACTATTTTATTATAGAAATACTAAAAATGCTAAAAAAAAAAAAAACAAAAAAAAAAACTATAAATGCTAAAAAAAAATAATTATTATAAAAATTATTACTATTACTGCTGCAGTTTTTTTGTTGTGAAATTACAAAAAAATCAGTCAAAAAATAAATTTTATTATAGCAATAATACTACTATTATAAAAATACTAAAATGCTAAAAAAAAAATTCGAAAAGGTATTACTACTACTAATACTACTGCTGTTGTTTTTGTTGTAAAATTACAAAAATTCAGTCAATACAGAAATATTTTATTATAGCAATAATACTATTATAAAAATACTAAAATGCTAAAAGAATTATAATAAAATATTACTACTACTAATACTACTGCTGTTGTTTTTGTTGTGAAATTGCAAAAAAAAAAAAAAAAAAAAAAAAAAAGTCAATAAATAAATATTTTATTATAGCAATAATACTACTATTATAAAAATACTAAAATGTAAAAAAAAAAAAAAGATACAAATTATTACTACTACTAATCCTGCTGCTGTTTTTGTTGTGAAATGTAAATTTAAAAAGAAATATTTTATTATAGCAATAATAAAATTTAGTCAAAAAATAACTATTTTATTATAACAATAATACTACTATTATAAAAATACTAAAATGCTAAAAAAAATAAAATATTATGAAAAATATTACTACTACTAATACTACTGCTGTTGGTTTTGTTTTGAAATTACAAAAATAATTTCTGTCAATAAAGAAATATTTTATTATAGCAATAATACTATTATAAAAATACTAAAAATAAAAATTACAAAATAAAAAAAAATATATTTTACAGAACAACTGTATAATGACTAACAACTAATGAATATGTCTGTCCTTCAAAAATTAAACCATAGAGCTTTTATTTTTGGTAGCAAACCGCAGGGAGACCTTAAAGATCTTTTGTTGATAACATATTTATATATGATTCTCAAAACACAATTTGTGTTTTCAAATGTAAACTTACAGCACTTTCAGACTTCACGTGGAACTCAATAACTTTAATAAGCATAAAATAAGCATAAAAACTACAAGTAGACTGAAATTGTTCAGTTTACATTATAAATAATGCTTAATATGCTGTCTAGGAAGGGAAAATCTGTGAAATACTGTACGTTTCAGCGAGTCCTGAGAGGTATTTATCTGCCACCCTGCGGATCCTCTTGTGGGTGTGGTTAAAGTTGACCAATAGGAACTGAGCGTGGCGCTCCAGCTCCTCCTCGTGCTCTTTAGTCTTGGGCTGAAACAGAAAGCAATGCCACTGTCAATAATGAGCGATCAATATCTATTTGGTTCAGTGCTGAGAGATCCTTCAAATGCTTAACTCACTTTTTCAGCCATCATCTGCAGGAAAACCTCAAAGACTTTATCACCCACACAAATCACACATTGCATCATGCCTGCATTTGCAGATAGAGAAAGACAAGATAAGGATTATCTGCAATGATAGTGATAATGATGGATTTTTACATCTTGCAGTAAACATTTAAAATCAACAACGTTAAATTCTGTCATGTTTCTGACCTGATTTGTCTTTCTGGATGGCCTTGTCCTCAAAGTATCTGAACATCACCTGGAAGCGATCAGCATCATTCGAGTGCAACATCCTGAGGAAGAGAAAAATTAAAACACAGAAAGAGACCCACAGATCACACATAAAAATCACCACAATGAGAGAAGCTGGAGAAGGAAAGCATCTCTAACCTCATATACTCCAGCCGGTACACAGACAGCAGGTAAGTGGACATGGCGAAGTCGAGTTTATTGATGAGAGCAGCGGCTTCAGGTGACGGATCCAACAAATTAATGATGGTGCTGCGCAGTTCACTTAACTCTGCCTTCAAAAGGGAGATTGGTAACACTTTATTTTGACATTCTATAAGCAACATTGCAACCCCATGTCAACTAGCAGTCATTAGAGCATCAGTAGACCGTCTGCTTAATATGTGTCTCCTGTCTTGTGCACGCGCTTTACACATGTCAGTCAGCACGATCATTTTAGATGTTTAATTACTCTTTGGTGCATTGGGCTTAAAGGGAGCTTAATGAACCAGCATGAGTCACATTTACTCACCCTCAAGCTGTTCTATACCTGCAAGATTTTTTTCTCCTGCACAAAAGAAGATATTCTGAGGAATGTTGGTAACCAAACAGCTGACTTCCATAGCATGGAAAAGATCCTATGGAAGTCACTGGCTACCGTTAACTGTTTGGTTACCAACATTCTACAAAGAAACAACTGGAGGGTGATGAAATGAAGACATCATTTTAATTTTTGGGTGAACTATCCCTTCAAAACCTGGCAGCTGTAAAACTACACTGAGACAGTGAGAGATCACTGGGATACCGGAGTAACCGTGTCGTTCTTCAGAGCCGAGTTGTACTGGAGTTCTGAACGCAGCGGTTCTCCACTGGGGAACGTGAGCAGTGGAGATTTAGTGGCGATTTCACACACTCCCTCGTACCACTCCTCAGGCCACAGACCTAAAACACATACACACTGCTGTAGAAAAGAGCTCAAAATCTACCATCCTGATAAGAGACACTGTGCATGTGGCGAATGGATGCTGCCAGTGATGCTGATGATTTTACTTCCTTACCAGAGCCTTCCACAGCAAAACCCATGACCACAGAATAGAGCCAGAAATCTCTAAACAGCTTCTGCAGGCGAGGTTTGGCCTCTTTAATGGGGGGCAATCGGCGGGTCAACTGCAAACACAAAACACAATTACTTTAAATATAGAAACATTCTGAAAATGCTGGTCATTTCAAAGGGCTATATCCTAAAAAAAGCTGCCGCCGTCTGTGCATTTATTTTTTTTCAATTCCATTTATTACAAAATTGTTATAGCCAAACATAAAATAAAAATATAAAAATAATAAAAAAAAAAAAAAAATACAAATTACATAAATAAATACAAATACTATACAAAATAAAATGTAAATAATAAATAAATACAATTTAAAAATGAATATATTAAAAACTGAATTTAAAATGTTACTTTAAAATAAAAAAAATACATATATAAATTTAATAACTGTTGCTTGTACTGATCACTGATTTGTTCATAACCACGCTGTTTAATATTGCACATTATCTGCTTGTATTGTGGGAAAAAAAAAAAAAAAAAAAAAAAAAAAGTTTAAATGGAGTCAAAATCAAAAAATACATATACTTTTCCTGTAAGAATGTATACATGTCAGTTTTTCTAAAGCAAGATTACATAACATTTTTTTAATCCATCGACTGATATGCAATAAGCACAATTTGTGACCCTAGACTACAAAAATATTGAGAAAATCACCTTTAAAGTTGTCCAAATTAATTTCTTAGTGATCCATATTACAAATCAAATATGATGTATTGATATATTTATGGTAGGAAATTTACCAAATATCTTCATGGATCATGATCTTTACTTAATATGATTTTAGCATAAAAGAAAAATCGATAATTTTGACCCATACTACAGTATGTATTGTTGGCTATTGCTAAAAACATATCTATGCTATTTAAGACTGGTTTTGTGGTCCAGGATCACATTTAGCTTCCAAGTCAGATCACAAATCACATCAAGAACCTTTTCTAAAACAATTGCAACTTTATATACAATAAAACGGTGTGCCAATTTCCTCTTTATACAGTTGTCAGAGAAATTAGGATAAAAGCTATGCAGTTTAACTATGGTAATCTAAGTCCTAAGAGGTAATTTACAGTGTATCTGCATTCATTTGCATGTAGTATTAAAGGATTGAGTGCATTTCAAGGGTTAAATGAGTCAGATGAAGGTCTGCGAGGACTGACTGAACTCGCTGCTGTTTGATCAGTGAAGAGCCACTTCAAAGTCCAGCTGGAGAACGAATCCACAAACGGACCATCCACACACAAAAACACAGAGATTTCAGAGGGAGAGAGCAGGTAAGCAGCTCAAACTAGCATAAATTATTTCATAAGACTGTTGACATTGGTGTGATATTTCTGAGATCAAGCTAAAGAAATAACCAAACGCAAAACTTCAACAATTATTGAAAATCATTGAATTATTGATCCACCACTGTTTTGGACATTGAGTGTCCTCATAACTGTCCATAGTGGTCACAGCTTTGGATTTACATCATTTGTAAGACACTTTGGATCAGTGTTGTTATTGCTAACATTGTTTACATGCATAAAAAAAATCGTCATTTGAAATAAAACTGAAATAAAATAAATTAAAACCTTATACTAGAAATGCCTTGCCAACTAACTGGAAATAGTTGGTAGCTGAAGTACTAAATTTACTAACACTGAAAAAAAAAATAATGGAAAATTAAAATAAAGTTTAAAAAATAAATTTTTAAAAATTAAAATAATAAAATATTCAAATAAAAAAATTACAATATAATTAAATATCATAACAGTATACTAATGCTGGTAAATGAATGCTGCTTTGGATAAAAGCATCTGCTAAATTAGTAAATGTATATGTATACATGGCATATATGCACTGTGTGTTAAATCTCATAGAAATGTTTGTGTAATTTATGTAAGTAAATGTGTCAATCGTTCAGCATTCCCATGTATGCTTGTTTTCATAGGATGTGGCTCGTTGCAGTAATTTTAGCCTCTCTCCTGAGCAGCCCCGCTCTGGCTGGGGTCAAAGACCTTGGTTCACACTTCACTGGTCATGAGAAGGAAAAGGTGGATGCCCGTGGACTTTCTCCAGATGGAGAGAATACAGACATAGAGTCCATTCCTCTGGACTTCCATCGGGAGAATACGGTAACAAATGACCTCCCATTGGAAGGGCTGGAAGATGAAGACTACATTGACTTCGATAAGATCTTGGCGGAGGGTGAAGATGACTATAGTGAAGGCGACCACATAGATGAGATCTCCACGCCTGCTCCTGACCTGGACCTGTTCGGGGAACCCAGTGACCCCAAAATACGGCGAGCACGCCTCTTGCGGCTCTTCCACGGAAGAACGCGCCTACAGCGTATCAATGTGGTTAACGCTCGCTTTGGGTGTCGGCTTTATCGGAAACTGCGCAACCGACTTAACCAGACGGACAACATTCTGCTCGCTCCGGTTGGGATCTCCATTGCGATGGGGATGATGGCTCTGGGAGCCGGCCCAACCACTCAGGAACAACTCTACCAAACTCTCGGATTTGGCGAATTCGTCAACGCCAGCACTCATTACGATAACGCGACCGTGCACAAGCTGTTCCGCAAACTCACACACAGGCTCTTCCGACGGAACTTCGGCTACAACTTGCGCTCCGTTAATGACCTGTACGTGAAAAGAAACGTCCCCATACAGGAGGCTTTCCGTGGTGATGCAAAGACGTACTACTTCGCCGAGCCGCAGTCTGTGGACTTTGCTGACCCGGCCTTCCTTGTGAAGGCCAACCAGCGCATTCAGAAGATCACCAAAGGTCTGATAAAGGAACCCCTGAAGAGCGTAGACCCCAACATGGTAGTGATGCTCCTGAACTATCTCTACTTCAAAGGTGAATCGATTCTAGCCAATTTTGGTGGTTGTTAATTGGGTCAAGACCTAAAGATTTGAACTCTTTAGGACTAATGGTTTTAATCCCTCATTTGAACAGTCAATCCTAAAGCAAATAATCATGTACTATGTGAAATGTTTTGAGCTCAATATTAAACATTTATTTTTATGTTAGCCTGACTGAATAGAACAGCATCTTGACATGGTTAACCAGCAAGACGTCCCTTGTCACATTGAGGCTGGTCAAACAAACATGGTCTTTCTTGTGAACCTGGTTAACCAAGTTTTGCTGGCAAACCTCGTAACTATGCTGGTCCACCAACTAGACCTGTAATAAACCAACATAAGCCGGCACAAATCCAGCTTAAGATGGCTTTTTCAACAGGTCAGTGAAGCCAACCCTGTTTCTGGAGGCTTACCTTACTTGAGACTTCAGTTCCAACCTTGCCCAAAACACCTGGCTGTAATTTTCAAGTACTCCTGAACACATTGATTAGCTGGCATGTTTGCTTATAAAGCTCCCTACAGGAGCAGGATTGGATCTCCCTGCTGCAGATCTTTGGTGAAGAGGGACGTCCAATCTTGCTCCAGGAGGGCCAAGTCCTCACAGAGTTTAGCACTTAGCACTGGAAGTTTCTTCCAATCCTGAAAACCTTGATTAGCCAGTTCACGTATATTTAATGAGGGCAAGAACTAAACTCTGCAGGATAATACCCCTCTGAGATGAGGGCTGTCTACTGCTGTAGATTTTGGTGAATAGGAACTTCTGTTTCAACTGGGGTGTCCAACCCTGCTCCTGGAGGGCCAATTACCTGCAGCATGTAGCTCCAACACATGTACCTGAAGATTTCTTGTGATCCTGAAGACCTTGATTAACTAGTTCAGATCTGTTTAATAAAGACCTGAGCTAAATCCTGCTGGAAGATGTTCCTCCAGGAGAAGCGTTGGCTACCCCTGCTGTAGATATATTTAGTAAACAAGAACTTCTGTCTCAACCGGGGTGGGGGTGAGGGGGGGCAATCCTGCTCCTGAAGAATCACTTTCTTGCAGAGTGTAGCTCCAACAAACATGCCTGAAAGTGATTCTGAAGACCTTGATTAGCTTCAGGTGTATTAAATTATGGCTGGAGCTAAACTCTGCAGGAAGGTGGTCCTCCAGGAACTGTACACCCCTGCTTTCAACAGATTGGAAGCCAGTAGGAATAATATTGCATGAAGCTCTCAAATAACACCACCATGTGATGTTTTTTGCTGGCACAACAAATGCAGGTACGTGGGAGCAGAAATTCCCGAAGGAACTGACACACTACCGGCAATTCCGTGTCAGTGAGAAAAAGCAGGTGCGCGTTCCCATGATGCAGAACAAAGGAAGCTACCTGGCGGCAGCCGACCACGAGCTCAACTGCGACATACTGCAACTGCCCTATGCCGGAAATATCAGCATGATCATTGCCGTTCCTCAGAAACTCTCTGGAATGAGATCCCTGGAGCAGGAGATCTCCCCAACCTTGATCAACAAGTGGCTTAACAACATGACCAACAGGTAAAGCACTAGCCACAGGCTTGAGACCAAATTGCAAACAAGTCAACAAAGCAATTTCATGCCTGACTCAATGACTTTAAGTGCTTAAATTGATTTACCCAAGTTGGACAAATTCCTGAATCCTTGTTGGTTATGGAACAACACTGCTATCAACCTATCAGATAGTAGATCTAAGTTTAGCGTTGACCAGTATTCTTATCACCATATAATTTCACTGAAATTCAACTTTTAGTGGCATGTTATGACTTGGAATATAGTTCAGTCTATGATCTAAGGTTAGGGTTAGAGGTTAGTGTCAGGGTTTGATAAGGATATTGATCCAGGAATACATCCTACTTGGTTAAATCAATCTTCAGTTGTCTTTTTGGCTTTGCATGGTCTGAAAATCTTTCTCTGGTAGGACTCGAGAGGTGGTCTTCCCTCGGTTTAAGCTGGAGCAGAACTACGACTTGATTGACCACCTGAAGGAAATGGGGCTGGCGGACCCGTTCACTGAAAAGGGTGACTTTTCGCCAATGACTTCAGAGAAAGTCATCGTCAATTGGGTAAGAGAACAACTGACATGTGGCAAACAAATTCAACAACAGGCCTTTTTACTGTTGTGTTGAGAGCACTTTAGGTCGCCTACTCCTAATCTCTTACAAAATCATACTCTTTGACCTTTCATTGCTCCATCATAACCACCTTTTCCTGCAAACCTCTGCATCTTTTCTCTTAGTTTAAGCATCAGGGCACCATTACAGTCAATGAAGAGGGTACGGAGGCGGCAGCAATGACACACATCGGATTCATGCCTTTATCAACACAGACTCGCTTCATTGTGGACCGGCCCTTCCTCTTCCTCATCTACGAGCATCGCACGGGCTGTGTTGTGTTCATGGGACGTGTGGTAGACCCTTCACAGAGTTAATCAGACACACATACACAATACAGCAGGCTGATGCATCACTGTAACTAAAGCGCTAGCCAAATAAGCAAATGAGAATGATGGTTGTTTTGTTTTATCAAGTGAAGTGAGTTTTGTAAAGAAATGCTAGTGAAATTTAAGAACACATAAGTTCATCAACTGATAAACGCCAGTGTATTTTTGAAGCAGAACATGTTGTTAAATAAAATGAATCAGAGGACTGGTTTATTGAATTCATCTGTTCAAAGGGTGAATAAAAACAACACTCAAGTACACCAACAACATGGCAGAACATTTTGCAAGACAAGTAAATATTTGTCAGAGAAGTTAAAGTCTAACCACAGGCGCTCGAGATCTAATTACGATTTCTGTACGGACACAGGAACAAATGACGCATCCAAAAACAGCAGAAAGAGCTCTTGCATTTTTTAACAAAACACAGTATCTGATTACAAAATGAGAGCAAGATTTATCTAACTTTATGCAGATCTTTGATTAGTTACTTTCATGCTCTTGCCAAATTCACTCTGATCTTCAAACGCATGCTAGCCCTCAGAGAGCTCATAAATCATTTAAAGGGAGTGAACAGAAAAACATTTTTTCTTTTCATTAATATTTGCATATTATTTCAGATGTAAAACAGACCCAGAGGAAAATATTTTTAGCAATATATCATCATGATCATCTTTGTTGTTACCTGAAATATTTTTTATACAGTTTAATAGAAAATTAAAATTACATTTAATATTTATACTATTTAAAAGAAGCTTTCTATGGAATTTTGTGGCCTTTAAATAGTATAAATATAATTTAAAATATTATAATTTTATTTTATAATATTATAATTGTAATAGTATTGTATTAAATAGTATAAAGTTTATTAAATATTTTGCTAATACAATTTTAATTCCAAAAATCATAAATTTATGCTTGCAGCATCTTTCCTTAAAGTGATCCTATTATGCTCTTTTACAAAGTATTGATTTTGTTTTGGGGGTGTGCTAGAACATGCTTTCATGCTTAGTGGTTCGAAAAACACTTTTTTAAAAAAAAAATAAAAAATTTACATTACTACGATACTTGGCACATATGGCTTAATTAGTTCCGGGTTTAATGAAGGCCCACCGTCCAAAAAACGAAATGTGTTGCGATTGGTTAGCTGTCCCACTGCGTTGTGATTGGCGAACAGCTTAGACAGTGTTTCAGTACTGTCACGCCCCTTGTCAAAGAAGCAAGTTCTGTGTGCAACTGTTAGCGCAAGCTAGATTAAAGTGATTCTTTTGTTTTAAATATGAATATTTTTCTTACAAAAACACATCAATTCGCTACAGGAGGCCTTTATTAACCCCCCTGGAGCCATGTGAGGCACTTTTTTTTATTATGGATGGATGCATATTATTGGACTTGTTTTGGACTGATGAGGAGAAACACCTGTCTATGTCATTCTAAGGCTTGGGAGTGCCAGGATAAATTTTAATATAACTCCGATTGCATTCGTCTGAAAGAAGGAAGTCATGTACACCTAGGATGCATGGAGGGTGAGTACAAGTACATGATACGCTACAGTAGTGTTGGATCCTATCATCAGCCTGCGAAATTGCCTATACATGATATTATCGTGCTAATGTATTTATTTATTTACACATTTAGTTTCGTTGCCTGAAACCAGCTCCAGCATAAGGCTAAAAGCAGCCTAACATTATCACAGAACATCACCACTGATTAGTAGGGATGTGACGATATCTCAGGGCACGAGATCTTGCGAGATCCGATGTGTCTCGCGGGACCAGTCAGATCTCGCGAGATCTCGTGACGATATCCCCCATAAAACATTTTGCTGTGTTTACATTAGAACTGCACGATTAATCCTTAAAATATCGAGATCTCCATTCAAACACCCACGCGATCTTATTCCTGAATGACAACGATTCAGCTATGTCTATTAGGACTGTTTCTCATCGTGAGTGTCAGTGGAGTGTGAAAAGCATGTTTTGTCACTGCCCATGTTAATGAATCAGAGGGTCGGGGTAAATGTGAACGCAGAAAGAGCAACACAAACAGTCTTTTCAACCATATTATAATCATTATTTTTATGTAATAGACATTTAAATAACAGAAGTACTGGGATAAAAGTTTATAGTTTGGGTATAAACACGTATTGTCTATAGTAGCGATCAAAACGAAAGTATCTTAACACTTGTACGCTTATCCTCTTCCGCCAGGAGGTGGCGACAACTGCGCGTTTTCAAAAAGTATGTCATTGAATCATTCATTCAGGAGATTTCAATAGTCAAACAAGTTTTAATGAAGTGAGACACTGACTCCTTCATTGAATGTTTTTTTTTTTGTTGTTTGTTTAAATGAATATAGGTTTTTAATAGATATAAGCAATGAACAGCCTGTCAGAACCACTAGTAAATTACAATATTTTGTTTAGTTTTCTAATCTTTTTTTTCCTCCAGAATCTTGAGAAAATCATGGTCTCCAATTTATTAAAAATAAATGGGATTCTCAATTTATCCAGAAATTGGACTAAATACTGTGAGTGTGTCTATGTGTCTTACCACAGCGATTACAGGGATGAGGACGCCTAGATTACCAGCACTGCTGGATGCCTAGAAAATTAAATAAAAACTAAATTAAAACAACATTCAGGACACACTGAATGCTCCTTTCAATAACTGTAAGTGTAAAGCCAGACTGACTTTGAGGGCCGGTCCTTTGTCACTGGCGCGTTCACTGGCTCTTTTGCCCTCCAGGCCGAGCTGAACAAACAGCTCCAGCAGATTGACCAGCAGCTCGTCCACCAGCTGCTCCCCCTGCAGGTTAGCCGCAATATTCGCCAGGGCGTTTATCACAGCTAGAGAACAGTGTCTGCACAAACACACACTCTTCACATTAAAACATCACCAGAGACACACTGGAAGCAGATTTAATGTATAAACAGCACAGACATATAAATCACGTATAATAGCATAAAAAATACAATAAGACAAAACTATAATGCTATAACAAACAGAAAAGGTTAATTCATTGTTTACCTGGGTCTTTAGTCTATGATTAGCTCACCACACCTCTTATCTGACAAGTTTTCGGGTTCGAGTCATTCATTCATCACGACAGCCCCATAAGATGAACGAACGACTCGAACGACTTGAAACAGGTGAACTAATTCCTGTACAGAACCTAATAGGATGTTGCGCATGCGCAACTGAACGAATCACTCCCTGAGACAACTCGTTCTTCCCAAGTCACATTAAAGATTCGTTCAAAATGAACAAATTGGTCAAGAACGACCCATCACTAATTCGTGGCATCGTGGACGCGCATCCCAGAGCCTGTGCTACATAAGCTTTCGTGCTTAAAAAAAAAAAAAAAAAAAAAAAAAAAATACAAATGTTAATTTTTCGAAAAAAATGACTGATCGTTTCACTAGATAAGACCCTTCTTCCTTGGCTGGGATCATTTAGAGTCCTTTGAAGCTGCATCTGTAAATTGTTGTTCTGGAAGTGGACTTCTCCCTTAAATATTTTATACAAAACATTACTGAAAGTCAATTAATTAATAAATCCTTCCAAAATCATAATTAAAATGGGACTCGACTGTCTAAATGCATACTTAGAAAAAAAAAATAAAAAGATACAAATGCAAAAATTAAACTAATTAAACAGCCCGTTTAATTTAAATTCAAATGTATTCTAAAGACAGAGTCTGAAAATTGGTCATTAAAAGCTAAATTCTGACTTTTTTGGTTGAAAAAAACCTTGACAAATATTATGATTAGACAGACTTGTTTAAATCTTTAAAATGCCTTACATTTCCATATATGGTATTAAGCATTTCTCATACAGTAAAATAATGCATTAAAAAATGCATCAGGTAACCACACACATACACACACACACACACACACTGTATCCATGGTCCTTGTAGTCTTTGGTGGCTGAATACACCACATTACTGGCTTTTACACTGATCTGCTGGAACAGGTTCCAGACCTCCTGATAGATGTATTGCTGTAGTAAAAAACAAATCACACACTGTCTGTAAGAAAATATCTATCTATAATATACTGTAGATTTGCTATATTCTTGGTATATGAAAGAGAAAGAATTAAAGATTCTTTGTATTTGCATTGCATCTTTGCTCATTGTTTAATCAACTGCGCACAGTTTCTTTCTTTTACCGTGAATAGCCATTTAAAAATGCTTCAAAATGGACACATCGTAATTCATTAGACAAGAACCATGATGCAAACAACAACACTGTGGGTGGTGAACCGTACAAGACATGCAAAGAAGGAATCGGCTGAAAATAAACACATCTTCATGCAGTGAACAGCTGTAATTATGTGTGTAAATCAGATCCTTACGTTCCCGGTAATGACCATGCAGCCCAGCTGGTCTATGATCAGCACGTCTAACTGCGAGGGAGGCTGACAGAACTTCTGCTGCAGGATCTGCAGGATGGGCTCCATCACTTTAGGACAGTCTCTCATGGCCACGGCGATGTGACCGAGCGCGCGGATGGTGTGATCGGGGATGAGATGAGCCTCCCTGAGGAGAAACACACCCGCTCGAGTCAATAAAATCACATCACATCACTCACAGAGACAGAAAGAGACAGACAGTGTGTTTATTTCCTCACTTGTCATTTTCCTGGGAGATGTAGAGCCGGTTTGACAGGCTGGCTAAGAACGCCTCCACTATTACAGGATCCATAGTGAGACCAGCTTTTAGACATCTGCAAATAACAGTCATGCATTCACATTTCAATCGTTATGTTTACACGCAGTGATTTTCGTCAATCAGAATGAACCCAGCTCAATTTCTGATTCTGAAAGTTGTTTATATTCATCCTAAACCTTGCAATCTGATTCTTATATTCATTTACATTGTGCATTACATTTATTCCTAAGAAAATGTCAGCACATTTAGAATGTTATTTTAGCATTGAGATTATAGTTTTTATTAATTGGATTTTATTTTTATATTTACCATTTTCACCTTGATTTTAGTTAACTTTGTCATTTTTAATCGTTATTTTTAATATGTCTACATGATTTTTTAATATTAGTTTTAGTTATTTTAATACAAGTTAAAAATAAACAATGACAAATGTTGGCAACTAGCTGAAATGAAATGGACTTTTTATTTTTTATTTATCCGTTTTATTTGTTTGTTTTTATTTTAGCTTTTAATAAAATAAAATAAAAATCCTCATCATCATCACTACTTCAACTGCTACTAAATAAAAATTAAAAAAAAAACTAAAAGAGAAAAAGAAATATTACTCTTGCAATATTTCACTATTTAAAAAGTTAAATTATTTATTATTGAACATTATGTTAAATTAGCATATTTAACAAAATATTACTACTATTAAATAAAAATATTAAAAAAAATGACTAAATGAATGATATTATAAATATATAAATAAATACATAAATATAAATATTAAAACACTCTTGTAATATTTCACAGTTAAATAGCATTTATTATATTGTTAATAATAATAATAATAATAATAATTATTATTATTATTATTATTATTATTATTATTATTATTATTATTACTACTACTACAACCGCTACTAAATAAAAATAAAAGACTAAAAGAAAAAATATATATATTACTCTTGCAATTTCACTATTATATAAAAAGTTAAATTATTTATTATTGAACATTATGTTACATTTAACAAAATATTACTACTACTAAATAAAAATATACAAAATGACTAAATAAATATTATAAATATATATATATAAATATATAAACTATAAATATATAAATAAATATATAAACAAATATTAATATATGCTACTAAATAAAAATAAATACTAAAAGAAAAAAGAAATATTACTCTTTCAGTGTACTTTTCACTATTTTATAAAGAGTTTTATATTATTTATTATTAAACATTATGTTAAATTAGCATATTTAACAATATTACTACTACTACTACTACTATTAAATAAAAATAAAAAAATACTAAATAAAAACAAATATTAAAAATAATACATATTAAAATACTCTTCTAATATTTCACAGTTAAATAAAAAATATTATTTATTATATTGTTTATTCTTAAAAATTGGAATGATTATAATAATTTACGGTATTTAATAAAAAATATTTTACTTTATGACTGTAAAATTGCAATAGTCATATTTATGTCTTAATCTTCATTTTCAAATGTTAAATATTTTATTTTGACAGGAAAACTGCAGGGAGCTCTTTTGTTGATAAGCGCTTCGCATTATAGGTTTATGCAGATGGTTGGCACATGCTGCGTTCCCATATGCACATTATAAACAACTCAAACTCAAGCAGATGCTGAATGCATTATAAATGAACTTCAGAAAATAACAAAAGTGAGGCAGACCTGCAGATGTTGTCGATGGAAATGTCTCTAAGCTGCTCGTACATGGACGGCTGGTCTTTCCTGTTGGACAGCAGGTTGAGTGTGGACTGAGAGTGTTCATTGGTCACATTGATTTTGATCCCGCCCCCTCCTAAACAAAAAGATGTAAACGATGGAGCAAAAGATGAAAATTAAAAAAAAAATAAATAAATAATAAATAAAATAAATAATTAAAATAAATATAAAAATAAATATATAAATATAAAATAAATATATAAATATATATATAAATATATAAATATATATATAAATATATAAATAAATAAGTAAATATATATATATATATATATATATATATATATATATATATATATATATATATATATATATATATATATATATATATATATGAAGAGTTTCGTTGCAAAACGAGATATATCCATTTTGAGAAATGTTGGTTATTTGACATTATTATTTAAGACATCAACAGTCAAGTTCATTCACAATTTTTGTACATGAAACTATTACTTGAGCTCAGTGAAGGCCAGGGACACAATATTTTTCAAATCCAGGATATTTTTTATTTAATTTTATGTCCATAAATAGTTCATAAATAAGTCAAAAATCATGCCGAAATGCAACATATTTATCTTAACATTGTCAAACATCTTAAATTGGTTAAAAAAAACAATACATCATAAATATGATATAGTATATACAAAGATTTATTAATAATAATAAGATTCTGAGTTAGTTTTGGCCAGAACATACACAACATAACATAACTTTTTTTTTTTTTTTTTTTGCAAAACGCTATGAACGTAGCCTACGTGACTGACAGCTCGCCTACAGTATAAACAATTAAATGGTAAACGTTTTTTTAGTTAGCCTGTTGAATCCTCTTTTTAAAAATATATGTTTTTTGTTTTGATATTATCGTTAAATCAATGAGCAAACTCGGAGCACTTCACCGGCATTGACTCTCTTCCCAGGGGATGCTGAACATTTTCATCTTCTGCCTCCTTCCTCTTCTCACCTCTTCCTGATCCTGACATCTGTCCTAACCACCGCAGCATTTTGATTTTAGCTTATTTCGCTGTCCAGCTCAGTCCTCTTTGCTCATCCGATATTTCCTATTTCTTGTTTGTATTTTCGCGCTCTTGTCGTCGTTGATTGGACCCGCAAACCGAAGCGTACTGTATCTGCGCGCTGCTGCCAATAGGTATCTAAAACGTCACCCGTAGTGCATTGTTCACGTGAAATGTAGGACGGAGGGGACAAACGACCCAGAGCTTCTCTGACATGATTTGCATGATTGGCTCATGCATCACCGGCCAAACTGGCTGGTAAGTTTTTATCAATACCCACCAAAATGATTTTTAACCCGCATTTGGCGGGTTGGCGGGTGTTCATTTCGAACCCTGGTTATATCGCACTTTGTAAAGAAACTGGTCTGGCGGATATCGCGTTTTGTGAAAAAATATTTTATAGGAGGCCTAAAATGTACATTCTTAAATTTTATTAATGGCAGCATTTCACACATAGATTAAGGTACATCTGAACAGTGATTTCCAATAATAAAATCCAAATGTCAAAAAATGGCGTTTATCGCGTTTTGCAACCAAACTCTTCATATATATATATATATATATAAATAAATAGCACCCCTTTAAATAAATAAATATATATTATATTATATTATATTATATTATATTATATTATATATATACACACACACACATATATAAAATATTTAATTTAAAAAAAAATAAGGTTTAGTTAAAAAACTAAAAAAAAAAAAAACTCACCTGAGCTATACTGACTGTGGTACTTATATAGTTTAATCAGCACAGACGACGGAATCACCAGGAAATCCTTCAGAGAAGTGGTGGCGGAGTGAGCAATGACGGGGAAACGCTCGCACAGACGCCCTAAACCCTAAAACACACACAGATCGTTTATGAGGTCTCACAAACACACACACACACACACACACACACACACACACACACACACACACACACAGTGTCTGTCTGACGCTCTTCACCTGTAAGCAGCAGATGAGCAGCGGCATGTGAGCGATGATCACCTTACTGGATGTTTTGGACTGAAGTTTCTCTGATAGTTTAGTGCACAGATTCTCAGCTCCTTAAAGAACAACAGCAAGACAAAACAAAAATCAATCATTTTATTCAGCACTGACATGCTGAAACCAATTCCAACCCAGATGTGACATATTTATTATTGCCATTAATGACAATGTAGGACAGGACATGATCTTATTGACTGGCTGCTGAAAGTGATCGGTACATTCCAGATTGAAAATTAATGTGAATTTGCAGTGATTTATTTCCCTTTTTGCATTAATATCTACAACAGCAGCCTAAAATGAAGACTAAACACCTACTTTAGTATTATTAGTCAATGTTTTTCATTATTTCAGTGTTATTTTAGTATTATTTATATATCATTTAAAATAGCTTTTATTTGTTATATTTATTTTTGTTTTCAAATGTTTTTTTTTTTCAGTTTTGATTTTAATTTTAGTATGTTTTAGTAATTTTGTTATGTGCTTCTGTTATTTTTATTATTTTTCTAATATTTATATTTTTTAAATATACTATATATTTTGTTTTATATTTTTTATATTTTTATATATTTGTTTATATTTTTAAATATATATTTTGTAAATATTTTTACATTTCTATTTTGCCAAAATTAATTTTTATATATTTAATTTTTTTTTAATCTATTTTGCCAAAATGCTTTTTCTTTTTTTTTTTTTTTCAAAATGCATTTTACATTGAAAAAAATTAGTGTAGAATTTATTTAGAAACTTCTCTCCCAGCAATGCCTAGCATATTTCACAAATAATTACAAAGAAATGCAACACACTGAATTACACAGGAATTTTTAAAGTAGAAAGACTAAAATAGCATTTTTTGGTAATATATATATATATATATAAAATTTTCTTTTTTTATATTTATTGTATTTACTTATTTCTTCTTATAAATATTTTTGTTTTTTAGTTTTTCAATAAGAACTCATTTTTGTTTACTTACATGCCTTTCTAAAATTATTTTTTGCATATTTTTTCAGTTATTTTTATTTATTTAAAAATAGCAAAAAATATTTAAAATCATCTATTTTTATTTATTTATTTATTAAAGTCAAAACATTTTTGCATATTTTTTAAGAATGTCTTTTATTTTTATTTACTTCCACACTCATTAACAGTTCACAATAAATCCAGAAATGTGCATGACCAAAATAGAGTGGGTTTTGATTTCATAGTTTGTGCCTATATCGAATATTCAAATATAATAACAAAACAGAGACATCTCCACTGGAGTGTGACAACATACCCCGGTCTGTCCTACTGAATGACCCCGAGACACTGTAATGTTTGTTTGTGCTGCAAATGCAGTGATTGTCAGTGATTGACAAAACAATACAGACCTTGCTCATCTTTGACGGCCCACACCATGAGGTCCACACAGGCTGCGTTGGCATGACAACGGAGCTTGAGAGGACTGGGTTCCCCCGGCAACCGTTCCTCATGGAGAACCTTCTGGATCTCTGATTGGCTGCTGCTGAACTGCTCCAGAACGAAATCGTGAACCTCTTTAACGAAGCTTGTCTGCACATCTGACCAGAGATTCACATACGGCAAAGGTCAAAGAACCTTCAAATGCAGTGCAATCAAACACAAACAATAAAGATTTGTTCATTTGAGCTAAATAATGGCTAGATCTCATTAACCTTTCATGTAATAGAGCGTGTCTCGCAGCATCTTGAACATGCTGACGTACAGCGGGTCGCTGAAGGCTTTGTAGAAGAGATCGATGCCTGGATTTGCCTTCATTAAGGGAGAGAAATAAGGAAGGGGGAATCAAACAAACAGGCTTGAGCATCTGTTGTGTGACAATTAAATATTAATGCAGCAGGTCAACTGCAAATCCCACTAAATGAAAAGTGTGGATTCACCTCTGTAACCTCAGACACGACAGCATCCAGAGACTTCAAGAAAGAATCGGAGACAAAATGCTTCACCTGCAGAAATATTAACAGGGTGATGAATCAATATTTCGGGATTTTGGCGATCATAATCAGCAAAAGACACAAAATGCAATAAATCCATCAGAGCTCCACGCTTATTTTTCTTTTTAGGAGCACTCGTGCTTCTAGCTTGAAAAAATTTAGATGCACAGTCAACATTTTAGGAGCACCTTCTAAACAATAATCAAAAAATCTGATTAAAAAAAAAAAAGAAAAAAAGAAAAAAATTTTTTTTACTGATTTGGTAGGAAGAAAAAAAAAAAAAAAAAAAAAAAAAAAAAACTCTTCATATAACATTTCTTAAGCTAAAATAAAAATAAATTTAGGTTAAACAGAAATATTTATTTAAAAAAAAAAAAAAAAAAAAAAAAAGTTTATTTAAGAAAAAACAACAACAACACCACCACCAAACTGCATCATGTACATATGAGTATTAAATTGTCCATTAGTGCGGTTATCATAAAACTAAAACTAAATGAATATCTATATTTAAATCCAGACTCAAAACACATCTGTTTAGCTGTGCATTTACTGAATGAGCACTGTGCTATGCCTGAACTGACTGCACTGTTTTTTATGTATAATCATTTTTATTCATAACTGTTTTAATTCATTTTAAGTCATTTTTCAAATTATTTAAAAAAAAAAAAAAACATTAATTCCTTGTTTTTACTGTTGTGATCATTTTTTATGATTATTTTAATTCCTTTTATACAGGTGCATCTCAATAAATTAGAATGTCGTGGAAAAGTTCATTTATTTCAGTAATTCAACTCAAATTGGGAAACTTGTGTATTAATAATTTCAGTGCACACAGACTGAAGTAGTTTAAGCTTCTCCACCCTTCCTCCAGACTCTAGGACCTTGTTTTCCAAATGAAATACAAAACTTGTTCTCATCTGAAAAGAGGACTTTGGACCACTGGCCAACAGTCCATTTCTTCTTCTCCTTAGCCCAGGTAAAGACTCCTCTGATGTCGTCTGTGGTTCAGGAGTGGCTTAACGAGAGGAATACGACAACTGTAGCCAAATTCCTTGACAGGTCTGTGTGTGGTGGCTCTTGATGCCTTGACCCCAGCCTCAGTCCATTCCTTGTGAAGTTCACCCAAATTCTTGAATCCATTTTGCTTGACAAGCCTCTCAAGGCTGCGGTTCTCTCGGTTGGTTGTGCATCTTTTTCTTCCACTCAACTTTCTGTTAACATGCTTGGATACAGCACTCTGTGAACAGCTTCTTTGACAATGAATGTTTGTGGCTTACACTCCTAGTGAAAGGTGTCAATGATTGTCTTCTGGACAACTGTCAGATCAGCAGTTTTCCCCATGATTGTGTAGCCTAGTGAACCAAACTGAGAGACCATTTTGAAGGCTCAGGAAACCTTTGCATGTTTTGAGTTGATTAGCTGATTGGCATGTCACCATATTCTAATTTGTTGAGATAGTAAATTGGTGGGATTTTGTTAAATGTGAGCCAAAATCATCACAATTAAAAGAACCAAAGACTTAAACTACTTCAGTGTGCACTGAATTTATTTAATACACGAGTTTTACAATTTGAATTGAATTACTGAAATAAATGAACTTTTCCACAACATTCTAGTTTATTGAGATGCACCTGTATGTAAAGCACTTTGAATTATCAATGCGCATGAAATGTGCTATATAAATAAACTTTGCCTTGCGTTTGCCTTGCCATTAGTTGTTCTACTCTAGAAATACGAGCATAAGCCTTTTTTAAAAACTCAAATTTGCATAAAAAGCCATTATTCATATGCACACTTCTGTATTATCCACCGAACACTGCGAGGATAACAGTAAGCGAGTACCATCTGTAGGAGGCGTCTCAGCAGCTCTAAAGGGACGTTTATTTCTTGTCCGCTGGCTCCAGTGCAGAGAGGAGAGATGGAGAAACTGGAGCTGACTGTCGTGAAGTAATAATCTGGATTCACCGCACTGCCATCCGCCAGGTATGAACCTGACAAAACAACGTCAAATGATCAGATCTACATGTTCTAGAGAAAAAGTCATTGGTTTGAGCACACCACTCACACTATAAAATAGTACAAAAATGTCCACTAATTATTGGACGATAAACAATTTAGCACTGACTTATAAAATCTCAAGTAAACCGTATTAAAAATGCTGAACAGCTTAAACACACAGGGGCTTATTGTGAAACGAGTACATGAACTCTGAGCTCTGAATCTGCTGAAGAATGCTCAGATGTTAAAACCGCTTGTTCACAGAGATTAGAGTCGTGACATGGCAAAGCTTACATTACCTTCAAAATACTGCGGTCCTGGAGCTGTGGGAGAGCAGGGCGACGGTCCTCCTCTGTCTGGACTCACCTGCGAACATAACCAAGGTGTGAGGATGTGTGCTGAACTACTAATATACATGCTACCATATCATACTGCTCATACTATTTCTGCAATACATACTGTATCCTGTGCACAGACTGTAAATCTTTCGTATGCTAAGAATACCTGGATGACCCACTACTTTTTTGTTTTCCAAAATGTGCAGTATACACAATACAACATCACACAATGCAACATGCTCAACTTGACCTTTTCCAGTCTGATAAATGAATAATGTATTTTAACAATGAATCGTTAATGCATTGCATTCATTTTTGACTATTTCTTGCTTATTTTCCCCCCCAAAACAATTAGACTTTTTATTGATATTTTTATTTGATATTGGGGGGGTTTTTTTATTTAATTTTATGTACTTAAAAAAATGCAATAATTATTTCTGCATATTTTTTTACTGACTAATATTTTTTTATTTACTTTTATTTACTTATTTCTTTTACTTATTACTTATTTGTGCATATTTTAATAATAATTTCAATAATAATAATTTTTTCACATTTTAATTTTTACTTTTAAATATTTTTTACAGTGATAATTTTTGTATTTACTTATTTGTTATTTTATGTTATTTTTTCACTTTGTTTTTATTTATTTTAATTGTATTATTTACTTATTTTTTATTTTACATTTTTCTTTGTTTATTTGGTTTTTATTTATTTTTATTTACTTATTTCTTTCCAAAAATATTTTCCCTATTTTATTCAATAATAATTTACTTAATTTACTGAGATATTTTTTTCTTTTAAATATTTTTTACAGGGATACTTTTTGTATTTTTAATTCAAATGTAATGGTTTTTTTCTAAAAATATTTTTACATTTTTATTTACTTATATTTTTCCTAAAATACTTTTTTTTTTGTATATTTTGTTGATAATTTTTTATTTATTAAAAAAAGTATTGCTGCATATTCTTTCAATAATAATGTATTTTATTTACTTTGTTTTTAATTTATTAACGTTATTTTATGTTATTTATTTACTTTATTTGTTTTTTGTTATTTATTTATTTTGTTTTTATTTATTTTTATTTTATAATTTATTTATTTGTATTAATGTATTTATTTGTTTACTTTGTTTTTATTTACTTTCTTTAAAAAACTTATTTTGCCTATTTTATTCAATAATAATTTATTTTACTTTTTTTTCCCCCCTCAAACTACTTTTGCATATTTTCTCAATAATGTGTTATTTTTATTGATATTTTATTTCTTTTAAATTTTTTAACGGGGATAATATTTGTATTTTTTATTCAAATGTATTTTTTAAAATAGCTTGTATTTTTTTATAAAAAAAAAATTAAAATATTTTTTCAATATTGATTTATTTGAATTTACTTATATTTTTCCTAAAAATATTTTTTGCATATTTTGTTGATAATAATTTATTTTTATTTGTTAAATTTTGTTTCTTAAAAATATGTACTTTAATAAATCTCATTTTTTACTGAGATCATAACTGCATGCAACTCACTAAATTAAACAATGCAAGGTGGCCGTGTGACAGCATGTAACATACATTTAGTTTAAAACATTTAGCATTGCATACTGCATACTTTTACAAAAAACCTATATACCGTGCAGTATGCATTAAACAGCATGCAAGTATTCCACACACATACACAGACAGAGAGATGGTGTTGACCTGTGCATCAGGATTGGCGATGCCACTCTTGCGCCTCAGCGTGTCTCCCTGACAGGCCGTGAGCAGCGAACTGGGTAAAATAGATCTGAAATCATTGAAAGATCTCCTCCGAACGCCCTCGGTCTCCACAGACACGCGCTGAGCCGGCGGCGGCGCTCCTCGCGGGAAAAGCTGAGAGAGGAGGGGCTCTCCACCATTACCATAGCGACCGAATGCTCGGGTCACGCCCAGAAGACACGGAACAGCATACCTGCACAGGTACACTAATGAGACAGGAAGTGAGTCAGGAGAGCGAGAGCGAATCCGTATGTGTGTTTGTGATGTTCAGCAGAGCTCAATCACCTTTATCATGGTTCTCAGGCATCTGGCAGATCTCCAGCAGAGTCTGCATGACCTCCATCACTGCTTCCAGAATCTGGATGGAAAGAGGTTAAATGAGTGCGAAGGAAAAGTAAGATGGAAATGTAGAGATGCGGTGAAGATCAGACCTGCGAGCGAGAATCTGGGTCTCTCTGAGCGACGTCAGACAGGAGCGTCACCAGACAGAAGCTGAAGTTTTCCGCCATGGGGAGAGTATCTGTGAGCATATCAAATACAAGCTTGATTTGAAGTGTATATACATGGAAACACTTTACATAAAGTGTCTTATTATGAGTCTACATAACAATTTCAAGGCAGGATAAACAGAACTTAATATACAAAATTACAGAAAACACACACTAGCATTCAAAAGTTTGGAATTGTTAAGATGTGAATGTTTTTGAAAAAAATGTCTCTTCAAGGCTGCATTTATTTGGTAAAAATACAGTAAAAACATAATAATGTGAAATATTATTACAATTTAAAATAAGTGTTTTCTGTGCAGGTATATGTTCAAATGTAATTGACTGCTGTGATCAAAGCTGAATTTTTAGCATAATTCTAATAATTTAATTTTTAATTATTAATTTTTTGCATATTTTATTCAATAATAATTTATTTTATTTACTTAGTTTTTCTAAAACTACTTTTGCATATTTTTAAATAATAATTTATTTTTATTTTTATTTATTTCTTTAAAATATTTAGCATTTTGCTCAATAATATGCTCAAGAAACATTTCTGTTTTTTTTTTTGTTTGTTTGTTTTTTGCATTTTTCATTATTTTTTCAATAATAATTTATTTTTATTTACATTTATAATAACTAATACAGAAAACACACCACACACTACCATTCAAAAGTTTGGAGTTGGTAAGTTGGTTTTAATGTGTTTGAATCTATGCTGCAATTTATTTGGTTAAAAATACAGTAAAAGCTGGATTTTTAGCATAATTCTAATAATTTATTTTTAATATATATATATTTTTTTTTTTGCATATTTTATTCAATAATAATTTATTTTATTTACTTATTTTTTCTAAAACTAATTTTGCATATTTTTCAATAATAATTAATACAGAAAACACACTACCATTCAAAAGTTTGGAGTTGGTAAGATTTTTTAATGTTTTTGAAAAAAAACAACATTATTTTTATATAATTATATTTTTTCTAAAAATAATTTTTGAATATTCTGTTAATAATAATTTATTTTCATTTATTAAAAAAAGTATTTCTGCATATTCTTTTAATAATAATAAATACAGAAAACACACAACCATTCAAAAGTTTGGAGCTAATAAGATTGTAATGTTTTTGCCAAATATTTTTGTGGAAACCGTGATACATTTTATTTTTTGGAATTTACAGATGAATAGAAAGTTGAAAACAACAGTTCTTATTTAAAACAGAAATCTTCTGCAGCATTATAAATGTCTTTACTGTCACTTTTGATCAATTTAATGCATCCTTTATGAATAAAAGTATTAATTTCTTTAAAAAAAAAAAAAAAAAAAATCTTAGGGCCCCCAAACTTTGCGTATTCAGTCATGTATACTTGATAAAAATAAAGCAGTTGGTACCTTTACACTTCCTCCCAGCATTCTCCTCCACCCATTGCACTCTGGGTAACCCCTTCAGCAGACTCAACAAGTAACTTACCACAGTGTCTTTGTGCTGAGAAAGACAAATATCATATATGAACCACGTGTTGCAAAGATGCAAACTCCATCACAACAGTCTAGATCAGAATATACTTGCAAATCTAATCCAAAAATCACATTGCATACATTATATTTCTCCAGAGAAATTTTGCAGCCTACGATAAAACAAAGCAACCCTTTGACAAGTGAGAAAAACAAAGAGTACAAGCTAAACTCTGTGTGCGTGTTTGTGTGGGTGGCTAAGTTTAAAGTGTCTTAAAGGAATAGTTCACTAATTTTTTTTTTTTTTTCTGAAAACGCACTCACCCTCAGGTCATCCAAGATTAGGATGAGTTTTTTTCTTCATCAAATTTGGAGAAATGTGTCATTCCATCACTTGCTCACCAATGAATCCTTTGCAGTCAGTGGGTGCCGTCAGAATGAGAGTCCAAACAGCTGATAAAAACATTGCTTAAATACACGTCCATGATCCATAATAACGCTTCCTCCAGTGCAAAAGTCCATCTCTTGTTGTCTCTCACATCAAAATCCATTCACATATTTGTTTAAAGCTGTTTTAGACTGTGCAGATTTCTCTCCTGATTCAGACCAGACGGCTTTTTTACTGACGGAAGTGTTATTAACTTCTATGTGAGTATCTGTTAAAATGCTAATTATTTCTGTGATCAAAGCTGAATTTTCAGCATCATTTCTAAAATTTTTTTTTTTTTTTTTGCATTTTTCCAATAATTTATTTTTAATTACTTATTTCTTTCAAAAAAAGGTTTTGCATATTTTATTCAATAATTGATTTTATGTACTTATTTTTTCTAAATCTACTTTTGCATATTTTTTCAATAATAAATTTGTTTTTATTTACATTTTTATTTCTTTAAAATATTTAGCATTTAAAATATTTTATCATTTGATATATTTTGCATTTAATTTTTTTTCTTAAAAATATTTTTGCATATTCTTTCAATAATAATTAATACAGAAAACGCACACTACCATTCCAATTTTGGAGTTAAGATTGGAGATAAGATTTTCTTGTTTTTGAAAAAAAAAAAGTCTTATCAGTCATGCCATTTATTTGGTAAAACAGTAAAAACAGTGAAATATTATTACAATTAAAAAAAAAAAAAAAAAAAAAAAAAAAAAGCCATTTCTTTAAAAAAAATCTTTTGCATATTTTATTCAATAACTGACTTCATGTGCTTATTTTTTCTAAAACTACTTTTGCATATTTTGTAAATATTTTTCAATAATATTTTATTTTTATTTAATTATATTTTTCCTAAAAATATTTTGTTAATAATCATTCATTTTTATTTATTAAAAAAAGCATTTGTGCATATTCTTTTAATAATAATTAATACAGAAAACACACACTACCATTCAAAATTGTGGAGCTAATAAGATTTTCTAAAAAAATCTTTTTTTGGGAAAAAAAAGTCTCATCAGAGCTGCATTTATTTGGTAAAAAAAACAAAAAACAATAAAAACAGTAATAATGATGTGAATTAGTATTACAGTTTAAGACTTTTGGCTTGTAAACGGTGCTTGATCTGTGCAGATTTCTCGCCTGATTCAGACCATGTTTCTTACAAACATGCAGCTTCTGGTTCCATAAGATGTTAATTAATGGACTGGACTGGACGGTGTGGATTACTTGTGGATTATTGTGATGTTTTTGTCAGCTGTTCGGACTCTCATTCTGACGGCACCCATTCACATCCATTGGTGAGCAAGTGATGTAATGCTACATTTCCTCAACTCTGATGAAGAAACAAACCCATCTACATCTTGGATAGCCAGAGGGTGAGCACATGTTCAGCAAATATTCATTTTTGGCTGAGCTATTCTTTTAACCAGCACATATCTCACATATCTAAAATCCAGACGTGATCACATTATCTGCTTTAGCAGAGATTTACTCTCATAAAGCAGCTCAGCAGCTGGAAAGCTTTAACACACACTCACTCAGCTATTCAAGGACGTTCCCAAAAGGAGGTTTAGTCATATTTAGCGAACATCCAGGCAAACACACACACACACAACAAAAAAAAACACTCTAATATACTAATATGCGATCTCAGTCACCTGTAAATCAGACTCGACCAGGAACACGGCCAGAGCGATGACAGCATCCCTGCGCCGGACATCTAAAGTGTAGATGCCACGGCTGTCGCACGGACACATGCATAACAACTTCTGCACCTGATGAAAAGAGACATGCTTTCTTCAAGAGACACTTGAATCTGTTTTCTATTCTTATCAGCTGACACGAGCAGCCACAGCGCTGCTGATAAAAGGCTTGAGTTAAACAACTTCCCTCTCTGGAGTTATAAGCAAACTGATCTATTCTGGCTTCTGCAGAACAAGAACAACCTGTTAAGACATTCACGCATGATTTGAGAGCATGCATGTGTGTGGAAATCATCTGCTCATAATACAACGACATGAAGAGTTCTGCCGCAGCACGTTTAAACAGTCGTAGATGTTTGCCTGCAGTGCGCAAATGCATGAAAAGAAAGATGAATCTGTCATGCTGCGTTTGCAATGAGGAAATGCATTGAGGCAAGAGGGCAAAAGGAAGCTTATACACCTGCTGCTGTTGCATAAATACTATAGTAGTGTCAGAGCAAATGTGTAGAAAAGAAAGAAAGGCTTTCATCAGTCGCTGCGGGCGCAAGCTGGCACTGTTTAGAGCCTGTAAAAGCCTCTGGACATGTGACAGCTCTCAACTGCTGCATTTGTTATTCAGTTTAATATGGCAAATATATTTTACAAAATGTAAAACAATTACAGATGTTTCTGTTTGGTTTGTATCCAAAAGTGTGGCAGTTTTAAAACATTTAATGTAATGCATTTATTCAGCTCAAACAATAAAAGTACCTTGCTAATGCTTTCTTTCACGTTTCTTGTTTTAAGATCAGGTTTTTAAAAATATATGACATTTAAATTGCAAAAAATATTTTTTTACTTAAGTTTGTTTTCTGGGACAAATATTTTAAATATAGACACATTTAGTTCAGAGGCAAAATTACTTGAGATGTGAAGTCCTTTTCTGAAAAATGTATTAAAATGAAGTGAGTTCATCCTTAAAACCAGGGTTATTATAGGGTTATTTAAAAAAAACATAAAAACATTCAATAATTACTTTAAACCAAAAAAAAAAAAGTGAAAAAAAAAAATAAAAAAAAAAAAATAAATTAATTAAATAAATAAATAAATATGTTTTTTTTTTTTCACTTTTTTTTGTTTTGGTTTAAAGTTATTATTGAATGTTTTTATGTTATATGTTATATATTATTTGATCAAAAATGCAAACTAAAATAATTTTGTAAAATATTATTGTAATTTAAAATAACAGTTTTCTATTTTAATATACTTTAAAACATAATTTATTATTTTTAATTAAGTTAAATAAATAAATAAATAAATATAAACAGTTGCAAAAAGCTAAATTTCTCATCTTAATTTCTTTTAATTTTAACTAAAACAACTCAAACTAAAAATTCACAAACAAATTTTACAAAGAAATTAACAAACTAATATGTTTATCAAAACTACTAATACTACTAAAAAAACTTACTAAAAACATATGGAATAAGTAAGATTTTTAATGTTTTTTTTTTTTTTTTTAAAGAAGTTTCTTATGCCCATCAAGGCTGTATCTATTTAATAAAAAAAATATGAAAAAAATCGCAATTTAAAATAAGTTTTTTATTTTAATACAGTTTAAAATATAATTACAAAAAGCAACACTTCTTATATTAATTTATTTTAACTTGATGAACTAAAAATAATTAATAAAATAATATGATTAAAACTACCACTTAAAAAAACTACTAATTACTAATACTGATCAAAAATACAGAAGAAAAAAAATATTTTGTGAAACATTATTGCAATTTAAAGTAAGTTTTAACTTAACTTTAATATACTTCAAAATATAATTTATTATAATTTAATAATTGCTTTTTTATTAATAATAATAATAATAATAATTAAATAATTAATAAAATAATACAATTAACAAAACTACTATTTAAACAACTACTAATACTTCTACTAAAAATGACAAAAATGCACAACAAAATTACTACAACTTTAAAATTTAGATTGAATTTGAAATGTAAAAAAAAAAAATAAATAAATAAATAAAAAAAATCTCAAAGATGAAAACAAAACTATAACAGCATCTCAATTATACTAAAAAACACTGCTTAAATAAATAAATAAATAAATAAATATGTGCCAGTGGGGTTAGAAAAATAAACTTCATTCAAACAAGATTAGGCATTTTTCTGAGCCCATTGGCAGATTTTTTTTAAATCAAAAACTTTATTTTGATGCATTTTCAAGTAAATGTATCTAGATTTAACAGTGTTCTTGACTTTTTGCAGTGAAGTATGATGTAAATATCATTGCAAATGAATGTGGTAATCATGCGGTGTCATGTTATATTTCAGATAACCAAAATATTACTGTAAGAGTTAACCAAAAAAAGCTGAACTCCATCCAAACGCACTGTTCGCATGGTTGCAGTCGTTGCATTGCTGCGCAACAAACTTGCTGCGCGCTGCAGCCTGTGACACCTGTCGCGTGCATCACAATAACGCGGCGTGATATGATTATAATGCAGTGCAGGATGTGAAGAGTGCAGTGAAGAGTGCGTGTGTCGTGTTGTACCTTCTCGACGGGCGCTGGTCGGTGCGCTGCCAGTGAACGCGCGAGCGACAGAACCGTGTTGAAATAGAACTCGCGCGTCCCGCCGCGCGTCGCCATGATTCACGAGACGCCACGGGAAAGTTGAAAACACACAAACGATGATTCCCGCAGCAGCCTGTGTTGAAGAAAAACACGACCGCAATACGGAAAGTGTGAAGGCACAAATAACAGCCAATGAAGAGAGCGAGAGCTCGAGTGCGCGAGGCGTGTCTGCATTAAAGCATCATCAGAATGTGGTTTATCTTATTGGCTCATACAGATGATGAATATTTTCACACAACTAATGCAAAGGGGCTTTTATAAACGTGTTTTATAATAAATTAAAAATAGAGAACCCTGAACCAACTTAAAAATCCTAAAGAGCATTGGCTAAAAATATATATCATTTATATTTATAATTTACTGTTACATTATATACGATTTTGCAGTAGTATTTCTGTCATTTTCCTGTGTAATGTCTATAAATAAATACAATACCTACAATAACAACAACAATAACAAAAACTACATTAATAATAATAATAATAGTAGTAGAAGCAATATATTATTAATAACTATTATTGATACATAATTATTATTCATTATTATTATTGTTATTATTATCTATGTTAATAATATTAATAATTTATGGTAGTAATTATATATATATATATATATATATATATATATATATATATATGATTGATAATAATAAAAAATTATAATTTATTGTTTTTGTCATTATTATTAATATTAAATTATTAACAATTGTATTATATTAATTATTAATAATATTAAAACATACAATAGGGGCTATTTATGATATTAAAATAATACCAATAATCAGTAGCAGCAGTAGTAGAAGTAATATATTATTAATACTAATTATTTATAAATTTATTATTATTATTGTTGTTATTGTTATTATTGCCTATATTAATAATTAATAATAGTAGTAGTATTAATAATACTACTACTACTATTACTATTACTACTACTACTACTACTAATAATAATAATAATAATTATAAAAAGAAGAAGAATGTTTATAATAATAATAATGTACTGTTTTCATAATAAAATTATTATTAATAATAATATTAAATTATTAACAACTATATTATATTAATTATTAACAGTTATAATAATTAACAATATTGATTATTTATATTGATAGTAGTATTAGTAGAAATAGACATAATAGGCCTATATTATTATTTAGATAAATTCTTATTTTCTTATTATCTAATTACTATTATTATAAACTAACCAAACTAAAATTATTAATGATATTAATAATTGGTGGTGGAATAGTAGTAAAGGTAATATGATATTTTGGATATTAATAATTATTATTTATAATAGTTACTATTATTTATATTGATATACTAATTAACAATATTGATTTAGAATAATATGCAGTATATGTAGTAGTAGTAGTAGTAGAGGTAATATATTATTTATAAAAATAATAATAATTATAATAATATTAATTAATTAATTATCGTTATAAATTAGCAATATTAAAAAATAATAATAATAATAATAATAACTGGTAGTAGTAGTATTATTTAAAATAATATTGTAATAATATAAATTTAGAATAATAAGTAGAAGCAGTAGAAGTAATATATTATTACTTATATAAATATTTATCATATTATTAATACTAGGCTAACAAATAATTTTGGAATTAGAATAACTTGCAGACATTTTTCTAAGTTTAGAAATGTGTTTAGTGGGTCTAACTATCTCCATTTTCAAATCCTAGCAATAGTTTTCGAATCCTAAACGTCAAAACAAAGCGTCACAAATAACAACAACGAAAAGTGAAAGGCGTGTCAGAGGAGGAGCCTGTCTGACGTCATGATGACACCACCGGAAGTCCTTTCGGCATAAGCGTCAGCTGATAGCAGGAGAAACACATCGTCCGCAAGCGATCAAAGGTACAAATTTATCGATAAAATGTTCAATATGTTATTTTTTAAATCAAGCAGACAGAGAGGAAATGTTCCTGAAGATGACGCAGGTTTTATTTAAAGGCTGTTTTTAGGCAAAATACTGTAGCGGAGACACAACAAACACGAGTTTCTTCAGTATGTTCAGGTTACTCGGGTTATGAAATGTTTACACATTAATTCGTTTAGTATATAGTCATATGTGCCTGCTGATGATTATTTGTCACTCATAGTAGTTTGTTGACAGACATTATGTATTTACCCAGATAAAGTACCATGTTTTTTAGACATTTACCTCGGTAGAAGAGTGAATACTATATGATACCCTCACTATATCTATTTAACACTTCGTTATCATTTTTACCATGGTACAGGCACTTGAAAAAGTAGATCAAACTGTTATATAAGGTCATGTTATATAAGGTCATCACTGTCTTATTTTATACATATTATGAGTTAGTGATGTTTTAGTTTCTCACATATATTCAGTCTTGTTTTGAGCATAAAGTCACTAAATTCTGTTAATTTTCTCATAAAACTAGACTTAATATCTTCATTTTGCATCTCAGGTTATGTTTTCGGTCGTCACTATAATATACACTACCAGTCAAAAGTTTTTGAAGATTTTTATTTATTTATTTATTTTAATAAGTCTCTTCTGCTCACCAAGCCTGAATTGGTGAAAACAGTCAAATTTTGATTTTCTTTTTTTTTCATTTAAAATAATTGTTTTCTATTTAAATATATTTTAAAGTATAATTTATTCATGTGATTTCAGAGCTGATTTTTAGCATCATTACTCATATGATTTTTCTTGTTATATTTTAATGTTACAAAAGCTTTTTATTTCAGATAAATGATGAACTTTGGATCTTTCTATTCATCAAAGAATCCTGAAAAAAATGTGCTCAGCTGTTTTAAATATTATGATAATAGTAATAATAATAAAATCTTTCTTAAGTAGCAAATTAGCATATTAGAATGATTTCTGAGAGATCATGTGACACTGAAGACTGGAGTAATGATGCTGTAAATTCAGCTTTGATCACAGGTATAAATTACATTTTAAAATATATTAAAATAGAAAGCAGTTATTTAAAATAGTAAAAATATTTCAGAATTTTACTGCTTTTGCTGTACTTTGGATCAAATAAGTTCAAGCTTGGTGAGCAGAAGAGACTTCTTTAAAAAACATTAAAAATCTTACTGTTCAAAAACTTTTGACTGGTAATAATAATTATTAATAAATAGTAAATAGTACCACTTCAGCAGTTTACGTATTTCTGTTTACTGTCATCTCACTCAAGCACAGGATGTCTGCCTACCCCAAATCCCACAATCCTTTCGCCGATGATGATGACGAAGAGGACCTGAAGCCTCAAAAAGGCTTCAACTTTGATGACGATCCGGAGGAGAGTTCCCTGAGCCCGGCGGAGAGACGGCAGCGACAGCTGCAGCAGGAAGTGATGCGCACAGCGCAGTCGGCTGTGGACAGCAGCCACCGCTCGCTCGGACTCATCTACGAATCTGAGAAAATCGGATCCGAGACGGCGGAGGTGAGAAGAAGCGGAGGCTGAATTTCTGTGGATTTTGTCTCTCAAACGTACTGCTTTTTATTAAAGTGTCTGTATTGTCCCCCACAGGAGCTGATTCGTCAGGGCGAGGCTTTGAAAAGGACAGAGAAGATGATTGACAACATGGAGCAGGACATGAGGACGAGCCAGAGGCATATAAACACCATTAAGAGTGTGTGGGGTGGCATGATCAACTATTTCAAAGGCAAACCTGAACCTCCCAAAGCAGCACAAAAAGACCAGCCCGTGTCCTACGAGGCCAACAGCAGGTCAGAATAAATACTCACCCCATGTTAGTAGCTTTTAGACATTTACATGCACTGAAATGTGGTTATGATGGCATGTTGTTCCTGTAAATCAGGGGTGTCAAACTTAGTTCATGAAGGGCCACAGCCCTGCAGAGTTTAGTTCCAACCCTGCTCCAACACACAAACCATGTAGTTTTCAAATAAACCAGAAGGACTTGATTAGGTGGTGCGTTTAATTAGGGTTGAATCTAAACTCTGCAGGGCTGTGGCCCTCCAGGAAATGGATTGACACATTTTTGCTAAAATGTACAAAAGTAGTTTCCGTGTTTGCCACTTTTCTTTTTCCTTATGCATTCATAAAGGGAATTTCTGCAGATTCTATGAAGGTAAATTTAAGACTAAGTAAAGAAATTTTAAGATTGAAGGGAACGCAATGCAATCTCTAAATGTAAACGTCTACATAATAAATTGTTTTAGCAACACTTAAAAGTTACAAAATTTCAACTGATCTCCATTACTTTTTAATTAAAATTAATTTTAATAATAAAAACCCCTTCATGGCTTAAATAGCTTAGCTCTCAACCACTAAAATATTTTTAAAAAGTTGTTTTCCAGTGCAAATGTCTCAAGATTTTAAAACCAAGATACATTTATTTGAGAAATAAAATTATTTAAAATATAAAGTCTCACTATCTGTGAAAGTTATCAAAATGAAGTAAGATAATGATTAAAATGAGAACAAATATCTGCCAGTGGGCTCAGAAAAATCAACTTAATTCAAAGGGAAAACAAGTTAAAATCCTTATATTAGTTCTTGCTTTAAGCATAAACTTCATTTTGTTCAATTTCTCAGAAAACAATATCTTGATTATATAAATTTATGTCCAATTAAACACGTTTAGATATTTGTACTGGAAGACAAGACAAAAATACAGAGGCAGAACAACATTTTTTGCAGTGCATGCAACATTCAACACCATGTCTTTATGAATTTAACACTTTCAGTTCTGATTTAAGGCCATCATTTGTGGAACTGCAAATCAAGACTTAAGGCCCGGAAAACCCCTGATAAAAGTTACACTTTCCTACTAATCTTTTGCATTTCAAGCATTTGTTGTGAAATGAAAAAGTGGTTGTGATGAATAGATGTACAGTTCATTCAGCAGACAAAATACCGAGTATATTCCCAAAAAATTAATACGGAAAACTTTTGTACTGTTGAAAAAATTAGACAAGATGTGTACATCTACATTAACAACTTAAACCTAAATAATGATCTTAGTCAGTGAAGATGCCATATCTGTAAATACAACATTTCTGAATATAATTGAACAACAAAACTTATTTTGTGAATGTCTGATGATGTTAGGTTACAGAATGCACTTGCGGAGAGCAAACAGCAGGAGGACAAATATCAAGCCAGCCATCCCAACCTCAGGAAAATGGACACATCTGGTAAACACAGACACATTTTACAAATTTACCCACGTTCCTTTGAGAGCCAGTGTGACCTAGTAATGGGAGAAGCAAATCTTTTTAAAACTTTGAATCAGTTGAACCAATTTGCAAAATGATTCACTGTTTTGAAGCGCTTGAAACGCCACATGCTGGTAAGAATGGTAAGAAACCTGCATTAAAAACAACTTTAACAAACCAATTGCAAATTTAGAATCTATTAAATGCAATAAACAAATCTTCTGGTATTTAAATATGAAGTGTGAGTATAACGTTATTTTTGCTGTAAATGCCACCACGCAACGTTCGTAGTTCTCTAATGGATGTTTTCAAAATTGTTTCACAAGGAATAATCTTCAGTTTTTTTTTTATCAAATATTGAACTGAGAAATCTTGTATAATGATATGAGTTGTGGTTTTTCATTACTACTTGGTAATTTACTTCTTTTTAAACACATTTATCTTTCTAAGCCATAGATGCTGGTATGGCAATAGAAAACAAACAAATAATTTGTAATTGTATTTATTTGTAGGGCTGGTTTGTTTGTTTTGTGGTTAATCAGGCCAAATAAGGGATTATTAACTAAAACTTTGTTTTTATTATACAACTGTGCCATTAAAATGTCTACTAATTTATAAAACTGATCCTAAATCAGCTAAAAACCATATAAACACTAGTTTACGGTTTGACAGAAATCATTGCCTCATAGCAGCAAAACACTGAAGTATTGAAACACTTCAAAGTTTGAAAATGGCATAATGAAGTCTCATTTCCTGAAATCACATGACTTTTTGTCAGTTTGATACACGTTTCGAATCACTGATTCGAAACAAATGATTCACAAAGGTTTCAAAGCTTCCCAAAGTATAACCAGACAAAACTTTGAATCAGTCAAATTAATTGCTTAGCAAATAAAAATATGAAATATATTTTAAAATACACAGAAAATAGTTACAAATCAAAAATCAGTTTTTAAAATATATTTACTTATATTTTCTTGTATTTACCAATATATGTTTGGCCATTTTGTACATTTTTATAAATATATTTTAAAAATATAAATGATAATTTAAAAAATAATTGGAAATACGTCAGTATGTTCTCCAAATGTTAATGGCTGCAATAAGATTGCAACACTTCAAAGTTTGAAAATGACATCATAAACCCTTGTTTACTGAAATTGCATGACTTTTTGTACATGCTTTGAATCACTGATTTGAAACAAATGATTCACAAGCTTCACAAAGTGTAACCAGACAAAACTTTGAATCAATCGAACCAGTTGCTTAGCAAAATGATTCACTGATTCGCAGCACTCGAAACGCTACATGCTGGTCAAAACGGTTTAAATGCAATTAACAAATCATCTAATACTGTTAAATGTGACTGTATAATGTGTTATTTTATTAATCTGTTGGCCTTGTTTTGTTTTTCATGGTTAATCAGCCAATAAGAGTCATTAAAAGTCATCAAAATGTCTACAAATTTATAAAACTGATCCAAAATCAAGTTGAATCGATATAGACACTGATTCACAATGATCATTGCCTCTTAGTGGCAAGCCATTGAAATATTGAATTTTTTTAAAATTGTTATGACTTAATAAAGCCTTGTTTACTGAAATTGCATGAATTTGCTAGTTTGATACACACTTCGAATCACTGGTTCAAAACAAATGATTCACAAAGGTTTTGAAGCATCACAAAGTTTTAGCATTTGTCAGCTCATCAAAATCACAAATGTTCATTTGAACAGGATTCGGAGCATCTGCTTCGCTGGACAACGGGCCGTCCGATCAGAACGGATATCCCAAGAACAAACAGCTACGGGACGCCCATCATCAGCTGGACAGAAACCTCGGTGAGAAACACAAAACTTATACCTTGGTTTTTCCTCATACCTTGATTGGATCACACCGGGTCTGAATGTTTGTTTGTGACCTGCAGATGAAATGGCGTTGGGTTTGGGTCGTCTGAAGAATCTGGGTCTGGGGCTGCAGTCCGAAATCGACGACCAGGACGTTTCTCTGGACTCTTTGCTCAATAAGGTCGACACAATGGATGGCAAGATCAGCTCCACCAACCGGCAACTCAAAAACCTCAAATAGACTCCCAGTGTGATGTCATTTCCTCAAGGTGTGGCCTAAGTGATCCAAAACACCTGCTTAGAAACATTTCTGGTTTGATTTTCAGGGGAAGTGTGTGTTTGTGTGTATGCGAAAAGGTTAGAAGAAACGTGAGGTGGTTTGAGAAGTTCAGCACACATTTCAGTTCTGCCTTCATTTAATCGTCACTTATTTGACCTGGATTGTACATAAGCTTTGAGCTAAAAATGTCACACGTAAGAAAAGTCTGTTAGAGACTTTTCAGCGAGTGCTTTCCGAATCACCAAATACCATGCACTCCTTAACTGAACACAACTGCAACATGACCTAGTTTAGAAAAGTTATTCCCAAGAGAAATATGTTTTTATAATGATGTATCCTTGTTTCCCATGTGCTTTCATTTCACATTAATGGAGTACTGTGTATACATGTTATCAGAAATATACTGAGCTGCCTTAAAGTTCATTGATTTCAGATGTTTTCTCATTGCACTGTTGCATTTCACCACAGTCTATTTACAGTCACTGTTGTGAATGCAACATAGAATATCCACTAACCTGAGGGCAAATTTATGGTATTTTTCTTTTGTTGTTTTCTGTTTTGGGTATATATAAAGGTGGCTTTGTGTGGTATACCAGACTGAAAACCTGTGAATGTTTCACTATTGTTTCTGAATCTGTGAATCATTGTTCAAATGTTGTACTCCTATTAAAGCAAACAATTTCTGTCTGCTAAATGTGACAGGTGAACATAAATAAAATATGTTTTCACTGAGAATTTCACTTCAGTCCGGATTTCTGCATGTTTCATGAAGAAAATTTAAGGAATATATGAAAAGGAATACCCTTGATACATCAATATGTTCTCTAAATGTAATGAATGTTAGCAGCACTTTAAAGTTTGAAAATACAACTTTTAACCAATTTTACTTTAGTAGCATTGAAATGTTCTTAGATTTGTGTAGGATGTTATCTTGGAATAGAAATATGGATATTTTATTTGTAAACATCATACCTTTTCGCTTATTTCTGGTAATGTCATAAAACTTGCGAGCTAAGCTAGTACAGCAAACAGACAGTGTCATGTAAACATGGCTAAGGACACGAAAAGCGGGGGAACAGACAAACTGAATCAATTGAGTGAGTCATTTACGCTTGAACCGCTCCGATTGATTCAAATTCGGGACTTCGATCATTCAGTTCAAGCGATTCACCAGCAGATCAAAGCAGAGCCATTCATTTTAGAATTTGACGTCAGTAAATGATTTTTAAAAAGCACCTATATATGGTTTTGCACCCCAGAAATATTCACTGTTTCAAATCGCTCCAAATGGATCATGTATTTGATCGGGATCGGAGCGGGTTGGCGAATCATTGTGTGAATTGAATGATTTGCGATCCGCGCTCCGAGTCTTGATCTGAAATGATGATTCGCGAATCATTGTTCAGATCTGGACTTCGGAGCGCGGATCACGAATCATTTGATTTAGATCAGAACTTTGGAGCGGGTTCGCGAATCTTTTGATTCGTATCAAAAAAAGCGCGGATCGCAAATTATCTGTTCTATACACTAATCTATATTTTTTATTATAATACATATAATGTTCTCTATTGTAGATCAGTGGTTCTATGTTCAAATTTCGCATTTTACGAATCATTTGATTCATATCGGGACTTCGGAGTGGGTTCGTGAATCTTTTGATTCAGATCGGAACTTAGGAGCGGAATCGCGAATCATTTCGCGAATGAAAATTACTACGATCACATAGAATTTAGGATGGATAGTATGCACATTTGGACGCAGGCCCAATCTAAAATTATGGTTCGTGAATCGATTGATTCAGATCGTGACTTCTGTGCGGATTCGCGAATCATTTGATTCAAATTAGAATTTCGGAGCGCGGATCGCGAATCATTTAAGTCAGATCAGGACGTCGGGGCGCGTATCGCACATCTTTTTTCTGATTTCTTTTATTATTATTATTTTTATTAAACAGTACAAAACATCACCTATTAAGGAAGTGCAATTATATATATTAAAAAATATTAATAATTAAAAAAAAAGGAAACAATACACAAATACAAATTCCTTAAGAATACAGATCCCTTAAAAAATTTACTACAAATACTGTGGTTAGTGTAGCAAAACCACGGTTAATCTGTGGTTACAATGGTTTGACTAGGCCTACAGTAACCATGTTTTGTTTAGTTTTTTTCACCTTAAGAAAACACATAAGATGCATAGCTGCAGTTCACTACTTTATGATGAACAGAGCTTTGGACTGTTTTCATATACTTCTTGTCATGATCCACTTTGAATAAAGAAAAGAGAGGGTTAAAGCCAGATTTTTGTTTGTGTATGTGAAATTTAGATAAAAGGACACAAATTAACTAAGTTATATTTTATATATTCTCTTTTGAGTAGTCAATAGTGTGTGTAACATTTAATGCCGTGACGTAAGACTTTCTTTTGTAAATTAGGACCTTTTTGAGGCCTTAATTTGTGTGAGGGCAAGGATTTTAAATAGTTAAAATAGTTTAAAATAGTTATTAGAAAATGTATGTACTGTGTAGCATGTTTCTGTACCCTGTGATATTTTTAAAAAAAACCTTTGAAAATATCATGGCACATGAATTTTAGTACCATGGTATATATCAGAGTACCATGTTATTGCTGTCTGAAACTAATACAGCCACATAACGTTTTGAAAGTTGTACTTGCAATATCAGTTCACTAGATGGTGCAATATCACACATCTTGAAACCAGTGTTGCCAAGTTGGTCTACTTTAACACTGTTGCCGTGGGTTATTTTTCATGTCCGCCGATTGAAGCGACCCCAATAACGTGATATTTAGCCCCTGAAATGCTAATTTTACCAAAGGCATCCCGCCAAAAATTATGCATTTTACGAGTTTTACCAGGGGGAACCGTCAAAACGCGATTGGGCTAGTTTTGAGATCAATTTGGCGGGTTTTGTCGTGAAAACCTGGCAACCCTGACTGAGACTATGAACTAATTAAATACTTGTCACCAGAAGAAAACTGTAAGCCTACAAATATCGAGAATATTTGGTAAACGTTCTCGAAAAGCGTTTAGTGCACAGATGAAAGAGTGAAGTTTCTTCAGAGTCGCGCACATTCATTATCATTCCTTCTCTCGTGCACATCTGCGCGCGCGTCCCAAAGCCCTCATTAACGGCTCGCTTGGGCAGCTGGTTTGGGCGGGAGACTGACGGCCGGCTGTTTTCACTGAGGTGAGTTTTACTCGGTGACATTCTGTGGTTTATTATGTAATCAGTTCGCTCGTTAAGTCTTAGTATCACTTGTAAAGCGAGGTTTGGGGTTGTGGGAAGAATGTTTGCAGTCTGTTCCTGAAAGGAAAATACCCGCGAGAGGGAAAAGTTTATCTGTCACTGGAACCGCGGCGGCGACGCCCAGTGCTATTCGTATTCCCATAAGGCTAAAATATTTTCAAATATATTAAATATGAAACATAAAAATACGAAATATATTTTAAAATATACCAAAAAGAGTTAAATATCAAATATCAGTTTCAAAATATATTCACCTAAATTTTCATGTATTTACCAGTATATTTTTGGCCATTTTTTATAAATGCAGGGCTCTCAAGTTTTAGAAAAAGTTTGGAGTGAGATTATATCTGTTAGGAGAGGAGCCCCTCAGCCCCACGCAATTCTGTCCAGTTTTTGCTAGAAGTTAAATTTTATATATTGTTCATAACTGACCAGCACAAAATAGAAACTATAACAATTGGTAAGTTTGATTAAGTCAAATTCATAAAAAATAAAATAAAATGTCTTGTATATTCAATATACAAATGTATCAAAAATCAAAAGAAATTTGGCCCCAAAAGCCAATGAACAGCAGTGCTCAAACTACACACTGTAGGCCTACACATACAGTATTACAGAACTTGCCCTGAGCATGTCAAGCTGTGTGTGTGAGAGAGAGAAAGTACACTTCAGAATGGCATTTTGTATTGCAAGTGTTTGTTGCACATATTGATGCCTTGATAATACAAAATAATTGTAACTAATCGGGTGCAGTTGCTGAGAAACAATGTATAGCCTAGTTAAATTACAGTTATGAAAATTACAATCTGAATATTTTCACACAGATTTGAATTAAATTCTTTCCCAAATTGCATTGACTGTTCTAAAATATGACAAAATGTTTCAGAAGTTTAGGACACAAAATAGGACACATGCTTATTCAATAACTGATTTATTTCCATATTTGGGTTTATGTATATGCTTTATTTTTTAAGATAACTGTTTTTTTTTTTTTTCCACCAAGGCAGTGTTAGATGCCAGTGTTTCCAGTCATAAGGATTTGCTTAAAATGAATACCATTAAAATGGTATCATAGCTATTAAACTATATCTTCTGATTTTAAATCTGTATTTAACCTAACCTAACCTAGGTGCTGAAGTCTGATTTTGTGGTGGCTGTGCTTTAAAATAAATTATTATAATCTTAATTCAAGTGATGAAGGATTTTGTAAGTCTGACAGTAATTAATGTTGAGTGCTACAACAAGGTTAACTCTGCCTGCTTTAAACGTTTCAAAAGTATTAACAGTTGAAAACATTAGTTTAAAAATTTAGAGAAGTAATCAATTTGGATAAATTTGTCTGTTTTATCAGATTTACCAATATGTAGTCCTTTTCTTAGTTTCCAGTAGCCAAAGCTTAATTAAAGCTGTTGGAGAGCTAATCATTTTGCATGAATTTGGCTATATTCCCCAACATCAGTTCTTACTATCTTTGATCACAGGCAAGTGATTTCGTCCAGGAATCCTAAAATGATGGGAAAAAACAGAAGAATGGGTTACCTACTACATTTATTTTGTTAGTTTTTAGTAAATACAAATGGCAACTTCCACTCCGTGACCTCAGCTGCACAAAACGCTTCCACTGCTAGAGAAAGCGGCAGCCACACGATCGACGATTCTACCGCTTGCCTCGTCCCGTGTGCACGTCCATGTTGCCGAGTGACTGAAGCGGGATCACGTAATTTACCTAAAAACATCTAATTTCTGATATGTGCTGGTAGGTGACATTTAACTGTCAAGAAAGCTATGAACTCCCCCCGCCTCGTCCATTAACACTATATAGCGGGACAAGTCATCCCTTACTTTTTAGCATGAGAAATACAAGGTGTGGCGTGAGAGCGTGTGAACTGGTTGAAATGCGTGTGTCTCACGGTGAATGCGTGAGACTTGAGAGCCCTGTAAATGTATTTTAAAAATATAAATTAAAATTTGAGGAATTAATGGAAATACATGTCTGCAATGAGTTTGCAATATTTGAAAATACAACTTTTATTTCAGTAACTAAAAAATGAGATTGTGGGTATCTGAGGGGGGGAACATGTCATCTCTGGCCCACTGCTTTATGGGTGCTGACAGCAGTGGATTCTGGGATTAGGGGTTGAAAAGAAAGGCATTCCAGCCTGTTCACTAAACACCAGAGGAAATGACTTGAAATCAGTGAACATGACCAGTGAATAACTAATGAAATTCAGCAGAATTATGGAATTTTGTTTTATTTGCAGTGGTAACACTTGTAAAACCATAAAGCAAAAAAAAAAAATAATAATAAATAAATAATAATATATATATATATATATATATATATATATATATATATATACAGTGCCACTAATATTGGCACCCTTGGTAAATATGAGCAAAGACGGCTATGAAAATAAATCTGCTTTGTTTATCTTTATGATCTTACATTCAAAAAATTCACAAAATGCTAACCTTTCATTGAAGTAAAACAATTAAAAGTGGGGGGAAACTTACGTTATGAAATAAATGTTTTTCTCATATGCATGTTGGGCACAATTATTGGCACCCTTAGAAATTATAATGAGTAAAGTATCTCTGAAGTATATTCCCATTCATATTTGCATTTATTTAGCACACTAGAATGATATTGTTCAGCAATAACTTCCTGTTTCACAGGATTATAAATATGAGGATCACAAAGGCCAAATTTCCTTAATCATCCATAACAAGGAATAAAACCAAATATTATAGTTCTGATGTGCAGAACAAGATTGTTGAGCTTCACAAAATAGAAAATGGCTGTAAGAAAAGAGCTAAAGAGCTCCAAATCAAACATCAAAATCAACACAAAAAATGTGTCACTGAGCATAAAATGAAGCTTCTGCCATTGCCGTCTCAGTTGCAACCTCAACCCTATAGAAAATGCGTGAGGTGAACTGAAGAGAAGAAGCACCAGCATGGAGCTGGGAAACTAAAGGATCTGAAGAGTTTCTGTATGAAGGAATAGTCTCTGATCTCTTGTCAGGTGTTCTCTAAACTCTTCAGGCATTAAAGGAGAAAACTCAGAGCTGTCATCCTGAATAAAGGACGTTGCAATAATTGGGTGCCAATAATTGTGGTCAACATGAACTAAAGAAAAACATTTATTTCATAGTAAGATTTTCCCCCTGATTTCCACAGTTTTACTTAAATGACAGGTTAGAATATTGTGAATTTTTTTAATTAAATATTAAAAAGATAAACAATGCAGATTTATTCTCACAGCCACCTTTGCTCATATTTACCAAGGGTGCCAATATTAGTGGAGGGCACTGTATATACATATTTAAACTTTTTTTTAAATCTTAACAAACGACATTTTTATATTTTTTTTTTATATTTAATGTATCTGACATATTATAAAGCTAATATAACTACTGTAGAAAAAACAAAACAAAAAAAAACTTTAAAATGAAAATATGAAAATTTAATAAAACTACCTACTACCTAGTACCCTTGCACTTATTAACCTAAACCAAACTTTTTACACTCATAAAATGAAACTACACCCTTCAGTTATAAAATCCCACCAAACCTGTCCAGTTTGTTTAGCCTTGATATTTAAGTACACACTAAAGAAAACACCTTAACTGATTTTAACCCTAATGCACCTCATCAGATGGCCGTTCAATGAGCTCACCGGTGAAATTAACCATGACCTCACTGGTGAGCCAATCACTGAGCTCATCTGTTGTCTTTCAGTGATGTCACTATTCTTGTTATTGATGGGCTTCTGCCATTTTTATTGTATGTTGACAGTAGAGAGCAGACAGGAAGTTGGGGAAAAGGGATCTTTTCTTGACACAGACCAGTTTAGAACTGTATCAGTCATGATCACATCGTCTAAACACTGGACCACAGTTCTGACAAACACTGCGAGCAGAAACTACTGGTAAGGGTGTCATCTTGATTAAAAAAAAAAAAAAAAAAAAAAAAAAATTATATATATACAGTGGGTATGGAAAGTATTCAGACCCCCTTAAATTTTTCACTCTTTGTTATATTGCAGCCATTTGCTAAAATCATTTAAAAAGATTTTTTTTCCTCATTAATGTACACACAGTACCCCATATTGACAGAAAAACACAGAATTGTTGACATTTTTGCAGATTTATTAAAAAAGAAGAACTGAAATATCACATGGTCCTAAGTATTCAGACCCTTTGCTGTGACACTCATATATTTAACTCAGGTGCTGTCCATTTCTTCTGATCATCCTTGAGATGGTTCTACACCTTCATTTGAGTCCAGCTGTGTTTGATTATACTGATTGGACTTGATTAGGAAAGCCACACACCCGTCTATATAAGACCTTACAGCTCACAGTGCATGTCAGAGCAAATGAGAATCATGAGGTCAAAGGAACTGCCTGAAGAGCTCAGAGACAGAATTGTGGCAAGGCACAGATCTGGCCAAGGTTGCAAAAAATTTCTGCTGCACTTAAGCTTCCTAAGAGCACAGTGGCCTCCATAATCCTTAAATGGAAGACGTTTGGGACGACCAGAACCCTTCCTAGAGCTGGCCGTCCGGCCAAACTGAGCTATCGGGGGAGAAGAGCCTTGGTGAGAGAGGTAAAGAAGAACCCAAAGATCACTGTGGCTGAGCTCCAGAGATGCAGTCGGGAGATGGGAGAAAGTTGTAGAAAGTCAGCCATCACTGCAGCCCTCCACCAGTCGGGGCTTTATGGCAGAGTGGCCCGACGGAAGCCTCTCCTCAGTGCAAGACCGCATGGAGTTTGCTAAAAAACACCTGAAGGACTCCAAGATGGTGAGAAATAAGATTCTCTGGTCTGATGAGACCAAGATAGAACTTTTTGGCCTTAATTCTAAGTGGTATGTGTGGAGAAAACCAGGCACTGCTCATCACCTGTGCAATACAGTCCCAACAGTGAAGCATGGTGGTGGCAGCATCATGCTGTGGGGGTGTTTTTCAGCTGCAGGGACAGGACGACTGGTTGCAATCGAGGGAAAGATGAATGCGGCCAAGTACAGGGATATCCTGGACGAAAACCTTCTCCAGAGTGCTCAGGACCTCAGACTGGGCCGAAGGTTTACCTTCCAACAAGACAATGACCCTAAGCACACAGCTAAAATAACGAAGGAGTGGCTTCACAACAACTCCGTGACTGTTCTTGAATGGCCCAGCCAGAGCCCTGACTTAAACCCAATTGAGCATCTCTGGAGAGACCTAAAATACTCTACTAAATTCTACTAAATACTGAGCAAAGGGTCTGAATACTTAGGACCATGTGATATTTCAGTTTTTCTTTTTTAATAAATCTGCAAAAATGTCAACAATTCTGTGTTTTTCTGTCAATATGGGGTACTGTGTGTACATTAATGAGGAAAAAAATGAACTTAAATGATTTTAGCAAATGGCTGCAATATAACAAAGAGTGAAAAATGTAAAGGGGTCTGAATACTTTCCGTACCCACTGTATATATATATATATATATATATATATATATATATATATATATATATATATATATATATATATACACACACACACACACACACACAACCAGTCAAAAGTTTTTGAACAGTAAGATTTTTTGTTTTTTAAGGGAGAGCAAGTCTCTTCTGCTCACCAAGCTTGCATTTATTTGATCCAAAGTACAGCAAAAATTGTAAATATTTTTACTATTTAAAATAACTGTTTTCTATTTGAATATATTTTAAAATGTATTTTTTCCTGTGATTTCAAAGCTAGTATTTAAGCACCATTACTCCAGTCTTCAATGTCACATGATCCTTCAGAAATTTATTAGTATCAATATTTAAAACAGATGGGTACATTTTTCAGGATTCTGTGATGAATAGAAAGACACAAAGATTAGCATTTATCTGAAATAAGAAGCTTTTGTAACATTATACACTATACCATTCAAAAGCTTGGAGTAGGTATAATGTTGTTTGGGAAAGTAATTATAGAAATGAATACTTTTATTTAGCAAGGATGCCTTAAATTGATCAAAAGTGACAATAAAGACATTTATAATGCTACAAATCCTTTCTATTTCAGATAAATGCTGTCCTTCTGAACTTTCTATTTAAAGAAACCTGAAAAAATTCTGCTCAGCTGTTTTCAACAGAATAATAAAACATATTTTTGAGCAGCAAATCAGAATGTTAGAATGATTTCTGAAGGATCATGTGACTGGAGTAATGATGCAAAAAAAAAAATCAGCTTTGAAATCACAGTAATAAATTACATTTTAAAATATATTCCAATAAAAAAAAGTTATTTTAAATAGTAAAAATAGTTTATATAATTTGACTGTTTTTGCTGTAATTTGGATCAAATAAATGCAGACTTCTTTAAGAAAAAAAACATTAAAAATCTTACCATCCAAAACATTTGACTGGTAGTGTATATAGATAGATAGATAGATAGATAGATAGATAGATAGATAGATATCCACCCACCCACCCACCCAAAATATATTAGCATATTAGTTTAGCCATTTTTTTTTTTACTAAAACTAAACAGGTATTTTTTTTGGTTAAATCAATTACAGTAAAAAGTAGCATGTCCTTCATTATACATAGTAATTATTTTAAACCACGTTCTATATATATATATACACACACACATAGGTATAGGTATAAATACACATTTACAAAAATTATTTTGTAACGACATTTATACATAAGCAATTTCAAAAAATTTATTTTTTGTTTTTACAAAAGCTATTTAAAACATTTAAGCAGAAGTTAAAAAAAGGGTAAAGCAGTATAGAAAGTACTAGTAACTGTGTTAGTTGTTCACTGAGTCCTACAAACTGAACATCAACACATGGTTACCTGAATCCTAAGTATACTGTACTTAGCATGCTGCTGAACAAGCATGCAAAAAATGCCACAAAATGTATGTAGTGAGTGCAGTATGTGCGCAGATGGGTGTATGTAAACAAGACAAGCCCTTTGATCTGTAATGAGCACATGCACGCTAAATACCCACTACGGCTCGCTGACGCCAGTGACTGCATTACTGAAAACACACTTGTAGGACGAGCAACAGAATCACACCGAAATGTCAATTAGGATGTTTAAAAAGCAAGCAATGCAAGAAAATTTACTTAGATGACTGTTTAATGTGTGATGGGAATAAAAATAACATCGCAGAGGCAACATAAATCATACAAAAGCATCAAAACTGTTGGAATATTACTTGCAGTGCAAGAATACAATGAAACTGCAATCTAGTAAGCATTTATTTGGTGCAGTCCTGATGTTATATTATACGTGTGCGCGAAAGTCACTATATATCAGAATCAGAGATGCTGTAATAATAAATAAATTGGAAATTTATCTTAATAAAATAAACTGCAATTTTATTTTACGCAAAAGCAAATTCTGCAGAAACAAGCAGCTATGAGAAAAGTTTTACACTGTGATGGACAAATTATACTGTACGTCATCAGTTTAGGGCGCTTTGCAGTTTCGAATACAGCTTCAAACCATGCAAACAAAATGAACGCTGATGTCAAATTGACTTTGTGGCATTCATAAGGCACTCTAGTATTTTTGCATTAATCAGGACACTTGAAAACGAACAAAGAAGGGATTTTCACCAGAAAACAATACTACCGAATAGAAACATTCATATACATTAGCTTGTCTTTCAGCAACTCGTGCATTAACGAGATTTGCATTCAAAAACACACGCAACACGTGAAAACTGACACAGACACACACACACTGACACACAGAAGTACATTCACGTATTCAACATATATAAATACAGTACGTATGAATCAGCAGACAGACAAGAGCTGAAAAACAACAATACAGAGTGAAATCTATAATCGAAGGCATCAGAAACGTGTGCAGGTGCATTTTGGAGGTAGCAGAGCTTCAGAAGAACAGGGTTGTGTGTTGGTTTGGTGGAGGCACAGACACACAGGAAAATGATAGATTGCTTAGCTTTTGACGGAGAGAATTTGTCTTCAGATGTCGGAGGCTCTCCAGGACTCCTGTGGAACAATTTGGAGCAACCATGTCTTTTGAAATGAGCTTTAAATGGTGTGTTGGTTCATATGAAAATCAGGGAGTAAGACGGACACTGGCAGTTCTCAGTGAATGACTCTCGAACCCACGACCCAGAGCAGCCCGGTGCTGATGCAGCGGCCCAGAAAGTTCTAGTGGAAGAGACATTGATGTCAAAAACCTCACGTTCAGGAGCCAGATTTTTAAAAACCTTTATGATCAATTCTAAGATGTGCAGTTATTGAAAAAACACATAAAACCCAGAATTTCAGTAAAATCTGAGAGAAAAAAAAAACTAAAATGGATTTCATAGGGCCTGTTAAACTTGTAATAAATTGCTGTTAAATTGTCTGTTTCATGATTTCAATTAATTAGGCATGCTTTTTGATTCATACAATTTAATTTAACCAATAAAATGGAGTTCAGAAAAATTTAAAAAGAAAAAACACTGAATTTGAGGGGGAAAAAATAAAATGGATTTTATGGGGATTTAAAAATGATTTTTTATTGTAACATTTATAATAAATTACTGTTCAATTGTATATGTTTCGTGATTTCAATTAATTAGGCATACTTTTGATTCATAAAATTTCATTTAACACTTAAAATGGAGTCTAGAAAATGTAAAACAAAATGGAACCCAAAAAAAAAACTGAACTGAATTTGGGGAAAAAAAGTTAAAATGGATTTTAAAGGGATTTAAAATTTATTTTTTTGTTAAAATGATAATAAATTGCTGTTAAATTGTAGAAGTTATATGATTTCAATTAGTTAGGCATGGTTTTTAATTCATAAAATGTAATTTAACTCTTAAAACAGAGTCTAGAAAATTTAAATCAGAAAAAACATGGAATCCAGAAAAAATTTAAAAATGATAATAATGCAGATTTCATAGGGCTTTACATATTTTAGTGCAATATAATAAGCACCCACACTATTTTCATTGTGACTGGGTTGACGGGAGTCCAGACCATCTCTAATGCACTGTGTGTTTTAAATGGTTATTTCTAAAAAGCCTGTCTCAAGATGGAGCGGTTTGTTGTGTTCATTTGCACTTGTAATGTGCTATATTTTCAGTAAGTCAATAGATTCATTAAACAGCTTACCTTTGGGGATTTAAGACAAGTTGGAGGTTGTCCTAACTGAATTTCATTCTTAAGATTGTTTGTAAACCATCCGCAATTTTTGCGTATGCGACACGTACCTGATGTTCTGCAGCCCATCTCCACGGCAGCGGTCATCGGTCGTCATGGCTTCGCTCTGACACTCAACGCATACGGATCGTTCACGAACCAACCCGGCGCTCCACGGTTTCACCTTACATGCAGCGCTCGCCTGCTTTACACGCATCTGCACGCAGTAACTGCAGACAGAGATTTGAAAGGATAGTTGATGAGCAATATTTATTGATAATCTTGCAAAAATATGTTTTGGATTGCACACTGTATGAAGCCTGCTTGAACACTGAACTTTTTTTTATTTCCAGTAGAACTTTTAAACACTTTTTTGCAGTCAGTGCAGGCTGCATAAGGTTAAAGGTCAGTCTTCCCACGCTGGATTTCATTAGTTTGATGTGTTATGCCTGTGTGGCGTCCTTTCCTCCTCCGTGTTCTGTATGTCATCCTGGTCTCTCTCTCTCTCTCACACACACACACACACACACATCCATCATGCTGAAACTGTACACCTGTGATTAATGAAAGGGTTTGCTCTGGGATTTCCTGTGTGTGCGGCCTGGAAGGTACCTCACGTAGTTGCTTAATCTCAGTTCATTTGAAACTGCACCTGCTATTTAATTCCTGTCTATTATCTTTTTTTTTTTTTTTATGATGAAGTTGTGACAAATTGAGAAATGACAGTAGACACTCATACGTTACAGAAAAATTAACAAACAACAACCAGAACAATGGTAACATCAACCACAAAAAGGATTACTTCAAAAGCAAAGATAAATATATGAATAAACAATGTTTCCACAGCCTATATGGAGAAAAAAAAAAATAAATAAAACTATAATAATAACAATAGTAAGAATAATAGTAATAATATTAATGTGCAATTCTATTATAAATGATAATAATGACACACCTTAATATCTTATTTGAAGTGGATAAGTTATTGGAGAATAAGTTATATAAACAATGAATAACGGATTGAGAAAACAAAAAATAAAAATAATATAAAGTAGAGAGAGATCAGAAAAGGGTAGTTTATATATTTTTTTCTTTAAATAATTAAATAAGTAATAGTAATAATATTATTAATATACTATTGTAGTCCAATTTGTACAGAAATTTTATAAATATACTTTATTTAGCACTTGTTACATTAAACAAGTTATTAATGTAATTTTACATTAATTAAATTAAATTATTGATTTATTCATTCATTTCTTTGATACTGTTGTCGATTGCCCTGTCATCCTCCGTTTAAAAAAAAAAAGTAATAAATATAATAATAATAGTGATAAAAAAAAGAGAATTAGAGAAAAGGGAAAAAGATAAGAATAATATAATAAAAAAAAAATAAATAAATAAATAAACAAATAAATAAATCAAGAGGATGTAGCAAACAGAAAATCCTCCTATTATCTTAATGCTGATTACACATGTTGAGTTCATTCCCACACACACACTAATCTGATTTCCTGCCCTCAGGTGTTACTAGGGGTTTAATCAAGGGATATAACGTGAATTAACTAATTAAGTTGTGGATTTAACCCAGGATGATGTACTCAGAAAGCACAACCTTTTTTGTGGAATTATAAAATTCATATTTAGAAAGTATATGCATTCAACATTTAGAGTCTTTCTTTACCAACAACTGAAAAAAGCATTTTGATGACATCACTCTGCACTTTAACGTCTCATCAGATTTTCTGTCCAATCAAATGCTCTCTGAAATCTGAAGTGTCCCGCCCACAACACTGTAAAAAACTGTTGAGTCAACTTAAAATAATTTGTTACCCAACTGCCTTAAAATTTTAAGTCATAACTCAAATATCTAATTTGTCACTTGTCAACATTTCAAGTTGACTAAACTTATTTGAGTTGACTGAAGCAGGGTAACATTATTTTAAGTAGACTCAACAAATTGTGTTTATTTTCCAGTTTTTTACAGTGTACACTAGGGGTGCAACGGTTCTCGGTAAAAAATCGAACCGTCCCATTCTCCTCCCACGGTTCGATACGCACGTGAACCACGGTTGCTCTGACCACGCACTTACAATGCAGTTCGGTGAAAAAAACAATCCATAAAACAGAGTTCAGCTAATGTATGGTTCTGAATACGCCCCACGTGCGTTTCATGTGAGACTGCCATCCAATTAACTCGTAGTATGTAAATATGTTGCTATAACGACACAGTTCCTCACGTGGTGTTTTTGTGTGTTGCGCTTGGCTTGTGTAACGTTACTGTTCAGCATGGCGAGTGGAGGAGATAAGCCGTTAATAGAGCCGCCACCCGCTTCATTCAAGTCTGCTGTCTGGGAACATTTCGGGTTTCCAATAGATTACAGCAGCGATGGTAAAAAAAAAAAAACGTGGACAAAACAGTCACGTTATGTAAAATTTGCCACGCGAGAGTGCCTTATGCTCACGGCAATACATCTAATATGACGAGCCATTTGCGCCGTCATCACCACGGTGTTGAAAGCGCTCGAGCACAGGTGAAACCGAAACAGCAGACGTTGCCTTCTGTGTTTAAACAGGCACTCGGTTCTATATTATGTTTGTTTTGAAATGCACTTTGGTACTCTAAAGTAGGCTTCTCTTGAGTTAAAATGTTGGTTTTAGCAGGGATTAAAAACTGCTTGGAATTTTATTTTTGTAAAGAAGCCTGCTGTGATCAAGGGTTTAAGTATGTGTAACCCAAATATTTTTTTTTCTTCGAATTTGTCAGTAGCATTTTTTTCCCTAAACACACACCGAGCCGTACCGAAACCGTGACCCTAAAACCGTGATACGTACCGAACCGTGACTAATTTGAACCGTTGCACCCCTAGTGTACACTATAAAAGGAGGGAAATGGGTCATTTGTTTACATATTTACTATTTTCTATACAGTGAATATTACATTGTGCACTATATATAGTTTGGGCTAATTAATCAAAAGTAGGTTATTACACTTAAATTAAATTGCGATATGGATTAGTATCTGTAAATATTAAGCTGCAGAAAGACTAATTAAATATGAATCCTGCATGTTCTGCTGGTTTCATGATTTTAATACAGTACAATGGATTAATACAATTTAATTTAACCATTAAAAAGGAGCCCAGAATTAAAATAGAAAAAAGCAGAATCCAGAAAAATTAAAATAAAAAAAAAAATAAATAAAAAAACGGAATTTGGGAGAAAAAAAGGATTTCATAGGGCCCTATATATAGTAAATAGGGAGTGATTTAGACAGTGACTTGATGTTTGAATGTACACAAGAATTTGACACTTGAACACCAATGTGGAAGAAAAGATCACCAGTGAATACTGACTTTTGGTTTGTTTCTGACACACATACTTGGAATATTGCATATAAGTTACAGGTATAGAGTACTTTAAAGGTACTTTTTTTTGGTCATTTTTGGAGCTTGACAGCCTTTTTTCCTTTCATTTTCTTTGTGCACACTACTTTGTTACATTAGGTGAACAAAACAATAAGGGTAAATGATGAGAGGATTTAAATTATTGGTTAAGTCGCAGTAAAACGTAAGTAGCGTCAGATTTTTTCTTCCATATTGCGACGTACATTCGAGCTCAATGAATTATGGATAAAGAAAAATATAGGGCAGGGACTTAGTTCTATGCATCAGCTGCTGATTGGATGTTGAGATGTGGGCGTGGCTCTCTGATGAACGCGAGTTTGCAGGAAAGTTGAGACATTTTGATTAAAAATTACAAGGTCATTTTTTAAAAATGAAACCAATGGATTGATCGTTTACAATAAGATCTATAATATGCATTTATAAAATTAAAAGGTAAATTATCATTTCATGCCGACTTTGAAGACATACTGACCCATAAATACAGACACAATCATCTTGATGCCTTTCTTTAATTAATTGATTGATTTCTAGTTTTACATTTAGTTATCCATGTATGCCCAGCACATATGGGAGTTGTTTTCTGCCCGGGATTAAATAAATAGAAAGGTTATTGCAACTTTTTATTTCATAATTCAGTCTTTTTTCTGAGGAAAAAAAAAACAAAACAAATTTTGAGACAAAATGTTATTAACTATTTTATTTATTTTAAATTTTATTTACTTTTTACAGTTTTATTTCCTCCTTGAATTCTGAGTTTAAATCTCGTAATTCTGTTTTTCCCCCCCACCATGAAGTTTAAAAAATATATATGTATATATATATATATATATATATATATAAAATTGTAACTTTTTATCTCACAATATTTTGAGTTTCTTTCTCAGAATTGCGAGAAAAAGGTCACAATTAACTTTTTAATTTTTTATCCTTTGGCAGAAACAAGCTTTCATGAACATATACTTGGATAATGTTGAGTCAAAACACAGATCCCCACCCCATTTCAGGTCTATTTGGCTTAAACTATGATTAAAGATCATTTTATTAATCCTAGTAAACAGCTTAATTTACATCTTGTTCTAGTTCTAAGAGTCATTGTACTGTAACTCTAAACAACACTCTTGATATTTAGACTCCCCTCGCAACCTTTTCTAGAAAACAGGAAGGCCTTCACAGAAATGTGTTTGAATTATCCGTTTTGCTCTTTTTCAAAACAGTTTGCAGCTGCATTCTGCTTTCTAGCAAGTCCCATGGCTCTCACCTCTTCTTCTCCTCCTTCATAAGCATGTGCGGCCGTCTCCAAGGATCCTTAAAGTTCCGCTTGAATGAGTCAGACAGGATTTTGGCCACCTCTAAAGAGGAGGAAGAGATCAAGATAATGAAAGAGAGCAAATTAAACTCCTCCAGAGACAAGCACAGCACCAGAGCACAAAATAAACACACACAAACCCTACAAGCACACAGCAGTGTGCTTAATGCTTTTCTTCTTAAACAGTTTTTAAACTTGCATACAATATTTTTTATGAGCTCATATTGATTGTGAGACACATTTATTTATGGCATATTTGCATGCATTTATCACAATGCAACAATATTGACAAACTGCAAAGACATTAAGTGACTAATAATGGTGAAAATCCATGAATATTTTGTGTATAACTTTTGTGTGTTGTCAAATGTCTTACTATGAGATCTCAGCTAAAATAACAACAATGCAACTTGCAATGATTTATCAATTCAATGATTTATTACGTATATATAATGCAATACTGATGCGGAAATTCACAAGCAATGACATTGACAAACAAACACATTTTTCATTGCTTGTTTATCTCTAAATCACACACACACATTGACACTGATAATCTAGTGTGCTTCCGACATAGACATCATTTTAAAGGCTTATATGCATGTTGCCAATGCAAAGCCCTTTCTAAAATTATATAAATATATAATTCTACTACTTTTAAGATGAGCCAAATTTTTAAGCAGCATGGCATGCATCCTTCATGGAGAAGCCAATCCCATTGTAAATCTTGCAAAGTCTTTCATAAATTCTTTCTGCATGAGTGTTTGTACTTCAGAGGGAGTGATGGCAAATTTGACTTCTTTCTCTTTCTATTTTTTTTTCTTTTTTGGGAAAGTCACAGAAACTCTATTGTGGATTTGTTTTCTTGCTGCTGGAGCAGACTGGAAAAAAATATATATTTGTTGTAGTTTCTGTTCATTGCTATAGAAACTTGCGGTTTTGAAAAAGCCAGATATGTCCATTGTGGTTTGGATGATGCATATGTAGACAGCAACAGAGTGTTTATTACCTTTAGCTGCACTGCAGGTCTCGGTGTGCGCAAGACACCCGCGGCGCTGTTTGAGGTCGGGACAGGGCGTGCCTCCGTTGCGTGGGGGTGTGGCTACCTGTCGGCTTCGCTCTGTAGTCCCCGCCCCACAGACGGATGAACACGGAGACCATGGGCCCCACTGCCGGACTTCACAGTCTATAGCTGCTGAGAGGAGAGTGAGAAGCAAATGATTTATTTAATTCAAATCACTCACATGCATTAAAGGAGAAGTTCACTTCCAGAACTAAAATTTACAGATAATTTACTCACCCCCTTGTCATGCAAGATGTTTATGTCTTTCTTTACTCAGTCGTGAAGAAATTATGTTTTTTGAGGAAAAAATTCTGGAATTATCTCCATATAGTGGACTTCAATGGTGCCTCCAAGTTTGAACTTACAAAATCCAGTTTAAATGCAGCTTCAAACGAGACTAAACGATCCCAGCCAAGGAAGAAGGGTCTTATCTAGTGAAACGATCTGTCATTTTCAAAACACATTCAAATTTTATATACTTTTTAACCTCAAACACTCGTCTATTCTCTGCGATGCGCATGCAAACTCCAATAGTCGATACAGTCAGGGTAGGTCGAAAAACTCCCTTCTTATTTTCTTCTCCAACTTCAAAATCATCGCTACAGAAGTACCGACCCAGTGTTTACAAAGTGAACATGCAATAAAGATCAAATGCCCTTAAGGTAAAAACAGCAATGTAGGATGATTTTGAAGTTGGAGAAAAAAACAAGATGTGAGTTTTTCAACATATCCTAACTGTATTGACCCAGATTACACAGACCATGCATGCGCATCGCAGAGAATAGACAAGACGAGCATTTGAGGTTAAAAAGTATATAAATTGTTAATTAATTTTTTAGAAAATAACCAATCGTTTCGCTGGATAAGACCCTTCTTCCTCGGCTGGGATTGTTTAGAGCTCTTTGAAGCTTTTGCATTTTGGGCGTTCCAACTTATGGGCACCATTGAAGTCCACTATATGGAGATAATTCCTGAAATGTTTTCCTCAAGAAGCATAATTTCTTTACAACTGAAGAAAGAAAGACATGAACACCTTGGATAACAAAGGAGTAAGTAAATGATCTGTACATTTTTGTTCTGGAAGTGAACTTTTCCTTTAAGTTATCATGAGTAAAGCAAGCATTTTAAAACTGTAAACATTTAAAACTCTGTAAATGTGGGTTTTATTGCTGTTTAGAGGCCTGTTTGACCCTCAGCGCAGTAAATTCTGTTTTTTGCAGATTTATTAGTCCAAGTATATAAATGGATTTAAAAAAAAGAGTGATTCAAACACACACACATAAATGTTTTTTAGACAGTTTTATACAGCCTTGTATAGTAAGTATAAGTGAGTTAAAGGACCACTCCACTTTTTTTGAAAATAGGCTCATTGTCCAACTCGCCTAGAGGTAAACAGTTGAGTTCTACCGTTTTCGAATCCATTCAGCCGATCTCCAAATCTGGCGGCAGCACTTTTAGCATAGCTTAGCGCAGATCATTGAATCTGATTAGACCGATAGCATCTAGCTCAAAAATGACCATATATAATGACAATATTTTTCCTATTTAAAACTTGACTCTTCTGTAGTTACATCGTGTACTAAGACTGACGGAAAATGAAAACTTGCGATATTCTAGGTCGATATGCCTAGGAACTATACTCGGCATAATAATCAAGGATCTTTGCTTTTGCATGCTGTACCATGTAACTACAGAAGAGTCAAGTTTTAAATAGGAAAAATATCAAAACTCTTTGGTCATTTTTGAGATGCTAACGGTCTAATCGGATTCAATGATCTATGCTAAGCTATGCTAAAAGTGCTACCGCCAGATCCAGAGATCGGCAGAATGGATTCAAAAACTGTAAAACTCAACTGTTTAACTCTAGGGGATTTGGAAAATGAGCCTATTTTCAAAAAAAGTGGAGTGTTCCTTCAGTTTATCTGTTTTTTAATATGCCTCTAGTCATAGAGCTTTTAGATGGATGCCAATGCATTTTAGCTCAGGTAGAATTTGCAAACTCTGACTCAGTTTGTTTAATCCCTACCATGTTTTCCGCCAACTGGTCTGGGGTGTCAAAATACTATTGGTTGAACTGGCAGTAGGCAGAGTCACACAGACTAAAACAAAAACAGACATTGTGCCACTGAACGCACATTTCAAAGTAGAATAACTGGCTGTAGCGTTGGTTTTCAAAGAAACAAGTAGGTGAACTTAGCATGTTTCCTAAATATTTGTATTTTTATGCTTTAGACATACTGCATCTTTGTCATTCTTCAACATAATAACAACTACAAAAACTTCAACAAACTCTCTCTTAAATGTCAAACATGACAGCATTAAACAAATTTTACTAAAAATATTTAGTCATTTCAATTTTCAATTTCAAAATATGCTTGAAATTTCTTTCCAAATGTATCAAAAAAAAAGTTACTTAAGTATTTTTAATATCTTAAAGTTTCAGTTTAAACTACTCGCATTAAAATTATTGTTAACAGAACTCATCAACATAATGTTTGCAACTTAAAAGGTTCAATCAAATCAACAAATCTGAATTTTTATTTTGTGACCATTAATTTAAGTAGAGATAAAAGGTCCCCTAACTGTCTGTTGAGTGTGCAGGTGAAGAATGCATGAACACTAGCTCACTTAAGCTTGCATTTGTGCATCAGTGAGCAGCTGTGTGCAGTGACATCATACACACCCTCAAACTACACACAAACAGAGAAGAAAGCAAATGCCGTCGAGTCTGGATCTCAATAACACAGCTGCTCTCTCATGTGGGCTTCAGAGGAACCGAGATCCCCATCAGTTTCACGTGGGCTACGCGCTCGAAAATGTTTGTAAACTCAGCCAGCAATTTCTGTGTCGCATCCTAAAGTTTCTGAGTGTTTGTGATCCTGTACTCAAGAGAACGAATAAACATTTAGGGTTTTTGGTTTACTTGGTATAGCTTCTATACACCTTACCCAATTTAAAGCTCTCAAAATACATTTTCAACATCTAGAAGTTAAATGTCTTGGTAATTTCACTAAGTAAATGTTTGTTTGCTTTACTCAGATTGTTTTGCGTAATAAAGCTAAGTGTAAAATAAATGATACAGTGTAGAAAAAGATTTTTGGAGTTAGTGAAATGTTAGTGAAAAATTAGAGTATGTTTTACAATAAAGTACTATTTCAGTCGTTCTACGTAAAAATTTAATGTTTAATTCTATGTGTTACTTGCATTAAATTTCTTTGTAATTATTGGTGAAATTTACTAGATATTATTGAAAATTGTTTTAAAGGAAATCCCACACCAATTGTTTTCAGGGTATTATTAATCAAAATAATTAAGACCTAATGGAGTGGTGTTAGACTGAATAATCACATCATGCATACAACTCTGGCTACTGTACAGTATGTTCCCAAAAAGCATGGCATAATACATGTGGTGCATGTGTTTGTGGTGTAATTTGACATTCCACTTGAGATTTTAATGGGTTTCAGAGTAAATCTTTAGGATTAACCCCCTGTACATGTAATATATGCTCACATTATCCACCAGAACATGCAAACCACACAAACACAGCTGCAATCAGGTACTGTATGCGCGTATGCACGTCTCTCTCTCTCTCACACACACACATGCCCATCTCATATAAAGCACATGCAACTGCAGCTGGAAACCATATCAAAGCACTGAAGCATGAAATACTGCACCAATATTAAACAAAACTGAAGTGCACACATATACTACACACAAAGAGCAAATAAAACCAAGATAAACTCAAAACAAGTCAGATTCACAATTATAATAAACCAGTGCAAGTGTGTTTGATCTGGACTGATGTGCACTTTATTTGTGGAGACCCTTTAAAACTGTCTGAATCTGGGATTTATGGCTGTTTACAGACCTGTTTGACCCTCACAGCAGTTTTAGCACCACTAATGTATGTATATAAATGGATTTAAAGAAAAACAGTCCACTAAAAGCTGTCCAACCTCACCCAAACCCACCCAGCATTACACTGGAAAAATGACTTCCTTGTATTTCCAGTACAAATATCCAAACATTCACAAAGACACATTTACACGAGAAGCAAAATGACTTGCATTTTTCAGAAAACAAGACTTAATATCCAAAATTAGCAAACTTATGGAAAAACAGGTTTTTTTCCTTGTTTTAAGCATAAACTCACTTCATCTTGCACTTTTTTTTTTTCAGAAAACAAAACTTCAAAACAAAAGAAGTCATTTTGTTTTTCGAGTAAATGTATCTTGATTTAAGAGTGTTTAAATATTTGTACTGGAAAACAATACAAAAATACTAAGTATGAAGCCAATTTTATTCTATTTTTACTACTAATATTATTATTTATTTGTTATTGCAATGTACAGACTTGTGTAACCCACATAGAATCAGTATAGCAATGCATGTAAAATCTTTAAAGGAGAAGTCCACTTCCAGAACAACAATTTACAAATAATTTACGCACCTGCTTGTCATCCAATATGTTCATGTCTTTCTTTCTTCAGTCGTGAAGAAATCTGTATACTTTTTAAGCACAAAAGCTCGTGTAGCACAGGCTCTGGGATGTGTGTCCATGATGCTACGAATTAGTGATGGGTTGTTTTTGAATGATTCTTTCATTTTGAACAAATCTTTAATGTGACTCAGGATGAACGAGTCATCTCGGGGAGTGATTCGTTCAGTCACGCAAGCGCAACATCCTTTTAGGTTCTGTACAGGAATTAGTTCACCTGTTTATAATTTATCTTATGGGGCTGTCACGTGATGAACAAATGACTCAAACCCAAAAACTTGTCAGATAAGAGGTGAGGTGAGTTAATCATAGACTAAAGACCCAGGTAAACAATGAATTAATCTTTTCTGTTTCTCATAGCATTATAGTTTTGTCTTGTTTGTAGTGTGATCAATGTTTGTGTAAGCAGTAGATGTGTTAGGGAAGTAACACGTCACATTTTAATTATATTTTGCTAAAATGAACGAAATGACTGGAAAAAAAGATTTGTTCATTTTGCTGAATGAGACTCAAAGGTCCGAGGCGGTAAAATGATCCAAACTTCCCATCACTACTACGAATCACGTGTAAGTTCATCGTCTGTGTACTGAGTATGGCGAAAAACTCCATCTTATTTTCTCCTACAACTTGAGGAGGGCATCATTGTACCTTTTTGTTTGTAAACAGCGTTTGACTTTCTTAGTTTTTGTGCGTTCGCTTTGTAAACACTGGGTTTGTAGTTCCGTCTACGTTCCCCGTGACCTTTCGACATGATTCAATAGTACGTAGCGTTGTGAATGCGCATCCCAGAGCCTGTGCTACACAAGCTTTTTTTGCTTAAAAAGTATTTAAAAATTTATTTTCCAAAAAAAATTACTGATCATTTCGCTAGATAAGACCAGTTTCTTCCTCGGCTGGGCTCGTTTAGAGCCCTTTGAAGCTGCATTTAAACTACATTTTGGAAGTTCAAAATCGGGGCACCAATGAAGTCCATTATATGGAGAAAAATCCTGAAATGCTTTTCTTAAAAAACATAATTTCTTCACGACTGAAGACAAAAAAACATGAACATCTTGGATGACAAGGGGGTGAGTAAATTATTTGTGAATTGTTGTTCTGGAAGTGGACTTCTCCTTTAAGTGAACTGAAGCATATTATATGTGACCCTGGACCACAAAACCAGTCATAACGGTCCGTTTTTTAAAACTGAGATTTATACATCATCTGAAAGCTGAATAAATAAAATTTCCATTGATGTATGGTTTGTTAGGACAATAATTGGCAGAGATAAAACTATTTGTAAAATCTGGAATCTAAATATTGAGAAAATCACCTTTAAAGTTGTTCAAATTATGTTCTTAGCAATGCATATTACTAATCAAAAAATGAAGTTTTGATATATTTACGGTAGTAAATTTACTAAATATCTTCATGGAACATGATCTTTACCTAATATCCTAATGATTTTTGGCATAAAAGAAAAATCTATAATTTACAATAATACAAATATACCCGTGCTACTTACTTTTGTGTAAGTTAGTCACCATAACCTGCCTTATAGTCATCATTTATAAAAAGTGTGCATTATGGTGAAAATACACTTGCCAAATCTAGATAGGACATTTCACTTTTTACAGTGGAAAGTAACTCTATCTGTATGTGTTACAGATTTAACAAAGCAAAACTAATATCGTTCTGACCTTATTCGTTCTCATTCTTCTATTCTTCCACACCAGAGTGACACATCTCAACAAATGACCGCAAACACACTCACAAACACACACCTCCATACAAAGGCCCTGTCAAATTCCCCACATTCCCCTGTATTAGTTCTGCAGATATGCCTCGCGTCCCATTCCCAGACAAACCTCCCCTTGCTCAGACCGTCACTGGTGGTCCAAAGGGGCCGACAGCATTTTAAACTCACTCACACACTTTAGGGTCACCAAAGGTCACTTGTGTTCTGATCAGTTGACCTGCTTAATAACAATGCTTTAATTGTAATATTATGTATATGCAAAGCAGGTTCCATTAACAGGTCTTCAACATCTGTGTTCTTCAGTCATTGTGCTAAAACACTCTAACAATCTATTAGAGAGAAAGCACATGTTTTATTGGAGTTTGCTGAATTTAAACAAGGGAGAAAACAACATTGCAACACTGTTGTGGGGTTGAGTACAACAACAAACATGCAGCATGATGAGTAAATCATCAACTAATGATGTGTGCGCGAGCTAGCTCTATGAGAGACATTTTATGTTTATTTCTTTATTTTTTGGTAAACTAATACAAGAGAGAATAATAGCAGGATTCTCTTCACCACATGCATTCCACACAACATCTGAAAGTTGTGTTGATGTGCATGTGACCAATCTCATGATATTTTCCCATTGCTACCAATTGTTCATATGCACATGGATCAAAGACGTTGATGTCCACATCAAAAGAAATTTACAAAAGTGATTTTATGTCCATAGAAGGCACATTAAATGTTTTTGGAGAATAAAATGTCAAAATTTGGTTGAAATAATGTGATACTGTCATTCAGTGTAACACAATATTTATGCAAAAATTCAAACAACATGCTTATTCTGACTTGCACATATTAAAATATGTAAAAGAATAAGGGGCCATATTAAATTTTATTGTGTTTTAAATGAGTAAAAAAAAAAATCTTACGGACAAATGGGGAAAACCTAGGATAGTGGCAAATTTAAAAATATAGAATTACAACTAATTAGTATTTAGGGTAAAAGTAATTTGTCTTTTAATATGTCTTTTGATTATTGTTGTAAATATGCCTGAAAAGATTGTTACGCTGAATGACTTTTTAGTGGGTGTCTTATGTAAATTAGGGGAAAATGTATGGTGTTTATTTTTTGTGCAAAAAAATACCACAAACATAAATGTAAACTTATACTAATCATAGATTAAACCAATTGTTAAATTTGACTAAATTATAAAAGCCAGAAGTGGTACTAAATGAAGAATCATTTGGGAGTCAGTTCTTATTGAACCAAATCATTTGACTCACTAAAAAAAGCCAAAATACCCATCACTATATGAACAAATGATTCTTTGGTTCTTTTTTAATGAATCTGTGTAAAAGAATCAGGTACTAAAAAAATCCTTCATAGAGTCATTAATGAACTAGAACCATCAAAATGAAATTAAATCAGAAGCAGAATTGTTCATTACAATTACAATTTATGCCCAAATTTTGGAGGAAAATATAAAAATCTCTAGAATATTTTGTTGCCACACAACAATCCATAATCCATATTAATGCTTCCTCCAGTGAAAGTCTCTCACATCAAATCCACAAACATTATTTGTTTAGAGCTGATTTGGCTTGTAAACAGTGCTTGATCTGTGCAGATTTCTCTCCTGATTCAGGCCAGACCAGTTTTTCACTAGAGGAAGCGTTATTATGGATTATGGACTCCATAATCCATATATGGTATTTTAGTTAAAAACATTTTAATGATGGATTTGTTTCAGCTTTTGTCTTCTCAAAATGTTAACTGATGTACGGGAGTAGTGTGGATTACTTGTGGATTATTGTGATGTTTTTAGCAGCTGTTTGGAGTCTCATTCAGACGGCACCCATTCACTGCAGAGCATCCATTGGTGAGCAAGTGATGGAATGCTACACTTCTTCAAATCTATGGCAAGAAATTAATTTTTTGGGGTGAACTCTTCTTTTAGATTGTTCTGAATAGCCAAAGCAATTAATTAACGTTAGACCCATCAGGAGATGATGTGGGAGGACAGAGAGGAACCAGAGGAGGAACATGTGCTTTTCCTCAAGACCAACATGTTCATGAAATGTGCGTGTGTCAGGTAATACACAACATGTGCACCAGTCTGTTCCTGTTCATTGTTCACACACACTCGTATTCGCTCTCACAGCACTCTCGTGTTTAGTAGGGCCACCAAACCCATGGCAGATATTCCTCTGCATTCTTTCAGTTTTAGGAATCTGTCACAGAGACAATAAAGCTCCGTCCTGAGAGACATCAAACAGGCCCACGTCAACACACTAACCTCACAGCAAAGAGTCGTAAAAACGGCACCTTTCACCATCCATTAGAGCAAAACCAGTCTTTAACATAAATTGAACGCTGAAATTAAAAAAAAGTCTCTTAAGGGTTATAATGTGAAGTGTACATCATAAAAACATCTTATCCACCTTAAAGTGACAGTTCACCCAAAAATTTATTCATTTGGCTACCAAACAGTTGACGGTAGCCATTGACTTCCATAATATGTTTTTCATACTACAGAAGTCAACTGGTCGTTTACCAACATTCTTCAGAATATCTTCTTTTGTGCTCAACAGAAGAAAGAAACTAAAATAGGTTTGAAACAACTTGGATTGCAATATCAATGTGACATAAATTAGTGCTTTGCACCAAAGATGCATATATTTATACCAAATGCATGAAAAGTCTGACATCAGTGCATTGCATTACTTGTAAACGTTACAGCTGGTTGAAGGAGAAGTCCACTTCCAAAACAAAGATTCACATATAATGTACTCACCCCCATGTGATCCAAGATGTTCTTGTCTTTCTTCAGTCGTGAAGAAATTATGTTTTTTGAGGAAAACATTTCTGCATTTTTCTCCATATAATGGATTGCTATGGTGCCCCAATTTTGAACTTCCAAAACGCAGTTTAAATGCTGCTTCAGACGATCCCAAATGCGGTTGTAAACGATCCCAACCGAGGTTATTTTCATTTAAAAAATACAATTTAAATACTTTTTAATCTCAAACGCTCGTCTTGCCTTTCTCTCCATGAACTCTGTGTATTCTGGCTCAAGACAGTTAGGGTATGTCGAAAAACTCCAATAGTATTTTCTCCCTCAACTGCAAAAATCATTTCAAAATCATCCTACATCGCTGCAGAAGTACCAACCCAGTCTTTGCAAAGTGAACATGCAAAGAAGATCAAACACCCTCAACATAAAAGGTAAAACAGTGATATAGGACGGTTTCAAAGTTGAGGGAGAACATGAGATGGGAGTTTTTCAACATACCCTAACTGTCATGACCCGGAACAAAAACAGACAGGTAGAGTAAGACAAGACGAGCGTTTGCCATTAAAAAGTATAGAAATTGTATTATTTTTATTAAAATAACCGACCGTTATGCTAGATAAGACCCTTCTTTCTCGGCTGGGATTGTTTACAACCACATATAGGATCATGCATTTGAACTGCACTTTGGAGGTTCAGAATCGGGGCACCATAGCAGTACATTATATGGAGAAAAATGCAGAAAAGTTTTCCTCAAAAAACAATTTCTTTACGACTGAAGAAAGAAAAACATGAACATCTTGGATGACAAGGGGGTGAGTACATTATATGTGAATCTTTGTTTTGGAAGTGGACTTCTCCAGAATTTGAACTGTTGGGCAACACATAACCCTCCAGTATACAGTCATTCTGCTGTAGTATTCTAGTTCATTTGTGGTTCAGACTGTAACCGTAAATGACCCACAGGCTTAAACAACATAATCTGAAGTCAGATAACAGCAAAGACTGGGAACAATTACTGGGAACATCAAGAAAAGTTTATTAGATCAAACCTGCTCCAGTGTTCAAGAAAGAGAGAGTGAAAGAAAGGGCTAAAAATGGGCTTCTAAACCATTCCTTTTTTATCTCTGTTTCTGCACATGGTTAGAACTGTGTCCTTCTTCACGAATAACACACACTGCTGTTTTTTCATCCGATTAAACTATTTATTTATTTATTTTAACTTATATATATTTTTTTAATATTCACAATGTAATGTCACAAATCTTTTTAAAAGGGTCATCGGATGCCATTTTCCACAAGTTGATATGATTCTTTAGGGTCTTAATGAAAAGTCTATAATATACTTTGGTTAAAAATTCTCAATGGTTGTGTAAAACAACACCCTTTTTACCTTGCCAACATCAGCTCTGCAAAAATCATCCTGTTCTGGTCGAGGCTGCTTTAAGTGCAAATGAGCTCTGCTCGCCCCGCCCCTCTCTTCTCTCTGTGGAGTGACGAGCCTGTTTACTTTAGCCGCATTTAACCACGTTTTAAACTTGCTAACTAGCACGTTATTAGGAAAGGTGATTGCAGAGATTCCTAAAAAAAAAAAACCTTATACTCACTTCTGCTGTAAGTGAAGCTGGATCACAAATGATTTGCGTGAACACAGACGGATATATGTAGATCGGGAGGTGCATTCCCTTCACAAACAAACGTAATCCACTGCATCTTCAGTGGCTCAGATGTTGGGAGTAAATGACGACCACTATGTTCATTATTACATCCAGCAACACAACACCTCAGTCGCTCAATCGGAGATATTCTTGTCTAACTTACATCCCTGCTCCAGCATCGAAACAATAGAGGTTGGTGTTACACAGTAGGTTTGGTTCATTTCTATGAATCAGACTGAACTGTCATTTAAAAAAAAATGTAATTATAAAATGTTCCGATTCAAACATTTCGTATCCTTATATATATGTATTTTTATGTTACTGTTTTATGTAATAATACACTGTAAACACATAAATATATACACATATAAATATATATATATATATATATATATATATATATATATTATATGTGTGTGTGTGTGTGTGTGTGTGTGTTTATTATCTATTTACTTTACCTTGGACCACAAAACCAGTCATAAAGGTAAATTTTTTTATTTTTCTAAAAAAATTGAGATTTATACATAATCTGAAAGCTGATAAGCGAAATATATAAGCTTTAAAAATAAGCTTTCCATTAATGTATGGTTAGGATAGGACAATATTTGGTTGAGATCCAGCTATTTGAAAAATCTGGAATCTGAGGGTGCAAAAAATCCAAATATTGAGAAAATCACCTTTAAAATTGTCCAAATGAAGTTCTTAGCAATGCATATTACTAGACAAAACTTACGTTTTGATCAATTTACAGATTTTCATGGAACATGATCTTTATATCCTAATGATTTTTGACATAAAAGAAAAATCTATAATTTTGACCCATATAATGTATTTTGGGCTAGTGCTGCTTAAGACTGGTTTTGTGGTCCAGGGTCACATATTTGTGCATTTGTTCCTGTTTTTGGTCCTTTTGTTAATTTAACAAAATGTCACTGTTTTAATTTTCACATTAAACATTTTGAATCATCCCTGGCATCAGTGGCTATGTGGTGGACTAATATAATTGAATAAAATCACAATTTTAAGGCATTTATAAGCAAATATAAATATTAAGACATATGAAATGGCAAAATAAATAAATACATACATGCAAAGGGCCTGTAATTGTTTAGCAATCACTCCTAAAACACACCCAAACTCATAAATCTGCTTCGGTTCACAGAGTTTTGTTTTTCAGTTTGCAAATATTTTGCATATTTGTTGTCCTAAGCTATATATATCAAGTGTGCAGCTGAAACACACACACATGTGGCAGCAATCACGGCTGTGGGAGTGTATGTGTCTGAATGAATCAGATCAAGCTGTTATTTGGAGACGTGAAGAAACCAAAACCAACCAAATCCCTGCAGTCCAAAATTACTCATAATAAAAACAATCCGCACTGCAACGACAGCGATGAGCAATCGTAAAGACAACAGCACACCTGCCAACAACGTCCGGCTTGGGCAGAGAATCTGAAGAATCAGGAATACAAATGCATGAGTGAACTTTGAAAAACTGTTGACTTTTGGAAAGCTGTGTGCATTTTCAAAACTTTTTTTTGAAATCAAATGTTTTGCTTGTAAACTCTTCGTGCATCCCTGTTTCCAATAAGTGACGCTTATTTTGCTATGTTCTTACCTAATGCAGTGGCATTCAAATGTAAGTGAGGCTGAAGTGTTTTCAGGACTGTCATGCTCTGCTTTTAACGTCTCAGTGACTGAGTCTTACAGTGTAAACAAAGACGATTGAGCAACTCTGAACTCCTGAGGAGCTCAACAAATCTGGAAGACGCTCAAGACCTCCCTCAAGTCAAAACAGAGATGAAAGCCATCTTTACATCCCTTAGCCTTATACAGAGCTGAATGCTGGGATGTTTTATAGCTTGTGCGATGGGCTGATTGAATGTACTGTTTACATACATACATACAGTGTATTTGAAGCCATTTCTTAGTTCTTGAGTAGTTTCTGAATACTTTAAGCAGGTGAGAGACAGACAGCAGATAATGACGACTGTGATAATAACCCAACACACATACTTCACTCATCATTTACTCAGAGACCAGGGGCCGGTTGCATAAAGGGGTTAGACCAGTCTTAAAAAGTAAGTCAGCCAAATTTTCTTTATGTCTGGTCAATATTCAGTTACAGAAAAATGTAGATTAGCTCAAAGATGGAACTAAAATATCAGGATGAATCAAGTAAATATTTTCATGTCAAGAGGGGTTTAACATGACAAAAAAGATGTTTCTGAGCCGCTAATTTCTTTTTTTCCCGTTCAGACGTGTTAGCTCAAAGATCTAACTAAAATATCAGGATGAATCAAGTAAATATTTTATGTCAAAGGGGTTTGGCTGACAAAAAAAAGTGAATTTTTTTTTTATTTATTTTTTTTAGCCAAGGTATACAAAAGAATAAACAAAAAAATACATAATTAATAAAATTTTTAAAAAGGAAAACGAATGATATAAGTTTAATAAAAACATTAAAATATCAAACTAAACTGTTAAGATATTTAAACTGAACTAAACTAAATAAAAAAAAAACTTATTTAACCCAATTAATTTATCAGATTAACTAGATAATATTTGTGACCCTAGACCACAAAACCAGTCTTAGGTAGCATGGGTATATTTGCAGCAATAGCCTAAAATAAATTGCATGGGTCAAAAATCATTAGGATATTAAGTAAAGATCAAGTTCCATAAAGATATTTTGTAAATTTCATACTGTAAATATCTTAAAATTTCATTTTTGATTAGTAATATACATTGCTAAGAAGTTCATGTGGACAACTTTTTTTCTTTGCTATTTTTTGCACCCTCAGATTCCAGATTTTTAAATACTTCTGTCTCAGCCAAATATTGTCCTATCTTAAACCACACATCAATGGAAAGCTTATTTATTCAGCTTTGATGATGCATAAATATCAAATTTAAAAAAAAAAAAAAAAAAAAAAAAAAAAATACCATTATGACTGTTTTTGTGGTATAGGGTCACATTTTTTACGATAAGACATGTCATATGTGGAAATAGAATAAAACATTTTTTTAAAAAGTTCTAACTGACGCCCGTCAATCACAGCGGCGTGACGTCACGCAAGCAGCATCAGGTTAATGTCGTTGATGTAGTTTAACGCACTCACCTGATATGTGGCACACGGTCTGGTAATCGTCGCAGCAGTCGCCGCTCCTCCTGCAGTACGTGTCGCAGTAACACACGGTTCTCCTCGCGCTCCTCTCCACACACTCGTTATTCCGTCCCGGGCAGCATCTCGGTGTCGGTCTATCCGCGCATCCCGCCTCACACACGCCGGACACGCACATTACGAGCGCAATCACCGCACAAACGCGCGCTCCCGTCATTGTCATCATCACGATGCCTCACAAAACGTCTTCGGGGTCGCTCTAATACAAAAGATGCCGCTTTCAAGAAGTTTCCCGCAAATCCGAGCACTTTCAGACGCAGCGAACGAGTGCCGTGAGTCCCGTCAGCAGCATCGCTGAAGTTCGTCTGTAGGTGCGCGTAGTGAGTGACGCTCACTGACCGGAGCGCGTCTCACACAGCGCCGCCCGCAGGACGCATGCGCAATCACACCCAAACACACCGAACACTTTCTGAACACATTTTATAAAGTGATGTGAAAATTGCATTAATTTGTATTATTGCATTATTTAGAGTTGGACAGTTTTTGTAATCATTTCATTTTAGCATCACATGGTTTAGAATCAATGGAATCAATGACTTTTCATGTACTAGATCATATATTACTACACCAGTGTTTAAAATGAATTATTATGTTGTTATTATTGTATGAATTATTAATTGTTATTATTAATTACGTAATTTGTTGTTATTAAGAGGAACTATTTTATAAATTAAAAAATAATAATTAAATATAAAAAATAAATATAACAAGAAAGTATATATACATCTTTGTCAAATGCTTAAATTTAATAAATAAATAAAATATATAAATAAATTAATATAATATATATAATACAATATATAGTAGCTATAATTCTAAAAATAGATGTAAGTAAAAAAATATATATATATATAATTAAAGTATTTGACATACACGCATATATATATATATATATATATATATATATATATATATATATATGCGTGTATGTCAAATACTTTAATTAGTTAATATATTAATTATAATAGCTATAATAAAAAATGTAATAAATAAATATAAAAAGAAAATGTATGTGTGTATTTATGTGTCAAATACTTAAAATGTCTAAATAATTTAATATAATATATTAATACATAAATTAATATATAATAGCTATAATTATAAAAAATATATAAAATTAGATATAAAAATAAAGTGTCTGTGTATATATTTGTATGTCAAATACCTAAATAAAATATATAATTTAATTAATATAATATATATATATATATATATATATATATATATATATATATATATATATATATATATATATATATATATATATATATATATGTGTGTGTGTGTGACCCTGGACCACAAAACCAGTCATAAGGGTCATTTTTTCCAAATTGAGATTTATACATCATCTGAAAGCTGAATAAATAAGCTTTCCATTGATGTATGGTTTGCCATAATAGACCAATATTTGGCCGAGATACAACTATTTGAAAATCTGGAATTTGAGGGTGCAAAAAAATCTAAATATTGAGAAAATCACCTTTAAAGTTGTCAAATGAAGCTCTTAGCAATGCATATTACTAATCAAAAATTAAGTTTTCATATATATTTACAGTAGGAATTTTACAAAATATCTTATGTAACATGATCTTTACTTAATATCCTAATGATTTTTGCCATAAAACAAAAATCAATAATTTTGACCCATACAGTGTTTTTTTGGCTATTGCTACAAATAAACCCCAGCGACTTTTGTGGTCCAGGATCACATATATATATATATATATATATATATATATATATATATATATTAATGTATAATAGCTATAATCATAAAATCTAAATAAAATTATATATATTCTATATTTAATAAAATAATAGTTATAATTAATAAAAAATATATTAATAGATAAATTATAATAGCTATAATAATAAAAATATATAATAAATAAATGTGTGTGTGTGTGTATTTGTGTGTCAAATAGAATTAAAATGACCATTTGGTTTCTAAACCCATAAAGCATTCTAGCTTAAATTATCACAAATATAGCAAATGGTGATGCAAAAACAAATAATCAGTTTGGCATGCACCTGCATCCTAAATATCTGGACGTATTTTTTACTTTTAGGTGGCGTTTTTCCCCAAGTCCTGGTTCATTTCTGTCCTCAAAACGGCACATTTTGGCCGTCTCTCTCATAACACACCTACATCAACTCATTTCTGCAGTGTACCGGAGTCTCAGACATTTCAAACATGCAGTGCTGACTCCAGGATTATTACACAACATCTGTTAGTGTTTCCTCAGCTTGGTTGGGTGTTGGACGTGATAATTATGATTATGAAATCCCCCCCACAGAGAGAGAACATGTCATCTAACGCTGATACAGCCACTAATTCATGCGACGGAGTCAGTCTGTCTGACAGATATTCACAACAAACACTGAGACACAAATCTGATAGAACACTTAATAGAAAACACATTCAAACAGTGTATTTGTACTGCCAATGCATTTGCTTCTAGTCTAAGCAATGAAAAAAAGTGTAAAAATAACTGCAGATGCAGTTCACAAATATGAGTAACAAAAGATATTCGAATAACAAATAGTAAAATAAATATAAAGCAAAATAACTTTATTCAAAGTATAAGATTTGATCAAAATTGAGCAAAAGTGATTCAATTCAACTGAAAATAAATATTTAGAATAAACTAATTCTTAATTCACTTAATTTACTCCTTTGGCAGACTTTGTTTCTTCTCATTTTAGGCATAAAGCTCACTTAATTTGATTGATTTCTCAGAAAACAAGACATTTCTCTGACAAAACAACATTTTGCATCTTAAGAAAATGTATCTTGATTCAAGAATCTACAGATATTTTGTACTGAAAAAACAAGACAGAAATACTAAAGAACCTTTAGAGAATTTGTCCAGTGGCAAATGGAAACTCAAACAAAAACACATGAACAAAAAACAGCAAAACTAATGCAGTTCAACCCATAATGTGAGCAAGAGAGGACAAATATTAAGAAAATGTGCATTTAAAAAAACTAAAATAAGGGAAGCATGTAATATTAAATATAAACTCTTTATTTTAGTATTTTTAATATACTATTATAGTTTTAGTTACTATTTTGAATTAGATTTTATTTTCCATTTTATTTTTATTCATTTTTATTTTATTTTCTGTTTTCATTTTGTTTTAGTATTTTTTTTATAATTTTTGAAAAGCATTTTTGTTCTATTCATCACATTTTTAGTTAATATTTTGTATTTGATTTTATTTTCAATTTTATTTTTCTTCATTTTTATTTTATTTTCTGTTTTCATTTTAAGTTTTAGTATTTTTTTGTTATAATTTTCCAAGCATTTGTGTTCTATTTATTATATTTTTGATATACTATTATAGTTTTAGTTAATATTTTGAATTTGATGTTATTTAGAATTTTATTTTTATTCATTTTTATTTTGTTTTCATTTTAAGTTTAAGTATTTTTTAGAATTTTCCAAGCATTTTTGTTCTATCTACTATATTTTTGATATACTATTATAGTTTTAGTTAATATTTTGAATTTGATTTTGAGCTTTTGAATTGAGCTTTTGTATTTTTTTGTCATTTTCCAAGCAGTTATGTTCTATTTATCAGATTTTTTAGTTAATATTTTGTATTTGATTTTATTTTCAGTTTTATTTTTATTCATTTTTATTTTATTTTCTGTTTTCATTTTAAGTTTTAGTAATTTTTTTAAAATAATTTTCCAAGCGTTTTTGTTCTATTCATTATTTCTTTTTTTGTTGTTTTTACATAGATCTACATTCATTTTTAATATATTAAGTTATTTTAGTATTTTAGTTTTTAATATTTTATCTCAGTTAACATTTATATCATTTCGAGTAACGACACTGTGTTTTTATGTTTTAGTTTTTGTTTTAGTGAGCGATAATAGAAACCCAAAGGTGAGACGGGTCACTCACTGTCTGTCTCTCTCTGAGGATGAATGCGATTTGCTCGCGCATCAGAGCTCATGTATGTGTTCGGTCATCAGCGCCGCTCATCCAGCACCGTAAAACATCTGCCGGTGGGAGTTTCTGATGACCGACAGCCGGACGGTGCAACAAAAGACAAATATACGCCGGACAGAAGTTCTGCAAGTTCACTGAATCCTGCTTAAAAATCACAGACATGACGCTTGTTATCAGTCGGTCATATTTGACTTTGTTTGTGATTTTGAGACCGTACAAGACTAGATTTGATAAAAGAGAGACTGAGAGCAAGAGAGAAAGAGATTCCTTTCCATGTTTCGAACAAAGAGCTATTGTAGCAGGACATAAAGAGATGAGGAATCTCTCATCGGTGTGTGAGAGACAGACAGGAGACGGACACATTGGCGCATCTTTCATCTGAAAGAAAAGAAAGTCAAATAATCCTTCATTCTGCCAGACTGATACAGAACTATTGTTATTCCAGAGGTCACCACCAGATCACAGACACTCGCCTAGCAACCGCATACCAACACTGTCATCACGGCGATGAGTTTTGCACAGGCAAACATCACTCACACGTCCTGCAGAAGATAAAAAATCTAGTTTAAATGTAAACTATTGTTCAAAAGTGGTTGGTAAGACTCTTAATATTTTGCTCACCAAAGCTGCATTTATTATCAAAAATACAGCAAAAACAGCAAAAATGTGAAATGTTATTACAATTTAAAATAGCTTTTTCTATGTGTTAAAATAATTAATTTATAAATTATTATAAAAGTATTTTTTAGTTTTTTAAAAAAGCATTTTTGTTCTATTTATCACATTTTTAGTTAATATTCTGTATCTGATTTTATTTTCAATTTTATTTTTATTCATTTTTATTTTATTTTCTGTTTTCATTTTAAGTTTTAGCATTTTTTTGTAATTTTCCAAGCATTTTTGTTCTATTTATTATATTTGTGATATACTATTATAGTTTTAGTTAATATTTGAATTTGATTTTATTTTTAATTTTATTTAAAAATCAAAAATGAATTTTTAGCATCATCACTCCAGTCTTCAGTGTCACATGATCCTTCAGAAATCATTCTTGATACAAATGTATCATGAAACAGTGATACATTGTATTTTTCAGGATTCACAGATGAATAGAATCTTAAAAAGAACAGCATTTATTTGAAATAGAATCATTTGTAACATTCTAAATTATCTAACATTCTAACAGTCTTTCCTGTCACTTTTGATCAATTTAATGCGCCCTTGATGAATAGAAGTATTTATTTCTTTAAAAAAAACAACAACTTTTAAATATATATTAACATACAGACTTTAAAATAAACATTCTTTTTTGGTTCTTTGTAGAACTTCAAGAACCAAAAACACAATAATAATGTCAGAATTGATTTAACTGTGAAAATAAAATCATTTTATTAGCACAATAGCATTTAGTATGAAGCCTTCACTCTAGACCTACAAAAAAAAGCCAAGAACATACACATATATGGCACAAACAATCCCACGGAATATTTCTAACGGGCCCTAAAATACACACAGGGATCAACACTGAAGCATGAGATCCATTTTCCATGCTGCTGCTGCCCTCTAGCGGCCAGCAGCAGCACTGCGGATTCAATTATGATCAATAACAGACACATGACACTATTCACCTCATACAACAGATACTGACACACACAGCTGGAGATTCATGCTGTAAAAACTGAAGGGTTTACACAGAAAACACTTAAGTAATCTACTGTATATCAGATCCATTTAGAGGTGAAACCACTTTGTTATCAGTCACATTTACAGTACATGTATGTATCTGACATTCACTGAAACTGTATTCAAGTTATACATAATACAGTTGATATTGCACATGAACAGAAGGTCACGACTGACAAAAGATGTTTCGAAACTGACAAAAAAATCTTTAAAATGTCTGTGTTGTTCAGAAAAATAAATTTCTAAAAAGTTTGATGGTTAAAGGCACGTGTGCAACAGGGAAATAAATATCAAATATATTCAAATTAATTCATAAAAAAGGTTTTACGAATGTAAAAATATTAACCTTAGATAAAAACAAAACACTTTAAGTACAAATGTCAGAAACATTAAAAAAAATAATTTTAAATTATTTTCACACTGTATTATGGAATGATCTGTAGTTAAATTTCTCTTTATATGTAAATCTATCTATAAATATTCATACACCCCCAATATGTAAATATTCTCATGGTTAAAACATTAAACACATTTACTGTTACACTTTTCTCTAGATTATTTCTCTGGCTCAGAGACGTGCAAACGTCTGTAAACGTACGTGTGTGTGTGTCTATTTACTCTTTATTAAACCTAGCAGTTAAATCATCTATTTATTAATAAACAAAATCTGTTAAATTTGGCACTTACATTGTTTAATGTTCATTTGACTAGGTTAAGGAGCTGTTGTATGAAATAAAATGATTATTTGTTAAATATTACTGTATGTGCGTGTTTAAAGGCAGAACTAATGGGAATAAACCAAACCCCGGCATGACTGCAGACGTGAACAGCTCCGTCACAGTGATGGCGTCTCGTCTTTTCATCTCTGTTTGTTCACTCAGTCTTCCAGACTTTGTTTAAGACCTTCACAACCTCCTCGTAGATGATGAAGACGATGGCCACGTCCAAACACACTCGGCCCAGCCGCGGGACTGTGCCTTTATAAAACCTGTACAAAACACCAATACACACACACATTAACACATTTAATCACTGTAATTACAGGTAACTAAAACCAAAACCATAACAATATTCATTACTTTAAATAAAATAAAAAAAGTTAACTTTAAGCAAAATATAGCATAAAATTACTTACTCTCATTTCTTAACTTTATGTAATAAAATATTTAAAACTAAAACTGAAATAAAAAATAATAAAAAATATATAGACATACTTTAAAGCAATAATAAAAACCACAAAATTACTACAACTTTGCATTATTAATGGTCATAAAACATGTAGGTAATCAAATAAAAATAAAAACAGTTAATCTTTTTTAGTAAGTGTTTTCAAATCACATGTCCTATTTTGATTGTTTTTATTCTAAAATTATTTATTTATTAAATGTTACATTTTTAATTCATTAAAACCTCAGTTTGAGGTTAATCCACCAACCCTGAATGTAATCAGCTAACCAGTGTTATTTTAGCATCATTAATATACTATTATTGTTTTTGTTAATACTTTGAATATACATTTCTATATTTTTTTCTGTTTTCATGTTAATTTTAGTTAAAGTTGTTAGTCATTTTAATGTGCGTTTTTTCCTTAATATTTATTTAAATATGTTTTTGTTTATGTAGTTCTAGTTATTTTAGTATTTCAACTTAAAAATTTGAAAATTTGCCATGGCAACTAGCTGAAATAAAAAAAAAAATTATAATATATAATAAATATATTTTTATAATTATTTTTTATTTCAGTTAATGTTCATTTTATTTCAAATAATTTTCATTTTTATGGTTTTTGTTTTCATTTTATTTAATGCCACCAGATGGCACAATTCTCAGTTTTAAAAAAAAATGGATTATAAATGCTTTTACTCTATTCTGATATGAAATGTTGCATTTATAAAGTTATATTTCAAGGCCTCTGTCACTTTTGATGGTGAAGGAGCCAAGTGTGACTCCTGAAGAGGGACAGAGGGTTAATGATATTAACCCTGCCACACACAAATCAATCAGCATTTGTACATTTTTATTTGGAAGTATGATTATTAATCTGTTTTTTTGTACACACACACACACACACACACACTTACGCTGCTGGTCCTTCATGCCGCATAATCTTCATGGCACAATCCATTGTGTTTTTATACTTATGAGCTTCCAAACCCTAAAAAAAACACATTTTCATTAAAACTTCAAATACTACTAGTGCTTTATTAACAGAAATGTTCTACAAAATTCACCTTTCAAACTCTATTTTACAATAGCAAATAAATTTACTACATAGGGTTACAATTGAATGATTTGATTATTGAAATTTGTGAAGAAACATCAAGAGCTTATTCTTTTTATCACCTTTTTCATATGATATTTATTTGTTTTCTTTTTTTTCTTCTATTATTGTATCTTACTGTATTATATTGTTCAGTTATTTTATTTTTATTTTGAAATTTGACAGCACTTTTGGAAAACTCTGCAGTTTGTAAAGTGCTTCATAAATTCATTTTTGATTTGATTTGCTTTGGTGTGAAATAGAAAGAATAAGGTGTTTCAATGCAGCACACCATGTACTTTCAATATAAACAGCTTCAGTGATCATAACAGGACTGATTTATGTTGAGATGTGTTGATAAACGCTTTGCGTACCTGCATTCTGGTCTTGATGACGTCCAGCGGTGTGTTTCCAAACACACTGGCGGCTCCTGCAATCGCACCAAACGCTCCTGTGATGATGGGGTTGATGGATTTGTTGGGATTGTCACCTACAAAACAACCAAAAAACAACCAATGTGTTACCAGATGCAGGTTTTGTACAAACACTGTAAAATCAAATTCCAGCACTTTCTAGGACTTTCCAAGCACTACTTTTTGACTTTCAAGACTTATCAAACGACGTCTTTCAAATTCTAAAAAAGATAAGTTTTTAGAAGTTCCGATCTAAATCAAATGATTCGCGATTCGCGCCCAAAGTTTCGATCTAAATCAAATGATTCGCGATTCACGCCCAAAGTTCCGATCTGAATAATGATTCGCGAACCGTCATTTTAGTTCAGGACTCTAAGTCCGGATCGCGAATCATTTAATTCGCGAAACAGCTCCAAAATCCCGATCTAAATCAAATGATTCGCGATTCAAGCCCAAAGTTCCGTTCTAAATCAAATGAATCGCGATCCGCGCTCCAAAATCCCGATCTGAATAATGATTCGCGAACCGTCATTTTAGTTCAGGACTCTAAGTCCGGATCGCGAATCATTTAATTCGCGAAACAGCTCCAAAATCCCGATCTAAATCAAATTAATCCCGATTCGCGCCCAAAGTTCCGTTCTAAATCAAATAATTCGCGATTCGCGCCCAAAGTCCAGATCTAAATCAAATGATTTGCGATCCGCGCTCCAAAGTCTCGATCTGAATGATGATTCGCACACCATAATTTCAGTTCAGGACTCGAAGTCCGGATCGCGAATCATTAGTTTTGTAAAACTAACGAGGTTTAGCTCGTTAGTTTTACAAAATTAACTGAAATAAGCGAAAAAATTATTTTGTTTACAAATAGAATATCCATATTTTCATTCCAAGATAACATCCAACACAAATCTATTAACATATTCAAGTAAGGTAACCAGTTTACTGCTAACTGGTGAAAACACTCCATCAATGACAAGCTGCTGCTCCAAATACATATGAGATGGAAACATGGTGCATTATGATCGAGTCTGTAGCTTAATTCACTGTATTTTGTTTGTTGTATTTGATTGTATTAGACTTATTTCATAGATACAATGTCTTTCAATAACTCAAGCACATCTCAAGTACCTCTTCAGGAATGCTGCTATTTTCAAGGGTTTTCCAGGCCTTAAATTTCAAAAAGTCAAGTACTTCAAGCACTTCAAGCACCTTGAAGGAACCCTGCCAGATGAGACTCTATCTGCCTTCACCTCCATGACCAGTAGAGAGCAGTGCAGCTCAGACAGTGTTTTATATATAGAGTGATTTTGCTGATGCACAAACACTCACCCTTGTACCAGTTCCTGAGTGAGGTCATGACGAAGAATCGAATGGCCTGATTGGATCCCTGTTTGAGGACAGTCGCGGTGAGACCTTGATACGTCCCTCTGATTCCTGAGAGACCGACAGAGAGCGTTAGGAGCATCACAACAAACACGGACAATTGGTTTGAATAAAATAAAAATGCTTTAGCATCCCCTACATAGGACAAGTGATTTGAAAAAATAAATAAATACATAAAATAAAAGAATAGAATAAAAAATTAAAATAAAAGCCCCAGCAAACAAAACACCCTACAAAGAACATGTAGTTTTAATTTGAAAAAAATAAATTAAATAAATAAAATGCTCCAGCATCCCCTACATAAGACAAGTGATTTGAAAAATAAAATAAAATAATACAATTTAAAAAACAAAACAAAACAAAAAAACTATAAAAAAATTATATTAAATTAAATTAAATGCTCCAGCATCTCCTACATGGGGCAAGTGATTTGAAAAATAAAATAAAACAAAAATAAAATAAAATAAAATGCTCCAGCATCCCCTACAATAGACAAGTGATTTGAAGAAATAAATAAACAAAAAAAAATAAAATACAATAAATAAAAAGTTCCAGCATCCCATACAGGGGACAAGTGATTTAAAAAAAAACAAATAATAATAATAAAAAATAGAATGCTACCAGCATCCTGTACATTGTACAAGTGGTTTGGAATAAGACAAGTGATTTGAAAAATAAAATAAAATAAAATAAAATAACAAATAAATAAAATGCTCCAGCATCCCCTACATAAGACAAGTGATTTGAAAAATAAAATAAAATAATACAATTTAAAAAACACAAAAAAAAAAACTATTAAAAAAAATTATATTAAATTAAATTAAATGCTCCAGCATCTCCTACATGGGGCAAGTGATTTGAATAAATAAATAAATAAAATACAATAAAATACAATAAATAAAAAGTTCCAGCATCCCATACAGGGGACAAGTGATTTAAAAAAAACAAATAATATTAATAAAAAATAAAATGCTACCAGCATTCTGTACATAGTACAAGTGGTTTGGAATGAGATAAGTGATTTGAAAAATAAAATAAAATTAAATTAAATTAAATTAAATAACAAATAAATAAAATGCTCTAACATCCCCTACATGGGACAAGTGATTTTGAAAAAAAAAAAAAAATTCAATTAAATTAAATGCTCCAGCATTCTGTACATAGTACAAGTGGTTTGGAATGGGACAAGTGATTTGAAAAATAAAATAAAATAAAAAAAAAAAAAAAAAAAAAAAAAAAAAGCTCCAGCATCCCCTACATGTGACAAGTGATTTCGAAAAATAAAATAAAATACAATAAAATAAAATGCTCCAGCATCCCCTATATAGGACAAGTGATTTGAGAAAAAAATAAAAAAATAAATATGAAATAAAATAAAATAAATGCTCCAGCATCCTCTACATAGGACAAGTGATTTCAAAAATAAAGAAAAGTAAAATAAATAATAAAATAAAATAAATGCTTCAAAATTCCATACATAGGACAAGAGGTTTGGAAAAATAAAATAAAATAAAATAATCTCAACAAGAAAATGTTGTGATTGTGTTAAGGTATCTATACGGATGAACTGCTTTTTTTTAAGCTCTTGTCATTGTAATAATTCAACAGAACAGGCCTTACAATCAGGACACTGAGTTTTCCCCAAAACTATGAGCTGAAATAGTCAAAACAAAGCTCTGTGTTTTTCACCTTGAGTTCTGACGATCTCTCGCACTCCGTGGAAAAAGCCTCTGTATTTGGGATTAGATGAGCTTTGATCATGGATGAATTTCACCTGCAAATGTGAGAGAAGAAGTATGTACGGTAAAACCGCGCCAGAAATAAATGCTATTGCTAATGTAACATACAACATGAATAACCTTTGACCTCACCTTTATGGTCTCCATGGGACAGACGACCAGGACGGCCTCCATCACGCCCGCACCCAAACCGCAGACTAACCCACGAGTGCTGTCAAGCTTCCCAGCCTCATCTTTCATCTGGTTACTGAGTATCTCAAAAACACCAAACCTGCAGAGAAAGATGGAAAAATGATATTAAAGCATATTTAGTGTAACTGCACCATCATCATCATCATCATCAACTGTGCTTTAAATGAAACAGGGAATGAAGCAGAGAGTGAGGTGAAGTAAGCAAACATTAGTGAACAAAGCAGCGCTGCAGGGCAGAAAACTAATCAGATGCTGAACCTCAGCACGCTCGCCAAAAACCTGTTAACATTTTAAAAAATGTCTTATATATAACACACAATATGAATCAATCTTTTTTTGTTTTATACAATAAAAGACATACAATCTTTTCTTTTAGAGAAAAGCATACCTGAATCAATGGTAAACAATGCAAAAGTCAAATAAATAAGTTATAAAGCTGAAGTAATTGCTTACTATATCACTTCTTTCGTTTGACTTATTTGATGCTGCTAAAAATAAAATGATCAGTAATGCAAAGCTTGCTGTATCACTACTTTTATTTGGCTCAAATAAAATAATAAAAATCTCTAAAGCAGAGCTCGCTATATCATTTCTTTTATCTGGAAAATGAAAGGAAATGAAATAAAATAAAATAATCACTAAAGCGGAGCTTGCTATATCACTTCTCTCATCTGGCTTGATAAAAAAAATAAAATAATAAAATAAAATAATCACTAAAGCAGAGACTGCTATAACACTTCTTTCATCTAAAATAAATAAAAATAAAATAAAATAATCACTAAACCAGAGCTTGCTATATCACTTCTTTCATCTGGCTTGATAAAAAATAAAATAAAATAAAATAAAATAAAATAAAATAAAATAATCACTAAACCAGAGCTGGCTATATCACTTCTTTCATCTGGCTTGATAAAAAATAAATAAATAAATAACATTAAAAAAAGAAAAGAAAAGAAAAGAAAAAAGAAAAGAAAAGAAAAGAAAAGAAAAATAAAATAATCACTAAACCAGAGCTTGCTATATCACCTCTTTCATCTGGCTTGATAAAAAATTAAAATAAATAAATAAATAATAAAATAAAAATCAAATCAAATCAAATAATAAAATAAAATAAAAAAAATAATAATAATAATCACTGAAGCAGATATTGCTATATCACTTCTTTCATCTGGCTTGATTAAAAAAAATGTAAAAAATGAAATAAAATAAAATAAAATAAAATGAAATACAATAAAATAAAATAATTACTAAAGCAGAGCTTGCTATATCACTTTTCTCATCTGGCTTGATAAAAAAAAAATAAATAAATAAAATAAAATAATCACTAAAGCAGAGACTGCTATAACACTTCTTTCATCTAAAATAAATAAAAATAAAATGAAATAATCACTAAAGCAGAACTTGCTATATCACCTCTTTCATCTGGCTTGATAAAAAATAAAATAAAATAAAATAAAATAAAATAATCAATAAAGCAAAGCTAGCTATATCACTTCTTTCATCTGGCTTGATAAAAAATAATAAAATAAAATAAAATAAAATAAAATAAAAATAATCACTAAAGCAGAGCTTGCTATATCACCTCTTTCATCTGGCTTGATAAAAAATTAAAATAAATAAATAAATAAATAATAAAATAAAAATCAAACAAAATCAAATCAAATAATAAAATAAAATAACCACTAAGCAGAGATTGCTATATCAATTCTTTAATCTGGCTTGATAAATAAAATATAAAATAAAATAAAATAAAATAAAATAAAATAAAATAAAATAAAATAACAAATTAAATTAAATTACACTACAGCAAAGCTTACTGTACCACTACTTTTATTTGGCTAAAATAAAATGAAACTAAATTAAATTAATGGTTAAAGTAACTTCTAGCTATATCACTTCTTTCATCAGGCTCGTTTAGATAGATAGACAGATAGACAGATAGATAGATAGATAGATAGATAGATAGATAGATAGATCTGTTAACACACAGGAAACACAGACATGCATTTCCACAAACATATTCAGGAAGACACACAATCCTCTGAATAAGTTCAGTGGCTTGTTTTAAAGCATTTCCTCCTGAATCGGGCCACATCAGCAGTAAAGCGTCAGTGCCGGCGGGACGGCCACAGGTGTCCATTAGCAGTAGGAAGCAGCCACGTGTTTTTATAACCTGCTCTGTGTTTATTTCTGTTGTTCAAGACAGATACGACCGCAGGACGTCCAGCAGAGTCGAGCGCTATTTATAGCAGTGAATTGAACAGACAAGGTAAACAAAAACTGTCTTTCATTCTACGTGAACCTCGACTCGTCTGTCTGCTGAACATCTCCACTGGCGTCACACATTTAACCTCTCTCTCTCTCTCTCTCCCTCTCTATTAAATTAACATGACTCAGATTCAATTTTGCAATCATTCATCCTGCTCTATTCATGTCGCTTTTTCAGCATGACAGAAGGATACTACCGAGACAGATTGGCTGTTTAGAAAGGAATACTAACCGACTGCTTGACATATACTGCATAGTACTGCATACTATTTTTAAATAAATTGTGAAGTAGTATGCAGTACGCATTAATAAATAATTCAAACAGCAGTATGTTACAGTACTTGCTATCAGCACAAGCTCACAATGGCTGCGTTTAAAATGCAATACTTGCATACTGCTTACTAAATAATGTGCACCACGGTTATTATTATTAAATAAAACTAAAGCTATATTTAAAAAATGTATATACTACGGAAAATATGAAAATAAAAATGTATTAAAAATATTAATGAAAACTATAACGGTATAATGAACTTAAACAAAAATGTATAAAAAATTATAGATATTAAAAAAACTAATAAAATAAATAAAATTACTTTTTAATAATAATTTATTAATAATAAAAATTACATAAAAACATTCAAAATATTGACTGAAAACTATAACAGTATATAGAACTAAAATGAGATGTATAAATATTATATAGATATATTTAAAATAATGAAAATCAAAAAATAATTAAATAAAACCAGCTACAATATAAAAATAAAAACTCAATCAAAATATTAATAAAAACTACAACAGTATATTAATAATCCAAAAACAAATATTCAGAAATTATATAGGCATAATTTTAAAAAATGATGAAGAAACTAAATTACCAAAAACAACTAAAATAAAAATATAAAAATAAAAATGTATTAAAAATATTAATGAAAACTATAACGTTATTAATGAACTAAAACAAAAATGTATAAAAAATTACAGATATTAAAAAAGCTAATAAAATGACAAAAACAATAAAATTACTAAAACTGACTATAATAAAAATGTAATAAAAACTAATTCAAAATATTGACTGAAAACTATAATAGTATATAGAACTAAAATGAGATGTATAAATATTATAGATATATTAAAAATAATAAACATGACATAAATTATTAAAACCAACTAAACAAAAATATAAAAATAAAAACTTATTCAAGATAATAATAAAAACTATAATAGTATATTAATGAACTAAAACAAATATTCAGAAAAATTATATAGACAATTTAAAAAAAATGTAAAATGATGAAAAAAAACTAAATTACTAAAAACAACTAAAATAAAAATCTAGAAATAAAAACTCAAAATATTAATGAAAGCTGTAATAGTATATTAATGAACTAAAACAAAATGTATAAAAAATAACTATAATAAAAATGACAAAAATGCAACAAAATGACTAAACCTAACTAAAATGAAAATATAAAAAATAAAAACTAATGCAAAATATTAATAAAAGTGTAGTTTAGTGTAGTTTAACCAGTACTTAAACCAAAATAAAAAATAAAAATAGTAAAACTATGTAGATATACTCACCAAAGCACCAAAAAAAATAAATAAATGAATACAAATAAAAATGAAAAAAAATAAAATAAAATAAAATCACACTTTAACTAGAATTAAAATCAAATAAATAAAATCAAACAAAAACAAATAAAAAAAATTAAAACTACAATAATTATTAATGATACTAAAATAAACTAAAAACAGGTTTTTGGTACAAAAAAACATACTGTATTCTACAAAACAAAATCATTTCAAACAGTCCAGTGTTGTTTAAAATGTAATTTTTGGCAGTCCAGTCAAATAATGAATGCTTAATATGACTTCTGGTTCATCAGTCATACTGCAGATGGAAAGTAAAGTTGAGTGCATTGCATTGTGGGATATATATATACATATTTAAACGGCCGAGTTGATTCTGAGGATATGTAAGTCTGCAGACCCTCTGTAAACCAGTGTAAATCTACCAGTCCAGCCGAGGCACAGCGCTTTCGGTCTCTGATGGATGGTTTGGGTGTGTCGCTGTGGAAAACACAGCTGAATTCAAATAAGACGCGGCTCGTAAATGTAATCTGGGCTTGGATCCAGCGGTCAGTGTCAGACGTACAGCACAGATCCATTAGCGCGACAAACGCAAGGTCACCCGTGCAAAACCAGTCCAATCAGCTAATGAAAAGAGGAGGAGGAAGACACCAGCGCAGGAGACCATAATCAATCCGAGTGCGATGAAGGGACAGACGACACACTTAAAGAGACAAACACCTCTGATCCAGAAACAGTCTGCACTAGATCAGCAATTTCACTGGCATTAGATTCAGAAAAACTCAAATGTAAACAATAGGAAATAAACATTGTCTGGCCCCACATTCTCTTTCATCTTCTCATGCACGACCGAAGGCTAATAGAATTTTGTTCCTGTTTTCCCTCCATGTTAAAGGAATCATTTTCACAAAAATTGAAATTCTGTCATCATTTTTTCACCCTGAAGTCATTTCAAACCTGTCTGGAAATCTGATTTTTAAGGAAAATGTTAATGCTGCTCTAGTTTTCAATACATGTGAATTTTTTTTTTATATTTTATTGTCACTTTTTAACTAAAATGAAAATGGAAAAAAAAATATATATAAATATAAAACAATTTATTCTTATTTTTTCCTATGCATCTATTAAGATTATTATTTTATATCGTAAAAACTAGAAAAATTATATAGATGTATTAATAATAAAAATGACAAAAACAACAAATTCATCAAAACTTAACTTGAATGCAAATGAAAATGGAAAATATAAAAAAACACATTTAAAATATTAATAAACTCTATCACAGTATATTAATGAACAAAAAAAATATATATATAACTTATTTAGCTATTTAAAAAACAAAAAAAATGACAAAAACAACAAAATTGCTAAAACCTTCACTAAAATAAAAATGAAAACAGAAAATCTAAAAAATAAAAACTAATTCAAAATAATAATAAAAACTCTAACAGTATAGTAATGAACTAAAAACAAAAAAGTATAAACAATAATACAGATATATTTAAAAAAAAAAACAGGAATGACAACAAAAGTAATTAAATGAAAATTAAAATAAAAAAACGAATAAAAAAATATTTAAAAAATGGCAAAAATAACAAAATTGCAAAACTTTCACTAAAATGAAAATAAAACAGAAAACAGGAAAATAAAAACTAATTTAAAATATGAATAAAAATTATAACAGTGTATTAGTGAACTACAAACAAAAAAGTATCAAAACATTATATGGATATTTTTTAAAACTAATAGAAAAAAACTAACAGAAATCAACATAATCAACAAAATTAAAATTGAAATTTTAAAAATAAAAAAAAAAACAATTAAAAAAATCATAAAAAATGGCAAAAACATCAAAATTGCTACAACTTTCACTAAAATGATAATGAAAACAGAAAAATAAAAACTAATTTAAAATATTAACAAAAACTATAACAATGTATTAAAGAACTAAAAACTAAAAAAGTATAAAAAATGGACACGTTTTTAAAAAACTAACAGAAATGACCAAATCAACAAAATCACTTAAATGAAAAATAAAATGGAAAATAAAAAATAAAAAAACTAATTAAAAAAAATTATTAAAAAATGGCAAAAACAACAAAAGTGCTACTTTCACTCAAATGAAAATGAAAAATATAAAATAACTATAATAACTAAAAACTTAGACACAGTTAGTAAAATAATAAAAATGACAAAACGCACAACAATATTACGAAAACAAACTGAAATGAAAATTGAAAATATGAAAATAAAATTCAAAATATTCATAAAAACTATAGCAGTATATTAATGATACTAAATTAACAATGCTTAGAAAACAACATATGAGTGTTAGGATAGTTTTACGGTGCATTAAGAATGTATTTTTGTCTTTTTAGAGCTTAATGCTCATGTTTACTATGAAATGTGGTCGTGTGGAAAAAGGCAGTGTGAAGCATTTCTCGTTTTGTCACACGGGTGCAAAACGACACCAGGGTGAGTAAACAGTGACAGAAACTGATGCGTGTTTATGTTTGCTGAAGTTAGTTCTGTCGTCTTCCTCAGTGACCAGGAGACCCGAGAGAGCAGAGAGCATCCGTCTGACAGACAGCGCCGGACACGCACCGCTGCTCTGTCATATCAAACACACGCACACTCATGGGAGAAACCAGACCCGCCTCCGAATGAGAAAGAGCTGCTATAGAGCTGCTCGCTTCAACAAAAACAATAGCATAATAAATGTCAGCTGTCCGAAATAGATCGGCCTCACAGCTCAAGTATGCATGAATATGCGTCTGTTAGTGTGCATTTACGTACCTGACTGCAGATTTAGGGATGGATCCGTACAGCAGCGAGCTCAGGCCTCGATATAAACCCTTCACTCCATGATGACGGACTGTCTGTGATACGCAGTCCGCTGTGGAGAAAATTTCATCAAATTAATTTCTTCTGCTCACCAAGGCTGCATTTATTTGGTTAAAAAAACCCAGTAAAATAATGAAATAATATTATAATGTAAAATACCTGTTTTCTATGTCAATATCTGTTAAAATGTAATTTATGTTTGTGTTTAAAGCTGAATTTTCAGCATCATTACTCCAGTCTTTAGTGTCACATGATCCTTCAGAAATCATTCTAATATGCTGATTTGCTGCTCAAAAACATTTCTGATTGTTACCAATGTTTTTTGGAAACTGTGATACATTTTATTTTCCAGGATTCACAGATTAATAGAAAGTTCAAAAGAACAGCATTTATTTGAGACAGAAATCTTTTATAACATTATAAATGTCTTTACTGCCACTTTTGATCAATTTTATGTGTCCTTGATGAATGAAAGTATTTTTTTTTCAAAATGAGTTTTTTTATTATATATGTACACTGTCTTGCTTTAAAAACACTTTAATGACAAAAGATTTATTAAATTGTTTTAATAACACATATTAATTATAGATATAATATTAATTATTATTATTATTATTGATGTTATTATTATTTTAATAAATAGTACACTTTTAATGGACACAGAGCCTGGGTTATTACAGTTAACTAAAACATAAAAAATCCATTATTTGAAATAAAATAAGATTTAACTATAAAATAAAATAAAATATTTAAAAAAATCTAACTTTTAAAACATTTATTTCAGCAAGTTGCCAAGGCTACATTTCTTATTTTCATTTAGTTTAACTTGAAGTACTAATATAATTAGAACTAAATAAACTAAAACTAAAATTAAAACACATATCAATTTATTAAAAATATATATTTTACATTACTTAAAATGAAATAAACATTAATTGAAAATAAAAATAAACAATGAAACAATGACAAAAGTTTTTTTTTTATTTTATTTGATCCAAAGTACAGCAAAAACAGTCAAAATGTGATTTTTTTTACTATTTAAAATAACTGTTTTCTATTTGAATATATTTTGAAATGTGATTTATTTCTGTGATTTCAAAGCTGAATTTTCAGCATCATTACTCCAGTCTTCAGTGTCACATGATCCTTCAGAAATCATTCTAATATGCTGATTTGCTGCTCAGAACACATTTATTGTTATTATTATGTGGAAAACAGCTGGGTAGATTTTTTTCAGGTTTCTTTGATGAATAGAAAGTTCAGAAGAACAGTATTTATCTAAAATAGAAATCTTTTGTAACATTATAAATGTCTTTACTGTCACTTTTGATCAATTTAAAGCATCCTTGCTAAATAAAAGTATGAATTTCTATCATTTCTTTCCCAAAAAATTATACTGACTCCAAGCATTTGAATGGTACAGTGTATAATGTTACAAATAATGTTCATTTTGTTCATGTGTATAATGTTCACTTCAGATAAATGCTGATCATTGGATCTTCTATTCAACAAAGAAACCTGAAAAAATGTACTCGACTGTTTTAAATATTGATAATATATAATAATAATAAAAAATGTTTCTTGAACATCAAATCATCATATTAGAATGATTTCTGAAGGATCATGTGACACTGAAAATTTAGCTTTGATCACAGTTTAAATAAATTACAGTTTAACAGATATTCACATAGAAAACAGCTATTTTAAATAGTAAAAATATTTCAAAATTGTATTGTTTTTGCTGTACTTTGAATCAAACAAATGCAGCCTTGGTGAGCAGAAAAGACTTCTTTAAAAAAAAAAACATTAAAAATCGTACTGTTCAAAACCGTTTGACTGGTGGTATAGTTACTTGACATACATTGAAAAAAATATTTAAAAAATGACTTTAAAAAATTACTAAAACTCTAAAATTAAAGTGAAAACAGAAAATATATATTTTTTACAGATCAAATTCAAAATATTAAACAAAAACTCAATGATACATCAATGATACTAAATTAACACTGCACAGAGCATCATCTGGGTATTAGAGATGTGCAACTAAAAGCAGCTGTGAGTCGGTCTGTTAAATCAACAGAAGGCTTGTTAAAATGTTCTCTGAGCTTTAGCCAGAGAGAGAGAGCGATAGAGAGAGATAGAATGAGAGAGAGATGGAGAAAGCGACGGAAGATAAGTTTGTTTACTTTCGGAGCGCAGCAGCAGCAGGTGGGAATCAGTTCTGGCCCGGAGAGTTTCACTAATTAACTCCAAAGAGGATGTGAACGTCACACGTGTGCGTGAGTATGTATGTGTTTGTGTGTGTGTGTGTGTGTGTACTCACTGATTCCTCTGTAACGGGGTGGATTGGCTTTCTCGTCTAACTGTAGTTGAGTCTTCACATATTCTGTAGGAAACGTGATGCAGATTTCAATGCCACCTGCGATTCCACCTGCAGATGAAAAATCAGACAAACACCATTAGTTCACAAGGGCTGTGAGTTTAACGTGTTAACTTAATGAATTAGTTCTGAAAAAAAATGGGATTCAAATATTTTAACGTAGTTAACGCGTTGGCCCCGCCCCCAGACCTGCGCGTCATCTTATATTTCATATAGTTGACTCCTGACAAATATGATGCAGGGTAACAACTCCATAAATGCCGTTATGCCCTAAATTTCAAGATATTGGTGCAAAAAAATGCCCCTGTATGTGTTTGTCTCAGATTTATATATATCATATATCACACAATATCACACAGGCAGCAAAAGCAATATAACACGAGTGCTGATTTTGTCCCGATCTATCACAAGCTTAAATATGATTTTATACAACAGTTCAGTAAATAAGAAGTTGATATAGTGTTATATTCTAAACACAATATTATGTTTTTGCTCAATTTTGCAGAGAACATACTACCTTTGAAGCCATAGCAGTTTCTAAACGAATCCACGTTTTGAACGAATTGTGTGAATCAATGATTCAAAGGCCCATTCATAAAGAGAGCCATTTACTTCACTTCTGAATGAATCAGCCATTTGAACAAATCAAATGAATGAATAAATGACTCAAAGACATTTACCGCCACCTGCTGGCAGATTTAGTTTCTACTTACAGTATCATTTAATTAAAAAAATACTAATAATAAAAATAAAAACATTAAAGGGATAGTTCTGCCATCCTTTACTCTCCCTCATTTTGTTTTAAACCTTTATTTTGTGGAACTTAAAAGAAGGTATTTTGGAAACTGTTGGTAACAAAGCTGTTTTGGTTGCGATGACTTTCACTGTATGAACAAAAAATACTGAGATGTTTCTCAAATTACCTTATTTTATGTTTCATAGTTCACGTTAGGCCGTTGCAGCCTAAAAATATTTGTGTAATAAAGTTTATGTTGAATCAAATAAAATATTTTATTTTAGCTTTCTAAAGCTACAGTTTATAATGTCTACTTGATATTTTCTCAGTTAACACAAACATAGCTTTAAATAATCTTTTGTGGGTATTTTCTCTGTCAATATTTTTTGGAAACTGTGATACATTTTATATTTCAGAATTCTTTGATAAACAGAAAGTTCAAAAGAACAGTTTTTTTTAAAAAAAATATAAATCTTTTGAAACATTATGAATGTTTCATAATGAATTTACTCGTAAATTTACTGTCACTTCTGATCAATTTAATGCAACCTTGACGAGTAAAAGTATTAATTTCTTTCAAAATATACATTTTAAAAGAATATATATGTGATATACGTGACCCCGGACCACAAAACCAGTCATAAGTAGCACGGGTATATTTGTAGCAATAGCCAAAAATACATTGTATAGGTTAAAATGATACATTTTTCTTTTATGCCAAAAATCATTTGGATATTAAGTAAAGATCATGTCCCATTAAGATATTTTGTAAATTTCCTACCGTAAATATATCAAAACCACATTTTTGATTAGTTATATGCATTACTAAGAACAACTTGAAAGGGGATTTTCTCAATATTTAGGTTTTTTTTACAACCTCAGATTCAAGATTTTCAAATAGTTGCATTTTGGCCAAATGTTGTCCTGTTCTAACAAACCATACATCACATCAGTGGAAAGCTTATTTATTCAGCTTTCAGTCAAAAAATTGACCCTTATGACTGATTTTGTGGTCCAGGGTCACATATAAAAATTTAATTCAGAAATGAATGTGTGATACACTGGGTATTATTAAAGTATTTATTACAGACCATTAAAATAATCTGCCTTTTTAAAGATGATTTTTAAGACCTTAAAATCAGTCACGATCAGTTCATACAGATGCATCAGACAGAATGAAATAAGAGCAACGATCCTCTCTCATCTCTCTAATTGTAATAGCTCATCTGCCCATGGGGACATTGGGAGAGACCATTAGCCCATCCCTGACCCGCTGCACCACACACACACACACACACACGCGCACACTGAACACACATACATACCCCTCCTACAGGTCTAATTCACTTCACTCTCTCAAGAGCAGGTCAAACCGCAGGTCACTCAGATGCTGCTTTCCATCACTGGAAAAACACACTTTAACAAATGCTGATCTGGATCAGACTGGTGTGGTTAGTTAACGTTACACTGCTCTGGTTATTGCACATGGTGTCACTGACAGGCATATACTGACACACACACAGTGTTTATCAGTCTCACTGGGACTAATGGAAATATATGAGGTACACACCAATACTGAGAGCAAAACACTACATCCATCACTACCATCGCTGTCCCTTTTCTATTTTCCTTTCCATTTTCTTGCTTTAGATCAATTTTTTTTCTATAGCACTTTACAACAAGGTTCCATTTGTCAACATTAGGTCTTACATTAATATTTTAAATATTAAAAAAAAAATTAATCTTAGTTAACTGTAGCATTTCCTTAAACAAAAAATTTAAAAGGACCAAAGCTGACATGAACAAAGTATAAATTTTTGGTATATTTTTATTATTATTTTACTGACATTAAAGAAACAGTTTAACCAAAATAAAAAAAAAATACCTAAAATGTTTCACCCTCAGGTCATCCAAAATTAGGATGAGTTTGTTTCTCCATCAGATTTTATATTATTTATATTAAATATTTCACTTTCAGTTAATATTAAAAATAAAACAGAAGCAATTTCAGTGTCATTTTAGTATAACTGATATAGTATTACAGTTTTTGTTCATATTTTGATTTAATTTTTTGTTTTCACTTTAATTTTACAGTTTTATTAATTTTGTTTTGTTATTTTTTATTAGATTATTATTATTATTATAAATACTTCTTACAAATTTTTTTATACATTTTTATGCATGTTTTCATTAATTTAATCTTATTTAATTGTAACATTTCCTAAAACATTATTAAAATCAAAAGGACACAAGCTGATATGAACAAACAATGAATATTTTTATGTATTCATTTATTTACTGACATTAAAAGAACAGTTCATCCAAAATAGAAAAATTACCTAAAATGTCTCACCCTCAGGTATAGATGAGTTTGTTCCTCCATCAGATTTTATATTACTTATATGAAATATTTCACTTTCAGTTAATATTAAAAATAAAACAGAAGCAATTTCAATGTCATTTTAGTATAACTGATATAGTATTACATTTTTTGTTCATATTTTGATTTTATTTTTTGTGTTTTCACTTTAATTTTAAAGTTTTAATATTTTTTTTGTCAATTTTATTAAATGTATTATTATTATTATTATAAATGCCTGTTACAATTTTTTTTTTTATACATTTTTATGTATTAGTTTTCATTAATTTCATTCATTTAATCTTAGTTAATTGTAACATTTCCTAAAACATTATTAAAATCAAAAGGACTCAAGCTGACATGAACAAACAATGAATATTTTTATTTATTTATTTATTTATTTTTATTATTATTTTGACTGACATTAAAGAACAGTTCAATCAAAAAAGAAAAATTACCAAAAATGTCCTAAAAAAATGTCCTCATCCTAATCTTGCCACCCTCAGGTCATCCAAGATTAGGATGAGTTTGTTTCTTCATTAGATTTGTAGAAATGTTTAATTCCATCACTTGCTCACCAATGGGTCCTCTGAAGTAAATGGGTGCCGTCAGAATGAGAGTCCAAACAGCTGATAAAAACATCACAATAATCCACAAGTAATTCACACCACTCCATTCCATCAGTTAACATCTTGAGAAGACAAAAACCATGTGTTTGTAAGAAACAAATCCATCATTACGATGTTTTTAACTTAAAACCGTTGATTCTGGCTAAAATATGTATCCATAATATTGCTTCCTCCAGTGACAAAAGTCATCTTGTCTGAATCAGGGGAGAAATCTGCACAGATCAAGCACCATTTACAAGCCAAAACAGTCCAAAACAGCTCTAAACAAATATGTGGCTGGATTTTGTTGTGAGAGACAATGGACTTTTTCACTGGAGGAAGCGCTATTATTGATTATGGACTCCATAATAACAGACTTTTAACTGGAAGCAACAGTTTACAGTTTAAAACATCTTAAAAATGAATTTGTTTCTGACAAACATGCAGCTTTTGGCTTCATAAGATGTTAATTGATGGACTGGAGTGGTGTGGATTACTTGTGGATTATTGTGATGTTTTTATCAGCTGTTTTGGCTTCTGACGGCACCCATTCACTGCAGAGGATCCATTGGTGAGCAAGTGACAGAATGACACGTTTCTCCAAATCTGATGAAGAAACAAACTCATACATCTAGACTGAGAATGCGCACATTTAAATTTTTGGATTAAAATTAAATGTGACAAAAATAACAAAAATAATTAAATACTGCTATAACTGCATTGCTCATTGTTATTTAATGTTACTATATGCATTAACTAACTGTGACCTTATTGTAAAGTGTTACTGCTTTACACACCAAGATCTGTTTTACATGAGGTTGTTTTAAAATCACACACACACACACACACACACACACACAGAGAGAGCTGCTAAAGCAGCTAATCAATAACCCCATGAGGTACTGCTGGTCGCTTCACCCAGAAGTGTCATAAATCAAGCTAAAGGCCTTTACAAGCTCTCTGACGCGCTCACGTCTGCGTGTAGAAACAGAAACAGAGCGAACGGGAGGAAATTACCACAGACGCCACATCTGAGACCTGCCAGTGAAACACGACTGATTTACATGAAAGCAGAAATCAGTCACTCTGTGTGTGTGTTTCTGTAATAACCTGCTGTATTGAAATATCAGTCAAAACACACACACATATACACCCTTTACCAAACACACATCAATAAAACCCAAGCTCTCAGCATTCATACAATATCTACAATAAATCAGCATCAAAATCTCCCGATATGTTTGGGTAAAAATGTTGGCTTGCTCTAAAATTGTAATATCAGTGCGATACTGTAAGACTTTCTTCAGTGCAGCACAAAATAAGATGCTTTACAGATCGTTCATGCTGAGAAAACACCATAAAAATATCATAATAGTTAACAAAAGACTTGTGCACAAAGTTATAGGTATATGATGGCTTATATGGATTGCTTTTATTTATATATATATATATATATACATGCTTCCATTATATGTTCCATTATATTCAATATAAATTTTGAAAGAATATATATGTGACCATGGACCACAAAACCAGTCATAAGTAACACAGGTATATTTGTAGTAGTAGCCAAAAATACATTGTATGGGTCAAAAATCATTGATTTTTCTTTTATGCCAAAAATCATTACGATTTTAAGTAAAGATCATGTTCCATGAAGATATTTTGTACATTTTCTATCGTAAATATATGAACATTTTCGATTAGTAATTTGCATTGCTAGGAACTTCTTCTCTTAAAAGCGATTTTCTCAATATTTAGATTTTTTGCACCCTCGGGTTTCAGATTTTCAAACAGTTGTATTTTTGACCAAATAAATAAAAAAATAATTAAAAAAAAAAAAAAAAAAAAAAACCTTAAAATTGACCTTTTACTCTGGGGTCGGTTAATTTTCTTAATGTTGTTGATACACTTTATTGATTATTGATTCAAATCCAGTAAAAAATAGTCAAAATGTGAAATATTATTACAATTTAAAATAACTGTTTTCTATGTAAATATATAGTAAAATGTATTTTTTTCTGTGATGCAAAGCTGAATTTTCAGCATCATTACTCCAGTCTTCAGTGTCACATGATCCTTCAGAAATATTTCTAATATGCTGATTTGTTGCTCAAGAAAGATTTCTGATTATTATAAATATTGGAAACAGTTGTGCTGCCCAATATTTTTGTGGAAACTGTGATAAATTTTACTTTTCAGGATTCACAGATGAATAGAATGTTCAAAAGAAAAGCATTTGTTTAAAACAGAAATCTTCTGTAGCATTATAAATGTGTTTACTGTCACTTTTGATCAATTTAATGCATCCTTGTTGAATAAAAGCAGTAATTTCTTGCTAAAATAAACTGTACTGACCCCAAACCTTTATGTCCACTCATTTAAAATGAGTAAATAATGGCAGAGTGTTAATTTTTAATAGTTATTGAGTCGCTGTTTTAATTAGATGTGGTGATTACCGTCAGAGGAATGTGTTTCTGGATTCTGGCGTTACATTAAAGGCAGATGACAGATTAATAATTCCTTTCATGTTTCTCGAAGAAGCAAATGGTGACATTACGGCTCTATTAATACATGATGTTTGATCTACTTGAGGGCCTTAAGCCATCGTGAGCGACTTTCAGATGGAGAGACAGACAAAATCAGCAGGGCAGACAGGAAAACAGAAACAAACGGAAGAACAAGTGATTGTGAATGGACGGAGAAACGCTGATGAGCGGACCGGTGACGAGCCCTCGGCCTCAGAGAGGAGACGAGCACTCGCTGAGCTTAATTGCAGCCTCCCGGCGAGACACACACACTTGCACAGCAATAGCTGTATAAAGGGCTTGAGTGGTGAAGAAAACACAATAGCAGCGATCTGACGGCTCTCCATTAGACAGAACTGCCCGCAGGCGACCGACCCATCACTATAACACGGCTGGATGAAATATCTGAACAATATATCTTGGTATATTTGAGCCTTCTGACAGAGTTCAATATACAGCGGGGTTCAAACGTCTGACAGCACTTTTAAAATGTCACAAAAATAAAACAGAAGCAATTTCAGTGTCATTTTAGTATAACTGATATACTTTTACAGTTTTTGTTAATATTTAGATTTTTGTGTTTTCACTTTAGTTTTAAATTTTTAGTAATTTTGTGTTTTTTCATTTTTGTTATTATTATTATTATTATTATAAATGCATATGTTTTTTTTACAATTCATTAAAATTATTTTATAATATTTCTATTAAATATTTCGCTTTCAGTTAATATAAAAAATAAAACAAGCAATTTCAGTGTCATTTTAGTATAACTGAAATAGTATTACATTTTTGGTAATATTTAGATTTTATTTTTCATGTTTTTACATTCATTTTAAAGTTTTAGTAATTTTGTGTTTTGTCATTTATTATTATTATTGTTGTTGTTATAAATGTCGCTCTAGAAAAAAGGGTCTGCTGAATGCATAACTGTAAATGTTGGGGAAAAACTGAATTTCTGTGCTAATCAAAAGCATGTCACAGAGTTCAATTTACATCAAACCCTGAATGTTCCCTTAAAATCTGCCGTGACAGGAGATCCCACATGTGAACATGTCCACGGCCCCGTTCTCCTGTCAGACGGCTGTAATCTTACTACACATGTGACTATGGAAAACTGCTCTGGAATGCCGTGTGTGTGTAGCGTGAAATGTTTCCAGGTCACTGATGGGTTTGTGTGACAGTAAACCAGAGCCGCTCTGCAATACAAAACAATCAGAGACCAGTAGCTGAAAGAACGAAACATTCATATAAACAACACTAACACACCATACAGGACTAAACCGACCTGAACCGCCTGAATTGCCTGAACTTCCAGAATCGTCCCAAACAAAAGAGCTTTTTAATCTTAGTGTGAATAAAGGAGTACAAACGCATCATACAAACAAAAAAAACTGATCGAAAGCACTTCCTGAACATTTCTGTTCCATCTGATAGAGAAAAGTCATCATAACATCCTCCAGTACTGAAATCATGACACAGACCTACCAACCCACACACATACATATATGTGTGTGTGTGTGGACTTGTTTTTATATCCTTGTGGGGACCTAAACCTGAATACACACAGACTCATGGGGACTAGTGTCACCGTGGGGACCTAAATTGAGGTCCCCATGGGTACAAAAGCTTATAAATCATACAGAATGAGTTTTTTTGAGAAAGTAAAAATGCAGAAAGTTTTCTGTAAGGGTTAGGTTTAGGGGTAGGGTTATGGTAAGGGGATAGAAAATACAGTGTGGACAGTATAAAAACCATTGCACCTATGGAGAGTCCCCACAAGGATAATAAACCAGACTGTGTTGTGTGTGTGTGTGTGTTTGTGTGTGTATATATATGAAGAGTTTATTGGCAAAAACAGATACCTCAGCTGCATGTTTTTATTACGTTATTATGTTGTTATTGTATTTTATTGTGTTAGTTACCTGTATTTTTTGTTATTTTTTTTACCTAATCAAAATAACCCAACTGCAGTGTAATTGAGATTAGCTGGAATGCACTAATTTCTGAGAATTGAATGAACTCTTCATATATATATATATATATATATATATATATATATATATATATAATAAAAATATAATAAAACAATATAATAAAACAAAAACAATTATATTGTATATTTTCTTTATTTTTTACTTCATTTATATAAACATAAATTACAAATTTAAGTAAATTAATTGTATTTGTTTTATCAAGACATTCATTCCTTTATTTTCCTATTATTACATTTTTTTTTTTTATTAAGTTATGTATTATACCACTATATACACTACCAGTCAATTTTTTTTAACAGTAAGATTTTTATTGTGCACTTTGTTGAACTTTCACAAATTTTTACTATTTTTACTATTAAAAATAACTGTTTTCTATTTGAATTTATTTTAAAATGTAATTTATTCCTGTGATTTCAAAACTGATTTTTTAGCATCATTACTCCAGTCACATGATCCTACAGAAATCATTATAATATTCTGATTTGCTGCTTTTTTTATTATTATTATTATGCTAAAAAATAATAATAAAATATATACTGACTCCAACTTTTGAATGGTATAGTACAGGGGTGGCGAACTCCAGTCCTGAAGAGCCGCAGCCCTGCAGAGTTCAGCTCCAACCCTAATTAAAACTCACGTGCCTGTTGCTTTCTTGTAACCCTTCAGAGCTTGATTAACTTGTTCAGGTGCGTTTAATTAGGGTTGAAGCAAAACTATGCAGGGCTGCGGCTCTCCAGGACGTGACGTTCACCACCCCTGGTATAGTATATAATGTCACAAAGGCTCTTCGTTTTGGATGAATGGTCTATGGATCTTTCTTTAATCCTGAAAAAATGTACTCAGCTGTTTTAAATATTGATAATAATAATAATAAATGTTTCTTGAGCAGCAAATCAGAATATCAGAATGATTTCTGAGGGATCACGTGACACTGAAAACTGGGGTAATGATGCTGAAAATGTAGCTTTGATCACAGGAATAAATTACACTTTAAAATATATTCAAATAGAAAAGTTATTTTAAATAATAAAAATATTTTCACTTTTGGATATTTGATCCAAATAAATCCAGGCTTGGTGAGCAGAAAAGCCTTCTTTAAAAAACATTAAAAATCCTACTGTTCAAAAACTTTTGACTGGTAGTGTATATATATTTAATATAATACACTGTATTTCCCTCATGTATATGACAATGGCAATTACTGTGCTAAACAAAGACAAAATAATGGTTTAAATTAGGCTCGGCTCCAGCACCAGCCTGTCATATTCTTGTGCAAATAAGACGTGGCATTTCCATCCGAAGGCTGGTTTGTGTAATTACAGACGGGTGGAGCAGCACCAGCTTATATGGAGAAAAAATATCACAGACATTAAAACCTGTCATTTGGTTTCAGATGAACAGTTTCCAGATGGTAGTTCACCAATTACCCAGAGAACGGCAGAGCGGATCCATCAGACAGGTAAGAGAGAGATCGTAATGACCAAACCTACTTATAATTGCTCTGAATCTATTCTAAGACCATCATTACACCGCGTTTATGCAGCGTTGCAAAAAATACGGCCTTGAGTTTCTTATTGCTTTTATAAAGCAGCAGAATGAGCATTGTGATAAAATACACAAACGTGCAATAAAGAGTAAGGCCTCCATTTATAAACATGATTAATAATTCTTAAGACTAAACAATTGTTCTGCTAAGCAATATATTGCATTTTTGAATTTAGAGTCAAAACTGTTCATTATTATTGTCTATTTGTCTAGACTGAAGTATTTTCATACACTTTGACTTGTATTATGTCTCAAACTAAACACGTAAGTGTCCGTCTTTTCTCTGACTTAAGTGAGCATCAGTGTTTGGACATCAGCTGCGTGTCCTTGTATACATCTGACCTTTACACAACTGATAAATCATGTCTCTGAACCAAAACATCTCAACTAAACCACTACATTTATTATCTATCTATATCTAATACAGAAATAATAACATTCATGACTATTTTCTGGACTGACAACTCATAATTGACAATAAACACAGCTTTTTTTTTCTGTTTAAGCAGTATGAGGTAAATAGTGTGTGTCTGAAGGCTGTTTGGTTATTCTTTTTGTTTACTACTTAGTATGAAGTCCACACCTTAATAGTGTAAATACTTTTCAGTTCAGATAAATATAATTTGGTGAGTCACTAACCGTATTCGCGGGTGAAGTAGCCTAACTTTTGTTTGGTATTAGCTAATATACTCATTCACACGTATTTCACTGCAAAAACCAAATAAAAATCCAACCGTCAGTGTTTTCTCTTCTTTTCTACAGCTTCCTGCTCAAGTTCAAATCCAAACGGACATTCTAAGTTTTAAATGAATAAAATTCATATTTAAACGTGTCGTGAAAACTTCAGTTCTGTATTATTTATGAGTTTTTGGTCTTATTGTGTTAGTTATGTGTATAAACTGACCTGCCAGGATGGCTTTTCCAGGATGGGTGAGTTTGGCTTTGCCCGCAGTCATCTTCAGTCAGACACTCGCGAACGCGCCCAGCACGAGCAGCACTGTTTCAGCCGAGAGCAGCGCGCGATCCGCCGATCATAGACTGATGACATGAGACTGCTCTCAGCCAATCAGCAGTCAGATCGCCGCACAGGGGCGTGGCTCGCATCCCTCTTGTTTTCGCTCTCTCTCCCACTCGCTCACTCACTCTCGGCGTCACGCCCTCCAGAAAAGAAACTCGACTTAAGGTGGATCCGCATCGAATGTCAATCTTCATCCTAAAACTCCTTTACATTAACTGACTGATAGAAAACAGCTTTAGATTTTACTTAAACAATTTTAAATAAATAAATAAATAAATGTGGCAATATTTAAATATGAAAATATACACATGTGGGAATAAATAAACATGAATATAAAGGAACTTATAAACAAAAATACATTAAAAAGTCATCAATAAATGAAAGAAGAAAGTTAAAAAATATAAAGTTAAGAATAGATACAAAAAATAATACAATAAAGAGTGATACAAAAATATTTTTTTAACCTGCTGTTATTGTAAAGTATGCACTAAATTTAACTGAAAGAAAAATACACCATGTTTTTTAGACAATTTCTATGAAGTATTTTAGAAGTATTCTGATTCCTGTACTAGGAAAACGCTGGAGGCTCAACCTGAAGAAATTAATAAAAACACATATATGTGGGAATAAATAAACATAAATATAAAGGAACTTATAAATTAAAAAACATTTTAAAAAATACAAAAAAATAATAAATCAGCATTATGGAAGCTCAACCTGCAGAAATTTTAAATAAATAAATAAATGTGGCAATATTTAAATATGAAAATATACACATGTGGGAATAAATAAACATGAATATAAAGGAACTTATAAACAAAAATACATTAAAAAGTCATCAATAAATGAAAGAAGAAAGTTAAAAAATATAAAGTTAAGAATAGATACAAAAAAATAATACAATAAAGAGTGATAAAAAAATAAATTTAGGACAAAATGTAATGAAATTGTGAAACTGTATTTGTTTTATCAAATAATTTTCTTTGTTTTCCTATTGCATTATATTATATTATAATCTATTATTATATTATATTATATTATATTACATTACATTATATTACATTATATTATATTATATTATATTACATAAATTCTAAAAGAAAAAACACTAAAGGAAAAAAAACACCATGGTAACACCATGTTTTTTGGACAGTTTCTCTGAAGTATTTTACAAGTATTCTGACTCCATCACTGTACTAGGAAAAGGCTCAACATGCAGAAATTTCTAAATAAAAAATACATAAATCAATAAACTTATAAATAAAAACATAAAAAAAAATCAATAAATGAAAGAATAAAGTTGAAAAAGAATAAAAAAATAAAGAATAGATGCAGAAAATAATACAATATAGATTATTTAAAAAATTAGGACTAAATTTAATTTAAATTTTTAAATGTATTTGTTTTTTTTTCTTTGTTTAACATTTTATTATATTATTTATTTGTTCATTAATTCATTCATTCATTTATTTTTAATTAAATTATTTTTCTTTTTTTAAATGTATTTTAATTGTAATTTTTTTTAAAGTAATTTTTTTGTAATTTTTACTTTGTAAAGTATTTTAATTTAATTACATTTTTTGCATGTTTTTGTATCACTGTACTATAGGAAAAGGCTGGAGGCTCAAACTGCAGAAATTTTAAATAAATTAATAAATGTGGCAATATTTAAATATGAAAACATATACATGTGGGAATAAATAAACACAAATATAAAGGAACTTATAAATAAAAATACAAAAAAAAAAAAAAAAATAAATGAAAGAATAAAGTTTCAAAAGAGTAAAAAATAAAGTTAAGAATAAATACATGAAATAATACAATGAAGAGTGATACAAAAATAAATTCCAATTATATTTTAATATATTATTCATTCATTCATTCATTTTTAATTAAATTATTTTTATTTTTATGTATTTTAATTGTAATTTTTGTAAAGTATTTTTTTTTGTAATTTTTACTTTGTAAAGTACTGTAATTTCATTTCATTTTTTGCATGTTTAAGCCTCCATACATCAAAATTACACGTAAATAATGTGTAAAATCTGTTAAAACTCTAGTGTGATCAATACAAAGGACCTATTTTTATTGTAAATAACGCACTAAATTTAACTAAAAGAAAAAAAAAAACACCATGATAACACCATGTTTTTTGGACAATTTCTATAAAGTATTTTACAAGTATTCTGATTCCATCAATGTACTAGGAAAAGGCTGTCTTTCTATTATATTTTATTATATTATTTATTCATTCATTCATTTATTCATTTATTTTTAATTAAATTATTTTTATTTTTTTAAATGTATTTTATTTGTAATTTTTGAGCTGGAGGCTCAAATTTGAAATAAATAAATGTGGCAATATTTAAATATGAAAACATGGGGGAATAAATAAACATAAATATAAAGGAACTTATAAATAAAAATACAAAAAAAATAAATCAATCAATAAATGAAAGAATAAAGTTTCAAAAGAGTAAAAAATAAAGATAAGAATAAATACATAAAATAATACAATAAAGAGTGATACAAAAATAAATTTAGGACTGTATTTGTTTTATCAAATCATTTTTTTTGTTTTCCTATTATATTATATTATATTATATTATATTTTATTATATTCATTTATATTTAATTAAATTATTATTATTATTAACGTATTTATTTTTAATTTAATTTTTTGCATGTTTGGGCCTCCATACATCAAAGTTACATGTAAATAAATAATGTGTAAATTATGTACTAATTATGCACTAAATAAAAAAAAAAAAACATGGTAACACTATGTTTTTGGACAGTTCCTATAAAGTATTTTAGAAGTACTCTAATTTCATCACTGCTCTAGGGAATATGAAATTTGGAATATAAAATTATTTCTAGTACAAAAATATTAAATGCATCATACCTCTGCCACTATACTGATACTGACAATACTACATACTCACAAATGTGTTTTTATCAGTGATCTCTCTGCTACACCAAGTTCCGTTGAAAATTGCGTAAAAAAAACCAGACGTGAACATACAGGAAAAACACACAAAACCCACATTAAACAGGAACAACGTGAAAGACTGTGACCTAAAGTGACTTAGAGAGTGAGAGAGACAGACTGAACAGCACATGTAAACTTTATTTTCTGTCTGCGACTCTTCAGTCTAAAGAGTCGCTACACAATGAGCAACCCAAACATCACTTTTTGTATTTTTTGCATATTGTTTTCCTAAAAAATAATGTCTCTTTTGACTATAGACAGTGCATATGGCTTGCTATAACACGGATGAACAGCACCAGAAAAAGCTTCAATAATCATGCGCAAGAAGCAACTACATCCACCTAGCGTTTGGTTGTGCTCATCACAGACGGTGTGATTTTCACATTGTAAAACTGATATTTAGTACCGCTTGAAATGTAAACAAAGTTAATACTGCAGACTCAAATGATTAAAACCAGATAAGAATGGACAAAACTGAATTTTTCACTAAAAATATCGTACCGTTCACCCTAAGTAGTGTCGTTCGGGTTTAGCGTCCTTCAGTGCGATCTGATCAAATGCAAATGAAAACATAAGTTATCGAGCAGCTTGTCGTGTGCTGAACGCAGAGCACATGTGTAAGGAGCGTTTTAAGGAGCGCCGGGTGTTTTCGTTTGATTGCAGAGATGCTTCGTCATGCTTCCTGAATGCAGCACAGGCACACATTTCCCAGAATTCCTAGCGGGGAAATTCAAGGCTGAAGGTTGAAGCCGTACGCCGGAGGAGCGAACCCGGGAGCGGCGTATCCGTAAGCGGGGAAACCCGCCTGAGGAGCGACGGGTGTTTGACTGCCACTCAACATCAGCTGTTGTCCTGCATCAACACACACATTCATATTCATGAGAGTATTTAACTTGATTTGTGATTGATACTGCATTACAAGCACTCAGTATCTGGGCAGGATTTCAGAGCAGTTTCTGTTGAATAACAATTACAGTTTAGAAAAAAAGGTTTGGCTGAGATGTACGGGAGAAAATTGAGAATGACAAACTAGTGGATGTCGTACTAGACTAGATTTTATGAAGCTTTTAATCACATTTAGAGGGGCAAACATGTGCGTCATTCAAAAAAGAAAATGGTTCTGAAAAGATGGAAATATTTAGCTACGGATAAGAAATCAACCCTGGCTCACAGGTTGGAGAAGTTTCTTAATGATAATGCATTTAAACTGGAATTACTGAATATATTTCATACACTACCAGTTGAGTTTTTGAACAGTAAGATTTTTATGTTTTTTTAAAGAAGTACAGCAAAAACAGTAAAATTTTGAAATATTTTTACTATTTAAATAACTGTTTTCTGTTTGAATATATTTTGAAATGTAATTTATTTCTCTAAATTCAAAGCTGAATTTTTAGCATCATTACTCCAGTCATATGATCCTTCAGAAATCATTCCAATATGCTGATTTTATAGATCTGATTTTTTTTCAGGTTTCTTCGATGAACGAAAGTTCAAAAGAACAGAAATACAAATCTTTTGTAACATTATAAATGTCTTTATCATCACTTTTGATCACTTTAAAGCATCCTTGCTAAATAAAAGTATTAACTTATAGTATCTCTTCCCCTCGCACCAAAAAATATTGATAATAATAATAATCATAAATGTTTCTTGAACAGCAAATCAGCATATTAGAATGATTTTTGAAGGATTATGTGACATTTGAAGGATCATTTTAAAATATATTCAAATAGAAAAGTTATTTTAAATAGTACAAATATTTCAAAATTGTACTGTTTTTGCTGTACTTTGAATCAAATAAATGCACTTCTTTAAAAAAACATTAAAAATGTTAGTGTATACAAATATTATTTACATACATAATGTACATATCTCAGTTATAATATATAATATTATGAATACATAAGTATCATTTTGTTGTTGCTTGCTTTTTAAGTAATTAATTAATTAATTTATTTAAATTTTCCTTCATTTTTATTTCAGTTAAATTAAAACACTTAAACTTTAACTGATATTAAAATGAAACAGAAAATGTAAAAACAAACTGCATTTATTTATTTTGCATTACAAGCTAATTTCATAATCTAAATAAAATTATAAAAAAAAACAGACATTTAAAAAATGAAAATAACAAAAACACTAAAACACTGAAACTTTAACTGATATTCGAATGAAAATATAAAATATAAAAATATACAAATAAACTGATTTGCATTACAAGCTAATTTCATAATTTAATAAAAAATTATTAAAAAATACACATTAAAAAAATAAAAACAAAAACACTAAATCACCAAATCAGCATATTAAAATGATTTTTGTAGGATCATGTGACACTGAAGACTGGAGTAATGATGCTGAAAATTTCAGCTTTGATCACATAAATAAATTACATTTTAAAATATATTTAAATAGAAAACAGTTATTTTAAATAGTAAAAAATATTTTAAAATTGTACTGTTTTTGCTAGAAATAAATGCACTTCTTTAAAAAAACATTTAAAATGTTACTGTTCAAAAACTTTTGACTGGTAGTGTATACAAATATTGTTTACATACACAATATACATACTTAAGTTATAATATATAATATTATAAATATATAAGAATCATTTTGTTGTTGCTTGCTTTTCAATTAATTAATTTATTTACATTTACCTTTCAGTTAAATAAAAACACTACAACTTTAACTGAAATTAAAATGAAACAGAAAATATAAAAATAAACTGATTTGCATTGCAAGCTAACTTAGTAATTAATACAAATTATTGCAAAATAGACATAAAAAATAAAAACAACAAAAACACTGAAACTTTAACTGATATTAAAATGAAACAGAAAATATAAAAATAATTGGATTACCATTACAAGCTAATTTCGTGATTTAATAAAAATTATTTAAAAAATAGACATTAAAAAATTTAAATAACAAAAACACAAAAACACTAAACCTTTAACTGATATTAAAATGAAAACAGAAAATATAAAAATAAACTGATTTGCATTACAAACTAATTTCATAATTTAATAAAAATTATTAAAAAAATACACATTAAAAAATAAAAACAACAAAAACACTAAATCAGCAAATCAGCATATTAAAATGATTTGTGTAGGATCATGTGACACTGAAGACTGAAGTAATGATGCTGAAAATTGCAGATTTAATCACAGAAATAAATTACGTTTTAAAATATATTCAAATAGAAAACAGTTATTTCAAATAGTATAAATATTTCAAAATGTTACTGTTTTTGCTGTATTTTGAATCAAATAAATGCACTTCTTTTAAAAATAACATTAAAAATGTTACTGTTCCATAACTTTTGACTGGTAGTGCATACAAATATTGTTTACATACATAATGTACATACTTCAGTTATAATATATAATATTATAAATATATAAGCATCATTTTGTTGTTGCTTGCTTGTTTATTAATTAATTAATTCATTCATTCATGAATTAATTTACATTTTTCCTTTTTATTCCATTTTTATTTCAGTGAGAAATGATGCGTTGGCAACTAGCTTATATAATAAAATATAATTTATTTTACTTAAAGTTTATTGTATTTCAAGTAACAAAAATTGTTTTTATGGTTTTAGTTTTAGCTAACTTTAAACCTGTTACTGTATATCTGTAGATAATAAGCAGGACAGAGTCTAGAAAAATCATAAACTGGATTTTATGTCATAGATAAAAGTTATTAACATATTGCCTATAACAAATAAAATACATACAATAAAATATAATAAAATAACTGCCCTGGCTTACAGGTTGGAGTAGTTTGTCCATGATAATGTATTTAACCTGCAATTTTTTAAGCTTTGTTTTAATGTTTTAAAATATTTTTTGTATAATTTAATTACAATATTAATAATTATAATAACTAAAATAAATAAATAATATATTATTATATATAAATTATAATATATAATATATATCATATAAATTATTTGCGACACAATTGTAATGCTTTATAAAGATATTCATAATGTACGTTATAATGCATTATATCATTTCATAAATAATTGTAACCAAACTAAAATTAGCATTATATATTTCAGATGCAAATTCCTTGTTACATCTGAAATTGGATGTTTATCTTATTTTAATGCATTACACTTTCTAAATGTGTAGCAATGATAAGATAAGTATTATAATGTCAAATAAAAGTGTTACTATTATTCATGAAATCAAGAAATGCATTATAAGCTGCATTACAAGGCATAATTAATGCATTCAAAAAAACTATAATGCATTATATATATTTAAAGGAAACATCATAAGCTTGCTTTTATTAAATGGTTAAAAGTTGTAAAATACTGCTCAAACACTGATGCTGCATTTCATAGTAAAAACCAGCTGACAAGCTTGAAACAATTTTTGTGCACACTGACCAGTAATTAGAAATGATTACTATCGTAGAAAGTGCATGAAAGAGTTGCTGATGAGCGTACCGTAGACGATGGAGGAAGCTTCAGGAGTCTGGTCTTCGGCCGCTCTCTTGTCCTCCGCCTCCTGCAGTTTATCCACCTGTAAGAGACGCACAAGTCAACGGAGCAGCAAACATCACTGTCAAAGTGTCACGCTGCGTCCTTTCAACCAAACGCCGTCCATTCAGCCTCTGTCTGAGCCGCTCATGCCCTTCACACACTCCTGACGTCTTCCTCTGACAGATATTTACAGCATCATCATGCAAATGCCCAATAATGTCACATATGACATGCCAAAATACACTCACATTCACTTAACAATTCTTTAAAACATCAATGAGTTTCTGTAAGCGTTACATAAATAAGACTCATGAATGCAACTTAGAAAACAACAATGACAGATCTCACATTCTTCGTATATTTATCGTTACAATATGCGAAATGCTAAAATAATAGCTGCTTTACAGCTGCAAGCATCCTAAAGTGAGACTAAATTTTTAGTATTATTTGGCTTTTCCAGTGTTTGTTTGTCTGCTCAATGCAGGGATGTTATAGTTAGCCATAACTACAACTAAACGTAAACTTAAAACCATACTTGAAGTAAACGTGGGCTGAACATAAATAAATAAATAATTAAATACTGTAGTATTTTACGTAATATTTTACAACCATCCAATTAAAATAAACATTAACTAAAATAAAATAAATATTAAAAAAGCTTATTTTTTCAGCTAAGCATCATTTATTATTTTCATTTAACTTAAAATAACTAAAACTGAAAAAAATAAAAAAAAAGACATAAAAAATAAAAACAACAAAAAACACTAAAACTTTAACTGATGTTAGAATGAAAACAGAAAATATAAAAATTAACTGATTTGCATTACAAGCTAATTTCGTAATTTAATCAAATTATTTAAAAAATAGACATTAAATGAAAACAACAAAACACTAAAAACTGATATTAAAATGAAAACAGAAAATATAAAAATAAATGTTTTGCATTACAAGCTAATTTTATAATTTCATAAAAATTATTAAAAAAAATAGACATTAAAAAATGAAAACAAAAATACTAAAACTTAACTGATATTAAAATGAAAACAGAAAATATTATCATTACAAGCTAATTTCGTATTTTAATAAAAATGATAAAAAATAGACATTAAAAATGAAAACAAAAAACACTAAAAACTGATATTAAAATGAAAGCAGAAAATACAAAATAAATGTTTTGCATTACAAGATAATTTCATAATTTAATAAAAATTGTAAAAAAATAGACATAAAAAAATTAAAACAAAAACACTAAAACTTTAACTGATATTAAAATAAAAACAGAAAATATAAAAATACATTTATTTGCATCACAAGCTAATTTCATAATTTAATAAATATTATTTAAAAAATAGACATTAAAAAATGAAAACAACAAAAAAACTAAAAACTGATATTAAAACGAAAACAGAAAATATAAAAATAAATGTTTTGTATTACAAGCTAATTTCAAGCTAATAATTTAATAAAAATTATTACAAATATAGACATTGAAAAATGAAAAAAAAACCTTAAAACTAATTCATATTAAAATGAAAACAGAAAATATAAAAAATTACTGACTTGCAGTGCATTACAAGCTAATTTCAGAATTTAATAAAATTATTTAAAAAATAGATGTTAAAAAATAACAACAACAAAACACTAAAACTTTAACTGATATTAAAATGAAAACAGAAAATATTTTCATTACAAGCTAATTTCATAATTTAATAAAATTATTTTAAAAAAAGACACTGAAAAAATAAAAACAACAAAACAAACTTTAACTGATATTAAAATGAAAACAAAAAATATAAAAATAAACATTTGCATTACAAGGTAATTTCGAAACTTAAAAAAAATAAAAATAGACATAAAAAATAACAAAAATATTAAAACTTTAACTGATATGAAAATTAAAACTGAAAATATAAAAATAAATTGATTTGCATTACAAGCATATTTCATAATGTAATAAAAAAATATTAAAATCAGACATAAAAAAATATAAACAGCAAAATCACTAAAACTTCAACTGATATTAAAATGAAAAAAAAAACAGAAAATATAAAAATAAATTGATTTTTGATTTGCATTAAAAGCATTCCATATTTCATAATCATAATTTCATCCCTTTTTCCACATAAAGACTTATATATATATATAATTATTTTTATTTAATTTTTTCTAGATTTTGTCTAAAGGTTTAATAACTGTTCCATTAAAGAAAAGAAAAAAAGAAAAGATTTTTTCAGACTTTGCAGGGTTTAACGTAAGAGTGATTTTGCTGCCACTTGCAGGTCAAACTGATGTACTGCGTGTGTAATGAGTGTCTGACACCTGCAGAACTTACAGGAGGCTACACTGAACAATACTAGTTTAGTTTAAGACGGTTGTCTTGGTAACAGCCATAAATGATTACGGTTCATATGACGACCGACGCTCGACTCCAGCAAACCACTTCAAATCTCAATAATTCTCCTTCTTATAATAATTAGCTCCCTTTTATGGTCTCAAAAATGCACTCGCACAAACAAACAAACAGCCTCATTACAGCTAGAGAGCAGTGCACTGTGGGTAATCAAGCAAACTATTCAGGAACCTGTTATGAAGGAGGGGAGAATCTGTACTCTACATGCGCTAACGTCTAATACAGTGACAGACAGATGACAGACAGACAGACAGAACGGGTCAGAGACCTTCACCTGTCTGGATAACTCATCCACCTGTGGAGGACGGAAACTCAGGTCAGCTTTACTGTACATTACACTGATCATTCATTTACAGCCTGATGGAAATCTGATTTTAGTTGGGGTTTCTTTCTAATATTTTTTCAATAATTAATACAGTCTACTTGCTGTTCAGAAGATCCTGTGCAAAACAAATGTTATTACTCCTAAACAACACAAAATACTATTATTTCACTTAGTATAGTAGGAGAATCTGCCAAATGTTCACATTTTAAATGAGAAATATGTTCTAAAAAAATCTAATAATAAAGACAGAGTTTTCATTTTTGGGAGAATTATTCTTAAGACACTGACACAAAAAAGAGGTTGGAAAATAGTCACTAAATTAACTGTTTTTTTTTTTTTTTTTTGAAAATAAATAAATAAATAAATAAATAATCGGTATAAAAAATTAAATGAAATAAAAAAGTCAGTAAATTATCAAATTTTTTAGTGACAATAACTAAATAAATAAATAAATAAATAGTACAATTAATTGCTTTATACATTAATAAAATAAAATATAAAGTCAGTAAATTAATTGAATTTTTAGTGAAAATAAATTAATAAATAAATAGTAAATTAATTGCTTTAATTGCATTAATAAAATAAAATTAATTAATTAATTAAAAAGTCAGTAAATTAATTGATTATTTAGTGAAAATACATAGTAAATTAATTGCTTTATGCATTTATGAAATAAAATAAAATAAAGTCAGTAGATTAATTGAATTTTTTAGTGAAAATAAATAATAGTCAGTAATTGCTTTAGAAATTAATAAAAGAAAAGATTAAATAAGAAGTCAGGAAATTATTGTTTATACATTAGTAAAATAAAATATAAAGTCAGTAAATTAATTGAATTGTTTAGTGAAAATAAAGAAATAGTCAGTAAATGAATTGCTTTATACAATAATAAAATAAAAATAAAATAAAAACGTAAATTAATTGAATATTTTTGTAAAAATGAATAAATAGTCAGTAGATTAATTGTTTATACATTAATAAAATAAAATATAAAGTCAGTAAATTAACTGAATTTTTTTGTGAAAATAAAGAAATAAATAAATAGTCAGTAAATTAATTGCTTTATACATTAATAAAATAAAAATAAAGGTCAGTAAATTAATTGAATTTTTAGTGAAAATAAATAAATAGTCAGTAAATGAATTGTTTATACATTAATAAAATAAAATATAAAGTCAGTAAATTAATTGAATTTGTAGTGAAAATAAATAAATAAATAGTCAGTAAATTAATTGCTTTATACATTAATAAAATAAAAATAAAAATAAATACAAAGTCAGTAAATTAATTGAATTTTTAGTGAAAATAAATACATAGTAAATGAATTGTTTATACATTAATAAAATGTAATAAAAAGTCAGTAAATTAATACAAAATGTTTAAGTGAAAATAAATAGTCAGTAAATTAAAGGCGGTAAATTAATGTTTGTTTGTTTTTTTCCAGTGAAAATTATTTTTCCTGCATATAGAGTAAGTGTTTATATAAAAATCAAATACATTGAATAGCAACATTTATACTAAGGGCCTGAAAGGTGAAGCAAAAAGGTCATTCTGTGCAAGAAACGTTAACTAGTGGACTTACACTAAAAGTATCTGAGCACTTTATGATGTTCAGCACGTTTGTGATCCGTGTGCTTTCATACGCACCTTGCTCAGGTACTCCCTCATCACCTGAATGAAGTAAGGCATGGCGAAGTCCACGAGGCCGTGTCTCCAGGCCAGCTCTAAGACCACGTCAGGAGCCAAAAGATCATACGAGCTGAAGAGACACGCGGCGAAACACTCACGCTTCCCCTCCTCAACAAACCAGCGCAGGAGATCCTGAGCCTGAGCGCCGTCCTGAGACTCGGCAGCGAACTGCATCGCGTCCTGACAGAGACAGACAGACGGATAGGAAAATAAATATGATGAGCCTCACATTTGGACATGAGTGAAAACATCATAGGTTTGGAACAAGACGAGGGGAAATAAATGATGACAGATTTATCCCTCTACAGACACAGCAGCATAAAAACAGGAAATAGTCACTAAATTACATGTACATTTTGAATGAAAATTTATAATAAAGAATATTATATATTATAAATTATATATTATAAAATTAATAAAGAATAAATAAACAGTAAATTTAATGCTAATTTTAATGAAAAATATATTTTTAAATTATTATTATTATTTTTTTAGCTGAATTATTTATTTACAGACAGCAGAAAAACAGGGTTGAAAACAGTCACTAAATTAGCTGCATGTTTGATTAAAATTAATTTTAAATATTAAATAACTAAATAAATAAAACGTGCATTTTTATGGGAAAAATGTTTTTTTAATTAAAATTTCATTAAAATGTATAATTAATTTCTTAGTAAAATAAAAAATATTAATTAAAAACAAACTTAAAAATTTAATTAATACACAGAATTTTTATTTTTATGTAAATTATTTATTTAAAGACAGCAGAAAAACATTTAAAAACAGTTAGTCACTAAATTAGCTGCACATTTTTCATTAAAATTAATTTTAAAAATTAAATAACTACATAAATAAATGAACATTTTGAATACAAAATAATTTCTTTAATGAATTTTATAATTAACTTCTTATTGAAATAAAAAAAAAATAATTAAAAACATAAACCTAAAAATATAATTAATACACAGAATTTTAATTTTAGGCACTAAATTAGCTGCACATTTTTTATTAAAATTAATTTTAATAAATAAATAGATAAACAGATAAATAAATAAATAAAAGCACATTTTAATGGAAAATAAAAATGTATTTAATGGAAATTTCTTTAAAATGTATAATTAATTTCTTACTAAAATAAGAAAAAAAAATTAAAAACAAATTTAACAAATTAAATAGATGAAATAGTTGAAAAGTCAAAAACTGACTAATTTAAATACATTTTTGCAATGTTTTTTTTTTTTTTTTTTTTTAATCAATTAGTAAATAAAGACAGATTTTTACTCTTGGTAAATTATTCCTTCACAGACATTTTTATGGAAAATAGATTTTTTGGATTAAAATTTCTTTCAAATTTATAATTAATTTCTTAAAAAATTAAAAACAAACTTAACAAATTAAATAGTTTACATTTTGGGTAAATTATTCCTTCACAGACAGCAACTAAAACAGTGTTAAATATAGACCCTATTAATAAATTTAATAATAATAATAAATAAATATTAATAACAAATAAATACATATTTTAGTGAAAATCAATCAATCAATCAATCAATCAATAAAAAAATAATTTGAAGAGTAAATCAGAATAAATTAATTAAAATAATAAATTTAAATTTTATTTTTTATATAATTAATTTAAATAATTTAATCAGAATTAATTTAAAGAATAAAGTATCAAAAATACATAATTTTCATTTCTAGGTGAATTATTCCTCTACACACAGCAAAAAGAATACATTTTTTTTTTATTTATTTAAAATTATAATAACTTAAATAAGTAAACAAATTAATAAATAAAAATAAAATAACAACAACCAACAGTCTTGCAGCATTAGTAAATTATTATTATATTTACAAACAAACAATATGGCTGCTGTAAGCAATTATCGTGCAGCATTAATATGTTCTTATGATGCGTCTCTGTGTTTGTACCTTGTAGAGTTTGTCTTTCTTGCAGAGCTGGATGCTTTGAGCCCAGCGCTGGTTGCTCTTGTAGAGATACGCAGCGATGCGTCTGAACTCGATGAGCTCGTGTGTCTCCAGCCTCTGAGCTAAACCGATGGAGTCGAAGTTATCATACGCGTCGATGGAGGCACGCAGACCCTGAGCGGGATGACAGACAGAGACACTTCAGATCACGTGATCTGAAAAAGAACATACACGTGTGTGTGTGTGTGTGTGTGTGTGTACCTGATAGTCCTCTTCCTCCATCAGAAGGTTGTTAAGCGCTTCATTCACAGATCTGTTATTGTGGCTCTGCACTGATCTGAGATACGGTTTAACCAGCCGCAACTGATTTACCTGCAAACACACAGGATGCTTATCACAGCAGTGCTGTTACTGTTAACTAAAACTAAATCATTTTGTAATAAAATAAAATAACAACATCAGACAGAATAAATTTACCTTGGCAACTAACTGAAGTAAAAAAAGAAAAAAAAAAAAAAAAAAGTGAATTGAAGAAATAAAATTACTAAATCTAAAATAAAAATACTAAAACTAAAATAAAAATTAAATCAAAATATAAATATAGAAACTTATAAAAATGACAGCACATACAATACAATAACAATAATAATAATAATAATAAAAAAACACCACATTACGGATAAAAAATACATAAAATAAAATAAAAATATTAGATGAAAAACTTCAAACATCAAAAAGTAGAAATGTTGTTTTGGCAACTAACTTCCATAAAATAAATTTAAGTTGAAGTAATAAAATTACTAAAACTAAAATAAAAATAAGAATAAAAATGACAAAAGCATAAATAAATGTACTAAAAAATATTAAAATTAAATTCAAAATAGAAAACTGAAAATATAAAACTAAAAACTGATTTAAAATACTTAATCAGAGAAAAATAAAAATATATATTAAAAATATTACATGAAAAATGCATATTAAATGTAGAAATAAAATAAAATAAAATAAGATTAAAATCTTACACCACAAAAGTAGAAATGTTGCTTTGGCAACTAACTTACATAAAATAAATTTAAGCTGAAGTAATAAAATTACTAAAACTAAATTAAAAATAAAAATAAAAATGACAAAAGAATAAGTAAATTTAATAAAAAAATATTAAAATTAAATTTAAAATAGAAAACTGAAAATATAAAACTAAAAACTGATTTAAAATACTTTATCAGAGAAAAATAAAAATATATAAAAAAATATTACATGAAAAACTCATATTAAAAGTAGAAATAAAATAAAATAAAATAAAATTAGATTAAAACCTTACACCACAAAAGTAGAAATGTTGCTTTGGCAACCAATTTACATAAAATAAATTTAAGTTCAAGTAATACAATTGCTTAAACTAAAATAAAAATAAATTACACCTAAGTAGAAAATGCCAAAAAAGAAAAATAAAAATGACAAAAGCATATAAAAATTACTAAAAACAAATATTAAAATTAAAATAGAAAACTGAAAATATAAAACTAAAAGCTGATGTAAAAATAATAATAATAAAAATAATGCTTCATTAGGGAAAAATAAAAATATATACATTTAAATAAATAACATAAAAATATTACATGAAAAACTCACATTAAAAATAGAAATAAAATAATAAATAAAATTAAATAAAAATATCAGATGAAAAATTTGCCTTGGCACTAATTGAAGTAAAAAGAAATTTGAATTGAAGTACTAAAATACTAAAACTAAAATAAAAATAAATTAAACCAAAATAGAAAGAGAAAAAATAAAATAAAATAAAATAAAAATATTAGATGAAAAACAAAGAAATAAAAATAACAAAATAATATAAAAATTACAAAAAAATATATTAAAATTAAAATAGAAAACTAAAAATATAAAACTAAAAGCTGATTTAAAAATTCTTACACTTGAAATAATGCTTCATCAGGGAAAAATAAAAATACATAAATTAAAATAAATAAAATAAAAATACTACATGAAAAACTCACATTAAAAGTAGAAATAAAATAATAAATAAAATAAAATAAAAATTCAGATAAAAAAAACTGAAGCACAAAGAAATTTTAATTAAAGTAATAAAATTACTAAAACTAAAATAAAAATAAATTAAACCAAAACAGAAATATAAAAACCTTACAAAAATGACAAAAGCACATGCACTATAATATATAAATAAGACTAAAATAAACTTTACAGAAAAATAAAAATAAAATAAAATAAAATAAAATAAAATAAAATAAAATAAAATAAAATAAAATAAAATAAAATAATAGATGAAAAGCTTACAGTACATCAAAAGATGAGAAATGTTGCTTTGGCAACTAACATAAAATACATTTAAGTTAAAGTAATAAAATGACTAAAACTAAAAAAAAATTATTACAGCTAAGTAGAAAATGCAAAAAAAGAATAAAAATTACAAAAGCATATAAAAATTACTAAAACAAATTAAAATAGAAAACTGAAAATATAAAACTAAAAGCTGATTATATACTTAAAATAATGCTGCATCAGAGAAAAATACAAAAATATAAATTAAAATAAATAAAATAAAAATATTACATGAAAAACACACATTGAAGGAGAAAAGTTATTGCATGCTCAATATAATAACAGCTTACCAATAGATAGATAGATAGATAGATAGATAAACTGCATATTTTACAATAAAAACAAGATATGTATGAATACAGAAGGATGTGCACATTGTTTTGTGTGGGTGTTTTACGGTTTTATATTATATATATTGTTTTACCCTGCTGAAGTAGCTGACGGCTCTACTGTGATCGAGTCGAGGAGCGAGAACAGACAGCAGATCGTTGAGCAGCAGCGGTTTGTAGTCCAAATAAAACTGCAGAGATTTATAATAGAGCTCCACATTCGCCACCTTCATGAGCAAACAGAAGAAAAACATCAACACAAATCTCACAAGAGATCTCAACAATGTCTCAGTCTTTGCTCAAATACCAAAGTCTGCATGCTTCAAACATCATTTCTCATCAAATGATGTGAGCTGCTCCACAATCATTTCATAGCTCTAGACTCTGACTGAACGACAGCTTTTGACTCAGTTGGGAGAAACATTTGAGACAATGTGATCAATATCATGTGACCTTGCTGATGAGCTCTTTGAAGGAAGCGTCTTTCCAGGCGTCGGTGGGGTGTGTCATCATCGTCATGATGGCGTTGTCAAACTCCTCATATTTATCATACAGGAACACAAGCTCCGCCCACAGATGGGCCTGTTCAGCCGCTCGTAACACCTGACCAATCACAACACAACAAATCATAAACACAGCCCAACATACAAAAATCATGACTTTAAACCACAATTCACTTCTCAAACACCATTAATATTAATATTATTAGAATTATTAGAATATTGGAATTATTTAAGAATGTGACACTGAAGACTGGTGTAATGATGCTGAAAATTCAGCTTTGATCACAGAAATAAATGACATTTTACTATATATTCAACTAGAAAACAGCTATTATAAATTGTAAAATTATTTCACAATTTTACAGTTTTTACTGTATTTTTAATCAAATAAATGCAGCCTTGGTGAGCAAAAAAACTCTGACTGACCCCAAACGTTTGAATGGTAAAAAAAAAAAAATGTAACATTCAAAATTTTACCTAGTGCAACATACAAAAACTAAAAAAAAATAAACTAAAAACACACACAAAAAAAAACTTTTAAATATTTATTTATTTATTTATTTAACTCATTTATGTTAATGCATGTGGCAGATGACTTTAACCAAAATGGCTTACACTGCATTTAACATATGTGACCCTGGAACACAAAACCAGTCATAAGGGTACATTTTTTAAAATAAATAAGCTTTCCATTGATGTATGGTTTGTTAGGATAGGACAATATTTGACTGAGATACAACTATTTGAAAATCTGGAATCTGAAGCAGCAAAAAAAATCCAAATATTGAGAAAATCACCATTAAAGTTGTCCAAATTAAGTTCTTAGCAATGAATATTACTAATCAAAAACTAGGTTTTGACATATTTACAATAAGAAATTTACAAAATATCTTTATGGAACATGATCCTAATGATTTTTGGCATAAAAGAAAAATCGATAATTTTGACCCATACAATATATTGTTGGCTATTGCTACAAATATACCCATGCTACTTAAGACTGGTTTTGTGGTCCAGAATCACATATGAGCTCCATGATGCAGCTTGCAAAATGCAGAATACAACAATTTTATTTTTTCAGCCCACACTTTGTGAAACACATCAGCGAGAGTCGTACCTTGGGGATGTTGACTCGAGACCAGAAGAGCTCCAGATGTTCCCTCATCCTCTGGGGTTTGTATTTGGAGTAGAGGATGGCCAGCTCAGTGAACATGCCCATGTGAGCGCGCTCCAGCCCTAACGCTGCCTCCAGCAGCACGATCAGCTCCTCAAAATACCCACGGTCCTGACACACGCAGAGAAGACGTAAAAAACCTGCGCTGAGCTCATCCACAGACTGAGGTAAAGAGGGTTGTTTACCTGATAGTAGTTAATGAGCTCCTCCAGTTCATCAGCATGAGTGACGATGTGAAGACCAGAGATCTGCGCTAACCTGAACTCCTCTCCATCCACACACGCAAAACACACCTAACATACAGCACGACTGAGATTTCAGTGAGGACAGAAACATTGCAGCACACCACAAACAAGTTATGCATGACAAACCAATATTTTTCAAAGTAGGGCTGTGTTAACATGTTAATTTGCTGTGATTTATTGTTGGGAAAAAACCCACAGTTTTACTACAAATACCATGGTTAAACTATGGTTAATTAGTTACCATGGTTTAAGCATAGTAACCATGTTTTTTTTTTTTTTTTGTAGTAAAACCATGGTTAATATTCAGAAAGGGACATGTTAAGTTTATTAACGCACCAACACCTAATGCAGGACGACTGACTGCATGATTTAGCTTATTAGAATGCAGTTATAATTTCAAGATATTGGGGAAATATATGCCTGTATGGGTTTTTGCCTTATATTTTCATTATATGATATCGTTTAGCAATATCACACAAGGGAGTGAGCGAGCAAATGTGATACTTTTTTATTTTATACAACTGTAAATAAACAACATTATTAAGAATAATTGTGTTACATTTTAAACACAAAGTGTGACAATATTGTCTTTTTGCTAAATTTTGCTAACTAAATTAGTTTTAAACAAAGCCCAGCACGGTGATTCGTTAATGAATAAATCTGCACTTTTAAATGAATCGAATGAGTCAATGATTCAGTGACATTCAAAAAAGCCAACACTTGCTTAGTTTCTGAATGAATCAGCAATTTGAATGAAACGGTTGAATGAATAACTGAATGATTCACTCATTAAGGCAATGACTTGCTGCCAACTAATGGGGGTTTTAGTTTAAAATTTAGTTTCTCATTTTCATTTACTTTAACTTGATGTACTAAATTAACTAAAATGAATTCAAATGAATAAAAAACATATAGAAATACAAAAAAAACAAAATATTATTTGTATTATTTTATAATATATAAAAATATTACTATTATTATTACAGACATTATTTTTATTCAAAAAGACAGTCACTTGCTTTGTTTCTAAATGATTCATCCACTTGAATGAATCGTTTGGGTGAATTATTCAATGACTCACTCATTACTTATTAGTTTTATAATTAGAGTATCATTTAAATAAAAAAAATAAAATAATGACAGCCCTAATTTAAAGACATTTATTTAATAATGCTGAAGCAGATCATCTCCATCTCTCACCTCTTTCCATGTGCGTGTGCAGCTGGCCTTTCTTGCGCTGTCAACGGCCGCCTGAAACTCGCCGAGGTGAACAAGTGTGGACGCCAGACGAGCGAAATTAGACACGTTGTTGAACAACAGCCGGGCGGCTTCAAACATACTCTCTTCATAACATCTCTCGCCAACCTACAGACAAAATAACATTAATACATAATGTGATGACAACATATATAATCTTAAATATTAATACAGATTCATAATTACACTGATCAAAATTATAAACGCAACACTTTTGTTTTTACGCCTGCCCATACGCCTGCCCATACCATAACCCCACCGCCACCATGGGCCACTCGATCCACAACATTGACATCAACAAACCGCTCACCCACACGACAACATACACGCTGTCTGCCCTGTACAGTGAAAACCGGGATTTATCCGTCAAGAGAACACCTCTCCAAAGTGCCAGACGTCATCAAATGTGAGCATTTGCCCACTCAAGTCTGTTACGACGACGAACTGCAGTCAGGTCGAGATATTCTGCCAAATTCTCCGAAACGCCTTTGGGGACGACTTATGGTAGAGAAATGAACATTCAATTCACAGGCAACAGGTCTGGTGGACATTCCTGTAGTCACCATGCCAATTTGCACGCTCCCTCAAAACTTGCGACATCTGTGGCATTGTGCTATGTGATAAAACTGCACATTTTAGAGTGGCCTTTTATTGTGGCCAGCCTAAGGCACACCTGTGCAATAATCATGCTGTCTAATCAGCATCTTGATATGCCACACCTTATCTCGGCAAAGAAGAAGTGCTCACTAACACAGATTTAGACAGATTTGTGAACAATATTTGAGAGAAACAGGCCTTTTGTGTACATAGAAAAAGTCTTAGATCTTTGAGTTCAGCTCATGAAAAATGGGGGCAAAAACAAAAGTGTTGCATTTATAATTTTGGTCAGTGTATATTATATTAACATTTGGCTTTGAGAACTTTTATTTTGGTGCATCACTTGTTGGCATTCATTTAGTTTTTTATCCTAAGCGACTTACAAAAGTGGAACAAATTGTTTTATGCAATACCAGATTTATTAGACAGCTACAGTCATGGCCAAAAATATCGGCACCCTTGCAATTCTGTCAGAAAATGCAACCCATCTCTTAGTAAATTGTTGCAGTTGCAAATGTGTTGGTACTCACGTTTATTTTTTTGCTGGCCATTTCAAAACTCTCCAGCACTTTGTTTGTAACCATTTCTGAGTGCTTTTTATAGTGTGTTTCGATTCATTGTCCTGCTGGAAGACCCGTGACCTCTGGTGGAGACGCAGCTTCCTGACACTGGCCACTACGTTGTGCCCCAAAATTTTACCGTTCACACAGTCAAGGCATCCAGTGCCAGAAGCAGCAAAGCAACCCCAAAACATCTTTGAACCTCCACCATGTTTGACTGCATGGACGGTGTTCTTTTCTTTGAAGGCCTCATTTCTTTTTCTGCAAACAGTGCCATGGTGTCCTTTACCAAAAAGCTCTACTTTTGTCTCTACTATCTGTCCACAGTACGTTCTCCCAGAAGGATTGCGGTTTTGTCACATAAGTTTTGGCAAACTTCAGTCTTGCTTTTTTATGCCTTTGTGTCAGCAGTGGTGTCATCCTGGGTCTCCTACCATAGTGTCCCTTTTCGAGGGGTAGTGCGAGCTGACACTGTTGTACACTGTGTCTGCAGATCAGCTTGAATTTATTTGGAAGTTAATATGGGTTCTTTATCCACCATTCGAACAATCCTTCGTTGTAAGTTTTCATTAATGTTGCTCTTCCATCCACGTTCTGGACACAGGAACATTAAGATCTCTGGAGATGGACTTGTAGCCCTGAGATTGTCCATGTTTTTCCACAATTTTTTCTCTTGAATCCACAGACAACTCTTCACACTTCTTTCTTTTCTCCATGCTCAGTGTGACACACAACACAAAGGTTGAGTCAACTTTTCTCCATTTTAACTGGTTGCAAGTTTGATTACTATATTGCCCACACCTGTTACTTGCCACAGGTGTGTCTAAATACAAATTACAGGAGCATCACATGCTTGAAAAGCAATTATTTCTTACAATTTTGACAAGGTGCCTATAATTTTGTAGATTGGCCATGACTGTAGATTAGGAAGCAAGCCAATTTGCAAGTGTGTAAATTTCCGTACTTGCTGTATGTGAGCGTTGTTGGGGCCGTTGATGAAGTCCTCCAGCTCAGTCAGACGGTTTGTTTTAGCAAGAGCAAAGATGAGCTCCGTCTCGACGTATGCCTCTCTGGCTTTCTTTCTCGCCATCTGAAGAAACTTCACCAGATCCTCCCAGTTCTCTATAAAAACAGACACATGAGATGTTTTTCCATTGATTTACACCACATTATTGACATCTTTCAGCAATCAAAGCATCTCCACATCAGATTAAGGAGATTTCTGGATGATCTCACCATTTCTACTTGCGGCATCCACCACCTCCATGTAGGCCGACGGCTCTCCTGCTTTGATGTAGGAGTCGATGGCTTCTTTGACCAGACCGTTTTGAAGCTGAGCTTGAGCTAGCCGACTCCAGACCGAACCCTCGGCGCAGCGCTCCGCAAACTCATATGCCCGGTCCAGATTCCCCATGTGCTCGATCAGAACCTGTGGGGGACAGAACTTCAGTCTGGATGTCTGCGTGAGGAGGATTGCGTTATGGTATGTTTGTGTACCTGTATCGCTGAGGTGTTGACATCAAACTTCTTGAAGATGGAGAAGGCCTCTTCGTACAGCTCGTTGCTGATGGCGATGTTGGCGATGTCAGGAGCGTCGTAATTGTCCAGCCGGTTGATGTACTCCATGACCCGCGTCCGGTCCGCTTTGATGGCCGTCAGGATCAGCAGGTTCTGCAGGTTCCTGATGCAGAAAGGCGTTTTATTAGCACCACATACAGTCAGTGTATAATCTATTTCAAAATGCAGTAAATGAGATCACTCCCACTAAAATCAACAACATTTTATATTTATTTAGCTTTTATCCAAAACTACTTATAATGAAGTGAATAATCTTATTTCATTAAAATAAAATAAAAATATCACATAACAAGTTGGCTCCCATTATAAATCAACAATATCATAATATATTTAATTTCATTCAGCAGATGTTTTTATCCAAAGCTACTTACAAATTAGCAATACAACAAAGCAATTAGCCTTACTATAATATAATATAATATAATATAATATATTTACATTTATTAATTTTATATTCAAAACTACATAAAGTGAAATGTATTAAGAATAATAAGAATGTATAAAGAATAAAGCTGAAATGTTTCGAGAATTACGTAAAAATTACTAGAATAAAGTCCAAATGTTTTGAATAAAGTTGAAATGACAAGAATAAAGTTGTAATTTTAGACTATTCTTGAAACATTCCAACTTTATTTCAAACATTGACTTTATTCATGAAATTTCGACTTTATTCTCGTAACATTACAGCCTTAATCTCGCAACATTTCGACTTTATTCTCAAAACATTTCGACTTTATTCTTGAACATTTCAAACTTTATTCTGGAAACATTTCAACTTTATTCTCGCAACATTTTGACTTTATTCTCGCAACATTTTTTATTTTATTCTGGAAACATTTTCACTTTATTCTCAAAACTTTAACGTTATTCTGTAAACATTTTGATTTTATTCTTAAAACATTTCGACTTTATTCTCAAAACACTTATTATGACTTTATTCTCGTAATCTTTTTTTTAAATTTATTTTTAATTTATTTTTAATTTATTAATCTATTTTTTAACATTGCACTAAAGCACCGTCGAAGAAATTAGATGTAACAAAACAATCAATCCTAATTAAATGTAATATAATATAATAACATTTTATACTATAATACAATACTTTTATTCAAAGCTACTTATAAAATGTTGTAATATAACATATTTACATATATTAATTTAGCAGATGCTTTTATGCAAAGCTACTTTATAACAATGATTAATCTTAATAAAATAAAATAAAATTAAAACATTGTAATAAAACATTGTAATGCAATATATTTACTTTTTATTATATTAAAATTTTTCAAATAAATATATTTACATTTTCATTTAGTATGTCATTTTATTCAAAGCGAAAATATAAAGCGATCAATCTTAAATTAATATAACGTAATGTAATGTATTTTTTTATAATACACTATTTTTCAGAATCAGAATGAGAACAGCTTTATTGCCAAGTATGCTTAGCATACAAGGAATTTGTTTTGGTGTCACAGGCTTCCAGTGCACAGAGACGACAACAACAACAACACAGAGAAAATAATATAAGTTGAGAATAAAAAAATACACATATGTAAATATAAATAGACAAAAACTGCAATATAAGATTTAAGAAAATAAATAAATTGTATATACAGTTGTGCTACAGATGATAGAAAAAGAACAGAATAGAATAGAATAGAATAGAATAGAATGAGATGTCGGGATGTACTGAGATGTAAGTGGTAACAGATAAATATAATATAATATCATATAATAAATATAATATAATGTCATACATTTTAGCATTTAGCATTTGCTTTTATTCAAATGGACTACAAAAAAAATTCATCTTAATTCAATTTAATTTAACAAGAATAATTACAATTTACTTTCGATGCTCCACACAGCTACTCTCTAACTACTTAATTTTCCTTTTAGTCAACAATAATACTTTGTCATACATTATGTGAGATTTTTGCCTTTTTATTGATTATATATTTAATTTTGTCAAATGGTCAAATACTCTGGTGTAATATGAATTTGAGCTCAAGCAGTGTGACTCATTACTTGAGTCACTTCCTGTATGGACTGACCTGTGTTCACTGAATATAGAATTCTCCAGAACGATCTTCTCCAGAAGTTCAATGAGTTCATTGGGCAGATCGGCCGTCATAAACGCCTTCACCGTCACAGACACTTCCTCTGGATCCTGTGTCTCCGGCAGAGCCGTCTGAACCACCTGTGCACACGATCCTCATCATTAACATACTCAGTAATCACACACTGCATGGCATCTGTAGATGTTTCAGGTGTGACTCGTGCCTGATCTATCAGCGGCCGTCTGTAGGGGTTTGTCTCCTGCAAAACTTGAGCCCAAAGATCTGGATCTTTCCGGCGCACCAGATACCGCGACTCGCTTTTAAACAGGGAGTTTTCATTGCACACCTAAAGCAGGACAGAAAACACTGATTTATGTTTGTTGAGCAGCAAATCAGCACATTACAATGATTTCTGAAGGATCATGTGACACTGAAGACTGGAGTAATGATGCTGAAAATTCAGCTTTGGTCACAGAAATATATTACATTTTACTATACATTCACATAGAAAACACTTACTTTAAATTGTAAAAATATTTCACAATTTTACTGTATTTTTTAACAGTTGTGGTGAGCAGAAGACACCTGTATGAGCTCCAGGTCACACTGTCCTCTCTCATAGGCCACAAAGGCGAGATGCGGGTCTCTCTTCTCGCAGTATCGGCCCACTATCACGCTGTCGTAGTGCAGGTTTTCTCGGAGAAAGCGCTCAGGACCGTTGTTACTGTCTATGTAGATCTTTGCCAATGCATTGTGGGTAGCAGGTTCTTCACAGCCTTCCTGAACACGAGATTCCAGCCAGGACAAGAGCAGCTTCAGTCTGGAGAAAACGAGGAGAGACACTGATGGAGCTGACTGTCAAACTATGTGTAAGGACTGGGTAATATAATATTAAAAATAATATAATAATAAAAATAAATAAATAAACATTTATATATATAACAATAAAATAAACATTCAACATTAGCTTAATTTACTTTATTTAATTATTAACTATTTATTTTAATTAATTAAATTAACTGAATCAAATTAACAACAATAAACACTCAACACTGACTTAAATCTTGAATTTAATTTTTAGCAATTTTAATTTTAATTAATGGATTGAACTGAATAAATAATAAAATAATCCAATAATATTTATTTATTTATTTATTTATTTATACACACACACACAACATTAAATAAAATAATATTACAAATATTTCAGCTCAAAAATATTTAATATTCATACATATATATATATATTGAATATTTTATTGTTCTTTTTTCTGGTGTTTGATATGTATTTGCTCTGAAATATGAGAATTTTAATAAAACTCTTATTTGTTATTTTATATATAACAGATTCAGTTTGTAAATATACACTTTTTTATTTTATAGTTAATTAATTTTAACATTATATTTTGCATTTTTATTTTACATATAGTAGAAACATATACATATAGTAGAAATACATTTTATTTTAAATATAGTAAATAAATTTGTATTAATATATACATTTTATTTAACATGTAGTACATCCATTTTATATTTTTGATAAAGTAGATTCTTTCTAAATTAATATATAAACTTTTAATGTATAATAGATCCTTATATATATTATATTATAAAAAATTACATTACGTTATATTAAATTAAGATTGATCACTTTATATTTTTAATTTTTAATAAGCTTTGAATAAAATAACATAGTACATGAAAATGTAAATATATTTAATAGAAAAATTCAAATACAATAAAAAGCAAATATATTACACTGCAATGTTTTATTACAATGTTTAATTTAATTGATTTTGTTGTTATTATTAAGATGAATCACTGTTGTAAAGCAGCTTTGCATAAATGCATCTGCTAATTTAATAAATGCAAATATATTATATTATATTATATTATATTATATTATATTATATTATCGAATTAAGATTAATCTCCATGCTGGATTTCGCAGCTATAAGTAGCTTTGAATAAAAGTATATTATAAAATATTTTGATCTTGACATTTTGATATTATATATTAGATAAAAAATGTTTAATAAGAGAAGAAAAATATAGTATATATCTAACTAAAAATAATCAAGGAATGTTTTCCATTTGTGAGCTTTGACTGAGTATTCATGATACACTGAATATTTACAATATATTAAATACTGTATTTTTTTATTTTTATTGAATACTGCGATAATGCTAAAATAAATATATTATAATAAATATATGAATTATATTATATTAATTTTAAAAATATATCATAAATATCCATTTTCTATATTTTCACTATATTTCTATAAAAAATGCATTTTTTATGTGAGAATCTTGAGAGAGGAAGTGGGTGAGGAGGAAGGACAGGACTTGATCAGATCTACCGGTTTCTTTTTTCCACTTCCTCCACCAGCTGGTCGGTGCTGAAATCTCCTCGTACGGCCAGGATCAGATTCTTGATGGTGTCCTCAGAGCAGTCGACATCCAGCAGACCCCCGACCACCACCGGCAGCCGGCTGGGATTGACCTGCAGCAGAGCAAACACACACATATGAGCACTGCAGATCAGCTGTGTGCGCATGACGTGTTCAGGATGTTCAGTGTACCTTCTGTACGTAGATCTCAATGTATTTCTGCAGGCTATTGCGGTACAGGTAGAGCACGAGATCGTGGACGAAATCGAAGCGGTCGCACACGATGATCAGAGGAAGCTGATCAGTGAGTTTGGCTTCCTGTCCAATGACATGACAAAAAACATGATTACAAATACAAATCAAGTCCATTTGATGAGTCCATGTGCTTTACTGGCATCACAAACAAAGCTACACTTCTATTTTTAAACAGAATTATAATGCATTTATACACATCAATAAACAATCAAAAATCTATTATATTATTAATTATTATCACATTTATTAATAAAAGATAAATGCAAAAAGGAGAAAAATAATATTCATTTATCATTAAATTATTCATTAAATTAAAAATTGGAAAAGTAAGCTAATGGTAAATGTTTTTATTGTTATTAACTCAATTCACATAATTAAATTGTTAAAAATTAAATAAAAAATGTAAATTTAAGCCAGTGTTTAATATTTTTGTTATTAATTAAATTCAACTTATTCAATTAAAATAAACTGTTAATTGTTAATAATCAAATGTAAAATGTAAATATAAGCTAATGTTGAATTTTTATTTTATTGTTAATTATTCAATTCAGTTTATTCAGTTAATGTACATAAATTCTCAATAATTACACAAATGTAAATTAAGATAAATCAGTGTAAATCAGTGTTGAATGTTTATTTCTGTTGATTTTATTCAATTCATTTAATTAATTTAAATAAATGTTTTATTAAATTCAAAGATGTCATGAATCCAATTTAATTTATTCAAATAATTAAAATAATGAATTAAATTAAAAATGTGAATTTAAGCCAGCATTTAATGTTTATTGTTATTAATTCAGTTCAACTTATTTAAATAAACTGTTAATTGCTAATAATTAAATGTAAAACTTTTAATATAAACTTATTTTGAATGTTTATTTTATTGTTAATGATTCAATTCATTCATTTAATTTAAATAAATTGTTAATAATTAAATAAAAATGTATATTAAGATAATGCTGAATTTTGTTTTATTCATTAATTCAACTCAATTAAATTAAATGGTTAATTTTTTATGTTAAACTAATGTTTATTTTATTGTTAATAATTTAATAAAATCTACTGATTAAAATAAATTGCTAATAATTAAATTCAAAATGCAAATTTAAGCCAGGGTTGAATGTTTATTTCTGTTAATTTGATTAATTTCATTCAACTGTTTAAAATAAATGGTTAATTAAATAAATTTTTATTTTATTGTTATTAATTCAATTTAATTTATTCAATTAATTAAAATACATTGTCAATAACTAAACCAAAAACTATCAATGTCAGCTAATGTTGAATGTTTATTTTATTGTTATTTATTTAATTCAACTTATTCAAAAATTGTTAATTGGATGTAAAACTTTAATGTAAGTTATATCTAATGTTTATTTTATTATTACTAATTTAATTCAATAAATAAAATATAATGTTAATTTGATTAAAAAAATTTATTTAGTTTTTTAAATGATGTTATTTTTATTACCATAACTCACCTGTATTAATGCTTCTGTTATACAATATTGTGATAAACAATTGTCGAAAAAAGTCACAAATATGAAGACAGATGCACTAAACTGGATATATGAACAGATTTTATTGAACTGAATGCATTAATAAGCTTGGTTTCTCTTTCTTGTACCTTAAGGAAGTTCTTGACACGCTCTGCGTTGTAGCAGTTGCTCTCTCGACAAACGCGCTCCACCTCTTTGATCTGACCCGTCTTACATGCCGCCTGAATGTACTTGAAGTGCACATCGGGGTCCTGACTGAAGTTCACGATAGAGCCCAGAAAATAAAACAGACCTGAACGAGACACACAAAAATGAGGAATCATTCACCAAAACCAGTCTTAAACTCCTCTGAAGCTTTACAAACAGACATTCATGAGCGTCTCACCCTCATAACTCTTGAAGGACTCAAAAAGCTCCACCAGCGTCTGCGTTCCCAGCTGCTCGTGGTACTTGGTCGCAACCTGAACGCTCAGCTGCAAGTTTTGACGCAGGTTTGCGGCCAACATGGCCCTTAAACACTCAATGGAGTCCCCAACAGACAGAGAGCCAAAGAAATTCACCAACCACTGACAGATAAAGAGAAGTAGTACACTGTTAAATGTTCAATACTACTCTGACAGAGAGAGAAAAAAAAAAAAAAAAAAAAAATATATATATATATATATATATATATATGAATTTGAATTTAATTTAAATATGAATTTAAAAATGTAAACATTTGAATTTAAAATTTAAACATTTGAATTTAAACATTTTAACATTTGAACTAAAAATGTAAACATTTGAATTTAAACATGTGAATTTACAATGTAAACATCTGAATTTGAATTTATAATGTTAACATTTGAATTTAAAATTTAAACATTTGAATTATTTAAAATTTAAACATTTGAATTTAAAATGTAATCATTTGAATTTCAAAACAAAAATAGAATTTAAAATATTTTAAATACACAAAAGGTTACTCTGCAATAAAAAAAACTGCAAGTTTTATAAAATAAACTATATAAACTATAAGTTTGCACTGCTGCTGACTTCTGCATGTAATGCTCATTCCATATGCAAAGATGTTAGCCAATCACGCCCCTTCAAATGTATCTTACAAATCAGCACCTACATTCAGGGTAGAAAATGACCATTTGTTAAAATATAAACATTTGAATTTAAAATGTAAACATCTGGATTTAAATTTAAAATGTAAACATTTGAATTTGAATTTAAAATTTACACGTTTGAATTAAAAAATAAAAAATTTGAATTTAAAATATTTTTTATATTTACACACAAAAGGTTACTCTTCAATAATAAAAAAAAAATGCATGTTTTTTCACATGCAAAGATGTTCACGCCCCTTCAAATGGATTGTACAAATCAGCACCTAAATTCAGGGTAGAAAATGACCATATGTATTGAAATTATTACCATTTTTGCTGAAAAAATTATATAGATTTTAAGTGCACCTCAGGAAACATTATAAAAATGAGCCTTTTAGCTCTCTCACACATAGACACACCTCAGGGTTGAGCAGGTGTGTGTGTACGATGGCCCGTTTGATGTCGTAGGGGTCGCTGTAATGCTCCAGAGCTCTTTGCAGTAAACCGGCTTTCTCACACAGCTGAGCGATGTGAGCGCGCTCATAGTGAGTGAACATCTGATTCCCCAGGATGGCGTCTGCTACCTGCAAACACACACAGATAATAAACACAACAGGCGAAAGTCTTGTTGTCATATGCTTTTGGTTCGAAATTCGCCTCATTTAAAGTGTTTTCAGACAATCAAACTGGACTGCAATTTTATTTATCTAGCACTTACTAACAGGTTAAAACTACTAAATGATCACATTTGAGCTAAACTTCATCAACAAAATGCAAAACACAAATTAAACATTCATGTTTAACATTCATGTTAATTCTGTCCAAAAGCAGTGTGATTTCAACATTATTTTTTACTTTACATTAGCCATTCTCTGCAGCGTTCATATTTTTTGCTTAAAAATATTAAAAATAATATGAAAATGAAAATATAAATATTAAACTTAAGAAACTTAAATAAACAAAATCTGAAATATTTTAAAGCTAAATATTTAAAATATTTATAAATATAAAATTAATAAACATCAATAAATACTATAATATTATATAAATAATACTAAAATAACACTAGTTATCAGATGGTTGAAATTAAAAATAAATAAATAAAATTGAAACTAAAAAAATTAAAACAAATGCTATCAATAAATCTTATAATAACTTACAGATAATACTAAAATAACACTGGTTCTCAATCAAAAGTTCAAAGTTAAAGGTCAAAGTTAAAAAAAATTAAATGGTTAAAAAGAATTTAATTGGTTTACCTGAGGGGCGTGAATAAGGTTCATCTCCAAGAGGCGTGTCTGCAGAGGCCCCTCCTCTGGTCTGTTGTTCTTCAGAGCGTCCAATAGGAATGAAGTACACTGCTGCACTAGATTCCCCTCCATAAAGACATCCACCACCTGAAAAATACACAAACACACACACACAGGGTCAGTGATGAGTGCAGTCACAGTGTGGATCAGTGCTATTTTTTTAACTACTTTTTTAAATAATTTAAAAATTAGTTTACTTGTTTTTATATTTTCTGTTTCAATTTGAATGTTTTAGTAACTGTTTTTTATTTTTAGATTTTCTGTTTTTATTTTAATTAAAGTTTTAGTAACTAGTTTTTTTATATTTTAATTTCTAGTTTCAGTAACTGTTTTTTATTTTTATATTTTAATTTTAATTAAAGTTCTAGTTTTTATATTTTCTGTTTTTATTTTAATTTGTTAACATATTTTTGTTATTTTTATTTTTTATATTTTCTGTTTTTCTTTTAATTTTAAAGTTCTATTAACTGGTTTTTATTTTTTATTTTAATTTAATTAAAGTTTTACTAAGTAGTTTTTTTATATTTTCTGTTTTTATTTGAATTTTAGTTAGAGTTTTAGTAAGTTTGTTGTGTGCTTTTGTCATTTTTATTATTATTGTAATTATTATTTTAAAAATCTGACACATTTTTTATAGTTTTCGTTAACAAACTTCAAAGAGGACAAGCTTGAGAATTTGGGTTGAGAAAGTAAATATATTGATTTCTAGGAAGCAAACATAGGAAGTGCACTAGATCAATTTTGACAGAGCTCTAGAAATAACTAAATTAGGTGAGTGAGTAAGTGAGTTTGTTACCTGGCTGATGTTGACTAGCGGTTCTTCATCCTGAACCAGCATCTGAGCGAACTGAAGACCCTGATCAGGACCGGATCTCATCACACTCCTCAGCAGCATCACCCAGTCTGGAGAATATCCCATCTGCCCCGAAAAACAGCACATCAATCACATCACATCAGAGCAGAGACACAGACAATGGTGGAACAGAGTGGTTTAAGGAAACGCCGGTACCTTCTTAGCATAGAGGACGATCTTCTGGAACTGACCCGTCTCAGCAAAGCACTGGATGACTTTAGCGGGAACATTCGCTCGCAGGTAAACGCTGAGGGCCAGAGTGACGTCAGCCGCCCTCACCAGATCACCCAACTCCTCCGAACATTCAAGCTGCAGAGCATCATGGGAAAAAATAACTAACCAGACAGCAATCCAGCACTCAGGAGTCACTGTTAACTGATACTAGAACTATTAAAAACAATTTCTAGTAACTGAAATAAAGCTGAAATAAAATGTAAATATGAGAAATGCTGGCAACTAAATGGGAAAAAATACTAAAACTAAGATAAAAAAACTCTAGAAATGAAAATAAATAATAAAAATAATTAATTAAAAAAATAAAAATGGTAAAAAAAAAAAAAAACTAAAATTAAAAACTGAAAATATAAAATAAAAAGCTAATTCAAAACATTAATAAACATTATAACAAGACAATGGACAAGTCATTGTTAACTACTACTTTTAACATTGTTAAAGCTGACAAAATATAAATATTTATAAAATAAATGATAAAATTCTACTTATAAAAAATTATTTTTAAAAATGATCAAATATGAATATTAGATAAAAACTGAAACTGAATAAACTTTAACAAAAATTGAAACATTGGCGACTAAACAAAATGAAGTAATTAAAGGCTGAAGAAAATATAGAAATCTATATAGAAATATAGAATAAAAATGAAAAAACAATAAAAATGACAAAAGCACAACAAAAGCACTAAAACAAACTACAATTAAAATAAAAACTAAAAAAATATATGAAATAAAAGTTAATCCAAAACATAAATAAATACTATAAAAGCATATAAAAAACATAAAAATGACAAAATCACTAAAACAAACTAAAATGAAAATAAAAACTAAAAATATATATAAAATAAAAGTTAATCCAAAACATAAATAAATACTATAAAAAATGTGGTTAAAGTAAACAAGATCATCATTCCACAGAGAGAAGAGAGGGGCGGGGTGAGCAGAGCTCATTTGCATTTAAAGGAACAACACCTTAGAATGAGATGATTTTTGCAGAGCTTATTTTGACAAGGTAAAAAGGGTGTTGTTTTACAAAACCATTGAGAATTTTTAATCCAAGTATAAAAGAGACTTTTCATTAAGACCCTGAAGAATCATATCAACTTGTGGAAAATGGGCATCTGATGACCCCTTTAAATCTGTCTAAAAATGCTGTCTAAACTTAACTTTTATTTTCCAAGCTTCATAAATGCACAGATATGTTGAAATAAAACAATTAAAATGAGCTGATAAGTAATAAATGAGCCTCTGGACCACAAAACCAGTCTTAAGTAGCACAGGTATATTTGTAGCAATAGCCAACAATACATTGTACGGGTTAAAATTACTGATTTTTCTTTAAAAAATTATTAGGATATTAAGTAAAGATCATGTTCCATGAAGACATTTTTGTAAATGTCCTACCGTAAATCTATCAAAACTTAATTTTTGATTAGTATTAATCCTCTGGACAACTGGCGATTTTCTCAATATTTTGATTTCTTTGCACCCTCATATTCTACATTTTCAAATAGTTGTATCTCGGCTAAATATTGTCACCATAACAAACCATACATCAATTTATTCAGCTTTCAGATGATGTATAAATCTCAGTTTCAAACAATTGACCCATATGGCTGGTTTTGTGGTCCAGAGTCACAAATGGGAGAAACAAACTAGTTTTCCACCTTCTCTCCCTTGAGCCATTTCTCCAGCAGCTGTGTTCGTCCCTGCTGCAGCACCGGCCTGCACAGCTCCACCGACTCAAGCTTATTGAGCTGCCCGCGGTCCAGCAGAACCCCGAAATACTGCAGCAGAGGAGACGGCTGGCCGCCCTGAGCCGGGACCGCCTGGAACCGCCGGATGGTCTCTGCCGTTCGCAAGACACCCTGAGAAACAGAAAGAGGGTTCAGTGCTTCTTGACAGTGACTCAGTGTGACTCAGGTTTGAGATCCGTATGTGTGTGTTTTTCAGGACCTTGGGAGCCGACGCAGCGACTTTGGCCGCCTCCGTGTAGCTGCCCTGAGAGAAGAGCGTGTTGAACTTGTGTGTCAGAAGCTCCTCGGCTCCGGGAAGATCGCTGCGTAATGCCAAACGCAACGCCAGCTCGGGATTCTGCAGCACGTTAGTCACGTAATTTACGATGTTGTCCTCCTCCACACACACAGACAACACCTAAACACACACACATTTTGTAACACACGTAATAAGACACATGGAGAGAAGAAAAGAGAAGTTAGCCATAAATTTGATCTTCTGAACAAACTGGGCTGAAAATCTAAAACAATTATTATTTTAAAATACGTTTTTTATAATGATAATAATTATTAATAATAATAATATTAATCTTTCTTTTCTTTCTTTCTCTCTTTTTCTTTCTTTTTTTCTTTCTTTCAATTCTTTATTTATTTATTCATAATTATACATTTATATTTCATTATAATTATAATTTGGAATGCTTGCTTCTAATTGGTAAATTGTCATTTCAAAAGCTGTTTTTTAATTATTGTATTTAATTATTATATTTATTTAGTTTTATTTTTAGTTGAAAAAATAAAATATAGTTTTAATTATTTTATTTTTTGTTATAAATGTAACTCATTTGTCAATTGTCATTTAAAAAGCTGTTATTCTGATGAATGAATTTAATTATTATGTTTATTTAGTTTCAATTATTATTTAATTTTTAGTTATAAAACAAAAATTTAGTTGTAATTATTACTTAATTTTTAGTTATAAATGCAACTAATTGGTCAACTGTCATTTTAAAAGCTGTTATTTTTAATAATTTGTATTTATTTAATTCTAATTGTTATATTTAGTTAGAATTACAACTTAGGCATACTGAACATCGTTGGTCAATTGTCAATTTAAAAGCTGTTTTTTAAATTATTGTATTTAATTATTATATTTATTTAGTTTTAATTACTATTTTATTTTTAGTTATAAAAATGTTTTTCTTTTTTTAATTACTTATAATTCCAATTTTTATTTTAGCTTTATTTATACTTATGTCTCTGGAATACATGACCCTCATTTGTCGTTTAAAAAGCTTTTTACTGAATAATTATATTTAATTATAATCAGATTATAAATTCTAATTATTATTTTAGATTTAGTTTTAATTATAACTCTTTCCACAGAATTAAATAATTTATACTCAAACCAATAAACAAACAAACAAAATATAGGTAAACAGATCAAATATATACTAAGCAGCTGAATAACAATAAAACTTGAAGCTTATAACAACAGACAAACCCAGTTCAGTATTTGAATAGATTAGAAAAAGGACATTCAGTATAAAATGTACAACTCTGGACTCCAGAAGCAAGTTTAAATGTGTTAAAGTACACTGTCTGCTAACGTTTTTTTTTTCCTGTTTCTCGTTTAACCTATAATTTTCAGTGTTGCATGTATTGATGTGTGTACCTGCCCCTTCTTATTGACCCCGATGATCCCGGACGTGCTCTCGTGAGCCGCCGTGACGAATATGGTTTCAGCGCTGATGCGGTTCATGTAAATGCACACGCCCGACTCCAGATCATACATGTGAAAATAACCGTATTTAGTGATGAGGTAGATGACGCCGTGCTTAGTGCCGATCTGAGAGAGAAAACAAATTAATTCAAGTTACTCATCTGTCATCAGTTAGTTAATAGTGATGCCCATTTTTAGTGGAAGTTAATTTTTCCATTAATTTTTGCCAATAGGGTTTTTTTTTAAAAAGTCTTTGTTGTTATAAACCATTAACCAAACCAGTTAGCTACGAGGAGAATCAAAAAAGTTAAAGCAAAAAAGTATTGGAAAATGACAAGAAAAAGACAAGACTATGATCTTAACAACTTTAATACGTAAAAAACTACAATCCCGTGAAGCACTGCGAATGACCAGTGCTGGGTAGTGATGGATTACATGTAATCTGGATTATGTAATCAGATTACAAAACATAAATGCTTGTAATTAGATTATAGTACATTTTAAATGCTCATAATCAGATTACAGTTACTTTTTTATGGATTACATGAGTACTTGATTTTATTTACACACTGGCAGCAAATTATATATATTTTATTGATTTTCCCTAATTCTTCTTTTTTCCCCTTTTAAAGTTTCCTCGCTAAAAATTGCACTAAGTATCATACTCTTTATCGTTGAAAATGTTGGACATGTAAAGTCATTATTGTTTTCATTTTTATTCATGTTTGTTCATGTAATGCAGGGATTCACAAGCCTATATTTTCCAGCCAAACCACTTTGACACAAAACATTTACATAAAATATCCCTGAGGAAGTTAATATTTCAATAATTTAACAAGACATTTGCATGTTCGCAGTTCTCAGTTTTTGGTTACACAGACATGCAGGTAAACAAATTCAGTATGTCTACTTTTAGTGTTCAAGTTCTTTTTTTTTATTTTGCATTTTATGATTAATTATTAGCTTTTTATTGGCTCAATCATACCTACTGTAGTTCTTACATTAAGCCCAGTTTGTGAAACCCTGGAGTAATGTTTAATGCATTTTATGATGTCAAAGAAAGAAATATGTTTCCTTTCTCTGTGCTTTTTTATCACTGTGGTACATGTAATAGCAAGTTAGGTAATAAAAAATAAAATAATATACTCAGCACTGCCAATAACGTGACTAAATTAAATATTTGTTTCATTGTTCTCAAAAAGTAACCGAAAAGTAACTGAAAAAGTAATCAGGATACAACAGTTCATAAAAAATGTATTTAATCATAATAAATGTATACTATAATATTAAACACAAAATGAAGAGTTTCAACAAAAACAACAAAAAACAAAATAAAATATTTTAAATAAAAGGTGCTTTTTACACTGACCAAAATTATAGATGCAACACTTTTGTTTTTGCCCCCATTTTTCATGAGCTGAACTCAAAGATCAAAGAAGACTTTTTCTATGTACACAAAAGGCCTATTTCTCTCAAATATTGTCCACAAATCTGTGTTAGTGAGCACTTCTCCTTTGCCGAGATGATCCATCCACCTCACAGGTGTGGCATATCAAGATGCTGATTAGACAGCATGATTATTACGCAGACCACATGTGACCACACCGGCCCAGGACCTCCACATCCAGCATCTTCACCTCCAAGATCGTCTGAGACCAGCCACCCAGACAGCTGCTGCAACAATCGGCTTGCATAACCAAAGAATTTCTGCACAAACTGTCAGAAACTGTCTCAGGGATGTTCATCTGCATGCTCGCGTCCTCATCAGGGTCTCGACCTGACTGCAGTTCGTCATCGTAACTGACTTGAGTGGGCAAATACTCACATTTGATGGCGTCTGGCACTTTGGAGAGGTGTTCTCTTCACAGATGAATCCCGGCTTTCACTGTACTGGGCAGATGGCAGACAGCGTGTATGGCGTCGTGTGGGTGAGCGGTTTGCTGATGTCAACGTTGTGGATTGAGTGGCCCATGGTGGCGGTGGGGTATGTTATGGACAACAAACACAGATGCATTTTATTGATGACATTTTGAATGCACAGAAATACTGTGACGAGATCCTAAGGCCCATTGTTGTGCCATTCATCCACGACCATCACCTCATGTTGCAGCATGATAATGCATGGCCCCATGTTGCAAGGATCTGTACACAATTCCTGGAAGCTGAAAACATCCCAGTTCTTGCATGCCAGCATACTCACCGGACACGTCACCCATTGAGCATGTTTGGGATGCTCTGGATCGGCGTATACGACAGCGTGTTCCAGTTCCTGCCAATATCCAGCAACTTCGCAGTGGACCAACATTCCACAGGCCACAATTAACAACCTGATCAACTCTATGCGAAGGAGATGTGTTGAACTGCGTGCGGCAAATGATGGTCACACCAGATACTGACTGGTTTTCGGAGGCCCCCCCCAACCCCCAATACAGTAAAACTGCACATTTTAGAGTGCACTTTTATTGTGGCCAGCCTAAGGCACACCTGTGCAATAATCATGCTGTCTAATCAGCATCTTGATATGCCACACCTGTGAGGTGGTTGGATTATCTTGGCAAAGGAGAAGTGCTCACTAACACAGATTTAGACAGATTTGTGAACAATATTTGAGAGAAATAGGCCTTTTATGTACATAGAAAAAGTCTTAGATCTTTGAGTTCAGCTCATGAAAAATGGGGGCAAAACAAAAGTGTTGCGTTTATAATTTTGGTCAGTGTATATCATTCTGGCACATTTAATAGTAAGTCAGGTAAAAAGTAACCTAAAAGTAATCAGATGACATTACCTAAAATGAGTAACCTAGATTACATTACTAACTACAGTTTTATGAAGAAATCTGTAATCAGTAACGGACTACCATTTTTTTTTTTTTTTTTTAAAAAAGAAAAGTAACATACCCCACACTTTGAATAATGTGATTAAATAGAATATTTATAAAAATGTATTCTATATTTTATTTAATCTTTATTTCAGTTACTGAAAATGATTTCAAAAGTTTTAGATGTTCTTGAAAAATGTAAGATTAATATAATAAATAATTTTATAAAATAAAAATCAAATCAAAATACAGCATTTTAAAAAAAAAATGCATTTAATCATAATACATTTAAACATAAAATGAAGAGTTTCAACAAAAACAACAACAAACAAAATAAAACATTAAAATTAAATTAAAATTAAGTGTTTTTTATATCAATGTGGTAGGTAAAAAGTAACCTAAAAGTAATCGAAAAAGTAATCAGATTACATTACCTAAAAATGAGTAACCTAGATTACATTACTAACTACAGTTTTATCAAGTAACCTGTAATCAGTAATGAACTACAATTTTAAAAAGTAATCAGCACTGCGAATAATGTAATTCAATTAAATATTTGTTTCATTTTGTTTTTTATTCAATATCTTTATTTTACTTCATCTTTATTTCACTTACTGAAAATGATTTTTAAAAGTTTTAGATGTAAAATTTAATTAATAAATAATTTAATAAAATAAAAATCTAATCTAAATACAACATTAAATGAAAATGTATTTAATCATAATAAATTTAAACTTAAAACAAAGTGTTTCAACAAAAAGAACAACAAACGAAATAAAATGTTAAAATTAAATTTTAAATTAAATAGAACGACCTGTGGACGTGCATCCCAGAGCCTGTGCTACACGAGCTTTTGTGCTTAAAAAGCATACAAATTTTTATTTTTCGAAAACAATGACCAATCATTTTGCTAGAAAACGATCCTTCTTCCTCAGCTGGATTGTTTAGAGCCCTTTCAAGCCGCATTTAAACTACATTTTGGAAGTTCAAAATCGGGGCACCATAGAAGTCCATTATATGCAGAAAAATCCTGAAGTGTTTTCCTCAAAAACCATAATTTCTTTACGACTGAAGACAGAAAGACATGAACATCTTGGATGACAAGGGGGTGAGTACATTATTTGTAAATTGTTGTAAAGATCTGAGCTAAAGATCTGTTATGGTGCACTCTGCTCGCTGCAACTCTCTGATTGGTGGAATTTTCTAGACAGCATTATGGGTAATGTAGTTTTACACTACAAATTCTGCTATTAAACCTGATTATTTAAAAAAAAAAGTTAATGCGTACATATGGGTTTAGCATAAGCATATACAATCAATAAACAACCTCAGAACTCACAACAGCTTTGTTTTTAAAGGTTTGTCAGTTATTGTTAAATATCAATTTCCCTATGGGGAAAATGAATGGAGTTTTTACTTCCGGAAGCAACTGTCAATTGTGCTCTATAGTGTGGTAAAGGTTAGACCTGCATGGCCACAGGAAAGTCCGTCTGCGCTTCAGGAGGGAAAAACACGTCCACTGCTTTCTTAGTGAACGGCTGGTTACCGGCCTGAGGCTGACCAACCTCGATGATGTGCAGCTGGAGAACACAAAAAACAGATAACACATAAACACACTTAATGTAAAAGCTGTATGAATGTGATGCCATCTAATGCCATCACCTTTCCTCCAGCCTGCCCTCTGACAGAGAAGCAGAAGAGCGTTGAAGCGTTTGGGTTTCCCTCCAGTTTATAATGTCCAAACGCAGCTGCGTGACCCTCGATGGGCTGAGAAACCTTACGGTCCACAGAGAACAACTGCATGGCACCGACAACACGATTTTGCTGCAGGAGCCAAAGACAAAAAGAGAGATTCACTCACCCAAACTGACATTCACAAAATAACTTATTTATTTATTAAGGATGAACTGATCAAACGTGACAGTAAAGACTTTTATAATGTTACAAAAGATTTCTATTTCAAATTAATGCTGTTCTTTGGAATTTTCTATTCATTTGTGAAAAAAAAGTATCAGTTTCCACAAAAATATTGTTTTCAACATTGATAATAATCAGAAATGTTTGTTGATCATCAAATCAGCATATTAGAATGATTTCTGAAGGATCATGTGACACTGAAGACTGGAGTAATGATGCTGAAAATTCAGCTTTGATCACAGAAATAAATTCAGAATATATTCACATTTTTTAAGTTTCTATTTTTTATTTCTATTTTTTATTTATTTCATAAAAAGCTTTAGCTTTATTTTATAAATAAAAAAAAGGTTAATAAAATAATAAATGTTATTATATACGTTTTATTTTGTTTTTTTAAGGTTACACTTTTCAGTAAATGTCTATATTTTATTTAATCTTTTTCAAAAAATTATTATGAATTAAAAATTATTTTTAATACTTCTGGATTGTTCTTGAAAAAATGTAAGATTAAATTAATAATAATGGGATTAAATAAAAAAAAAAATCAATACAATTAATAGAAAATAATCATAATAAAATTTAAACAAACTTTTATTTCTATTTTTATTTATTTCTAAAAAGCTTTAGCTTTATTTTATAAATAAAAAATAAAAATTAATAAAATAATACAAAAATTAAAATTAAATACATTTATTAATGTTTACGCTTTTCATTCAGTGTCTATATTTTATTTAATCTTTTTAAAAAAAATTATTAATTTAAAATTATTTTAATAGTTTTGTATTGTTCTTGAAAAATGTAAGATTAAAGTAATACTTTCATAAAATGAAAAGAAAATTACAACAGTTAATGAAATTAATTTAATCATAATAAATTTAAACAAACATTTATTTCTATTTTTTGTCATTTCTAAAAAGCTTTAGCTTTATTTTATAAATAAAAAAATAAAAGTTAATAAAATTATTTAAAAAAATAAAATTAAATACATTTATTTTATTTAAATTTGAATCATTTCAGTACTTAAGCTAGTTTTATTGTTTTTTAAGTTTACGTTTTTCATTCAATGCCTATGTTTTACTTAATCTTTTTCAAAAAATTATTATTAATTAGAAATAATTTTTAATAGTTTTGGAATGTTTTCAAAAAAATGTAAAATTAAATTAATAATAATTTCATAAAATGAAACATTTAATTACAACAGTTAATAAAAAATTAATTTAATCATAATAAACTTAAACTTTTATTTTCATTTATTTCTAAAAAGCTTTAGCTTTATTTTATAAATAAAACAATAAAAGTTAACAAAATAATAAAAAAAATTAAATTAAATTAATTTATTTTATTTAAATTGTAATCATTTCAGTACTTGTTTTATTGTTTTTTAAAGTTTACGTTTTTCATTCAATATCTATATTTTCAAAATCTTTTTCAAAACATTATTATAAATTAAAAATAATTTTTAATAGTTTTAGATTGTTATTGAAAAATGTAAGATTAAATTAATAATAAATAATTTAATGAAATGAAAAATATCTAATTACAACAGTTAATAAAATTAACTTAATCATAATAAATGTATACTTTCAACAAAAAACAGCAACATTTAAAATAAATCATTTAAAATTAAATAAAAATATACATTTAAAATAAAAACACAAAATAAAAAAAGATATATAAAATTATTATATAATTATATAATTATCATTCAAAATGTAAAATTAAATTAATAATTTTTTCAAGAAAAAATGTAAATAAAACACTTGCTAAAAATTAAATTGCAAGAAGTAAATTCAGGATTCTGAGAAGAGAAATATGAAATATAAACTCAATTCTGAGAAAGGAAGTTTTTTTTTTTTTTTTTTTTTTTTTTATCACCTGTATGTACAGTGGGTACGGAAAGTATTCAGACCCCCTTAAATTTTTTACTCTTTGTTATATTGCAGCCATTTGCTAAAATCATTTAAGTTCATTTTTTTTTCTCATTAATGTGCACACAGCACCCCATATTGACAGAAAAATACAGAATTGTTGACATTTTTGCAGATTTATTAAAAAAGAAAAACTGAAATATCACATGGTCCTAAGTATTCAGACCCTTCACTGTGACACTCATATATTTAACTCAGGTGCTGTCCATTTCTTCTGATCATCCTTGAGATGGTTCTACACCTTCATTTGAGTCCAGTTGTGTTTGATTATACTGATTGGACTTGATTAGGAAAGCCACACACCTGTCTATATAAGACCTTACAGCTCACAGTGCATGTCAGAGCAAATGAGAATCATGAGGTCAAAGGAACTGCCTGAAGAGCTCAGAGACAGAATTGTGGCAAGGCACAGATCTGGCCAAGGTTACAAAAACATTTCTGCTGCACTTAAGGTTCCTAAGAGCACAGTGGCCTCCATAATCCTTAAATGGAAGACGTTTGGGACGACCAGAACCCTTCCTAGAGCTGGCCGTCCGGCCAAACTGAGCTATCGGGGGAGAAGAGCCTTGGTGAGAGAGGTAAAGAAGAACCCAAAGATCACTGTGGCTGAGCTCCAGAGATGCAGTCGGGAGATGGGAGAAAGTTGTAGAAAGTCAACCATCACTGCAGCCCTCCACCAGTCGGGGCTTTATGGCAGAGTGGCCCGACGGAAGCCTCTCCTCAGTGCAAGACACATGAAAGCCTGCATGGAGTTTGCTAAAAAACACCTGAAGGACTCCAAAATGGTGAGAAATAAGATTCTCTGGTCTGATGAGACCAAGATAGAACTTTTTGGCCTTAATTCTAAGCGGTATGTGTGGAGAAAACCAGGCACTGCTCCAATACAGTCCAATCACCTGTCCAATACAGTCCCAACAGTGAAGCATGGTGGTGGCAGCATCATGCTGTGGGGGTGTTTTTCAGCTGCAGGGACAGGACGACTGGTTGTAATCGAGGGAAAGATGAATGCAGCCAAGTACAGGGATATCCTGGGCGAAAACCTTCTCCAGAGTGCTCAGGACCTCAGACTGGGCCGAAGGTTTACCTTCCAACAAGACAGTGACCCTAAGCACACAGCTAAAATAACGAAGTAGTGGCTTCACAACAACTCTGTGACTGTTCTTGAATGGCCCAGCCAGAGCCCTGACTTAAACCCAACTGAGCATCTCTGGAGAGACCTAAAAATGGCTGTCCACCAACGTTTACCATCCAGCCTGACAGAACTGGAGAGGATCTGCAAGGAGGAATGGCAGAGGATCCCCAAATCCAGGTGTGAAAAACTTGTTGCATCTTTCCCAAAAAGACTCATGGCTGTATTAGATCAAAAGGGTGCTTCTACTAAATACTGAGCAAAGGGTCTGAATACTTAGGACCATGTGATATTTCAGTTTTTCTTTTTTAATAAATCTGCAAAAATGTCAACAATTCTGTGTTTTTCTGTCAATATGGGGTGCTGTGTGTACATTAATGAGGAAAAAAAATTAACTTAAATGATTTTAGCAAATGGCTGCAATATAACAAAGAGTGAAAAATTTAAGGGGGTCTGAATACTTTCCGTACCCACTGTACATCATACTGCAAAGTTCAGAGAATCTTTCCCCCGACAATCAGCACAGAAACGTGAAAAATGAGTGTTGAATCTGTGTAGTCGTCCCAATATATCATGCATCCCTACTTTAAAGTGCTGGAGCAGCAAAACTGAAAGATGAATTACCTCCATGCACACACACACACGCACACACGCTCACCTGTGCCGATATCCCGATGAGCAGGAGCCACTTCTGCTGCTCGTCTGTTCTGTAGTTGATGATCTGGCATCCGGCAAGGCTGGCGTGACGATCGAACATCTTGATTGGCTGAGAGTCTCCCTCCATGCTCCAATGATAGACGGCCGTGTCCGTAACCAGAGCGACGGTGTTAACCGAGATCCACTTCCAGAACAGGACTTCATCGGTCATGGTGTGAGCCTTCACTTTACTCTTCATCTCCATGTTAAAGATCTGCAGCGTCCGCGCCGCTGGAGGACACACACCACACGCCACCTTTGACCTTTGACCTTTGACCTCACACAACACTGAATATCAGCAGCGCTGGACGCAAACATGATAACTCAAATACTTTGTTCTGTTAGTTTTTAGCTTTGAAATGCCCCAAAATGGTGTAGATTAGTTGTTTATTTAATGCATTTACTAATAAAAACAAAATAAAACATTACAATTAACTTCATCAAAAGAACGAAAATGAAAGTAGTTTTGGAGATACAGTAGAGCAAGTTATTGCATTCTGATGAAAGATTATGAAGACAAACTAGAATAGCATGCGCTGATAAATCATTCACATTTACACCAGAAATGTAAATTATGGAAGTGAATATTGATTTAATGTTGACTCTGAAAGTGATATCCCCCAACACTGATTATCATTGTTGAATATAAGAAATAATCTACTACTGTACTTTAATTAATCATTATCATTCATCACAAACAGAGATGAGACAATAACTGTGTGCAGCACTGAAAACATGCATCAGTGTTATTGCTGTATTAATTATATTTTTATAATATTTATTAATATTTTGAATTAGCTTTTATTTTTATAATTATATTTTCATTCTAATTTTTTCTGAAGTTTATTATTTTATTATTTTATTTCTAAGCAGCTTTATCTTTGATTTTAGTTTTAATCATTTTTGTACTTAAGCTCATTTCAGTTAGTTTAAATTTATACTTTTTTATTTTATTTTTTTTATTTATTTATTTATTTTTTTTTTTTACCAAACCATTTTAGAAAAAAAACTTTTACATCGCAAAAATGTAAGATTAAAATGAATAAATTATTTTATTTTATTTTATTTTAAAATTGTAAGAATGTAAAATTAAAGCCAATAATTAAAATAAAAATAAATATGAAATAATAAACATGACTTAAATTGAATTTAATAAATTGACATATAAATAAATAATTCGTAATTAAATAAATTAATCATAAAAAAATAAATAACTAAAAATCAAAATAAAAGAAAACTTATTACCAACTCTTAACCCTAACAAAAAAATTTCTGCATTTTTACATTTTTTATTTTATTTCATTTCATTTCATTTCATTTTAATAGCCAAGCCATTTTAGAAAAAAATCTTAAACATGTAAGATTAAAAAGACTACATTATTTTATTTTATAACTGTAAAATTTAAAAATGTAAAATTAAAATAAATATGAAATAATGAACATTAATTAAACTGAATTTGATAAATGAATAAATACATGAATAAATAATTTATTAATGATTTATTAATAATAATTCCTAATTAAATGAATAAATCATAAAAAATAAATCACTCAAAATAAATACTGAAAATAAAAGAAAATCTATTACTAAATCTAAACCCTAACAGAAAGATTTCTGCATTTTTACATTTTTAATTTATTTTATTTTAATTACCAAACCATTTTAGAACAAAAAACTTAAACATGTGAGATTAAAATGAATTAATTATTTTATTTTATCTTATGTTATAACTGCAAATTGTAAAAATGTTAAATTAAAATTAATAATAAACATAAAAATAAATATGAAATAATGAGCATGAATTAAACTGAATTTGATAAATGAATAAATAAATACAAAGTAATTAAATAAATAAATCATAAAAACTATTGAAATGAAACCCTAACAGAAAAATGACTGCATTTTTACATTTTTATTTTATTTTATTTTGATTACAAAACCATTCTAGAAATAAAATCTTTTAAATCTTAAAAATGTAAGATTGAAATGAATCAATTATTTTAAACAAAAAACAAATCAATATGCACCACTTACTCAAAATGTATAAAATCATAAAAAATAAAAACATTAAGTAATTTTAAAATGAAAAAGAACCAAATTATAAATTAAAACATTTACTAAAAATTATAAAAATGTAAAATTAAAAGGAATCATTTTAAAAAATAAATTACAAATAAAATGCTTGCTAAACAAATGAAATCATAAAAATGTCAAATTAAATAAATTATTAAGAAAAGTTTTATGAATATTAGATATCTCAGTTACAGTTCAAATAACAGCACAGACAGACAGACTAAGCGGGATCACATGATCTGCGTGATTACAGATTACACACCACAAAGCACTTAATGTCTAAGGGGTTCATGAACCAGGATGTGATGAGCAAAAGGCTCATCAAGAGCATGTCGATAAAGCTGGACGAGCAGGAATGTTTCACTGTAAATAATCAGGCCGTATCGAACATGCATTCTTTACAGTATGACTCACGATTAGTGCTTGATTTCATTCCTGAAACTTGCGATTCAGCTCAGACGCCTTTAACAAGTTACAAAATATAATATGTGGTGATATGCGTCCTGTAATGAATTGTATTAGATAAAAAATAAAAGATAATACAATAAATAATAAAACAAAAATGCTCAAAATAAAACTTTCTTATAATATTTTTATTTTTACATTTTTAATCTAACATTACGATTTTTTTGTGATTTGTTCACTGTGATTTGTTTTTTATTGTAATTTTAAAATAAAAAACAATTTTAAATAAAGATTTTTTTTAAATAATCAAAATAAACCACTTACAAAAAATTAAAACGCTGAAAACTAAATGAAATTTAATAATAAATAATAATAATAAAAAATACTACAAATAAAACTCTAAAATGCAAACTTAAAAATAATATTTTTATTTTTAACATTTTATGATTTGTTTACTGTAATTTGTTTTTTATTGTAATTTATTTTTTTTAAATAAAAAACAATCTAAATAAAGCAAATGTAATATTAAAAATGTAAAATTAAAAAGAAATAAATCATCAAGACAGTAAAACACTTTATTAGCACTTTAACACTTAACACTTTATTTAATATTAAAAATGTAAACTTAAAATTAATCAGTAATTAAACATTAAAAACACTTACAAAAAATGAATTAAATACTAAAATTTAAACTTAATAAATAATTAAAATAAAATAAATAACATTTAAAAAATGTAAAAGAAAAAACAAATAAAACAAAAAATGAATTAAAATATTCAGTTAATTAAATTAATTAATTTGAATCAAACACTTAAAAATACTATAATACAAAAAACTAAAAAATGTAAAAAATAAATTAAACTGAATTGTTAAATAATAAATAATTGTATTTACTGAATTGTTTATTTACTGAATAAACTGAATAATTAAATACTAAAATTTAAACTTAAATAATTTAAATAAAATAAATAATGTAAAAAAAAAGTAAAAGAAAAAACAAATAAATAAAAACAAAAAATGAATTAAAATATTCAGTTAATTAAATTAATTAATTTGAATCAAACACTTAAAAATACTATAATACAAAAACAAAAAAATGTAAAAAATTAATTAAACTGAATTTGACCAATGAATAAATGGAATAACTATCGTGAAATGAACATTTTTAAATTTAAACATTAAATCATAGAAATAATAATAAATAATAAATAAATCAAAATAAATTAAATTAATAAATAATTAAATAAAATTAATCTAAATGTATTTAATACTAAAAAAAAATTAAATAATTTCCAAATTTTCAAAACAAAATAAAAGAAAGTCCATTACCAAATTCTAACGCTAACAAAAAGCGTTTTCCATTTTTACAACTAAACAACTGCTCATTATATTATATTATATAGTTTTGAGAATGTCCCTGGATGTGTGATTTTGTCAGATTTATCTTACTTTTGGGCACAAATTTGTCCCCAAAATGTGGTTTACATACACACAATACTCATGCATATGTCAGGAATCACAGTCATTCTGCCTTCAGCCAACAGGACACAGACGTTTCCATACATATGAGACGTTATATATGTATGTGTGCCGTCAATGATCAGAGCACAGTGACTGACAGGCATCATTCCAGAATGACGGAGAAACTCACCATCTTCAACAAGAGCAGAGCGAGAGCGGTTTAGTGGTTAGAGCAAGAGTTAACATTTCTGAGAAGCATATCAGAGAACAACAACAGCATAATGAAACCTGTCAGACTGATTTGATTAAGCGAGAAAAAACATGAGGCGTGAGCGGATCGGCACCTTTCAGCGCGATGACTTTGCTGGCCGGGTTCATGATGGCGCTGTCTGCCGTGATCGGCCGGCGGATCGGGTTGGTCGGGTCGCTCAGGTCCACGATCACCACCTGGTTCTGCTCGCCCACCTTCTCTCGGATGCAGATGAAGCGGTCCGACTCCATGGTCAGGCAGCTGAAGCCGATGCTGGCCGGGCTCACTCCCAGCGTCTGCAGCTAGAGGGCGACAGGGAAAACGCTCAGAAAAACACTACAGGACTGATTTAATAATGCCAGTGCAATGTTTGATTTTTACAATCATTTAATGACTTTTATATAATTATTACTTGATACAAAAATCATTAAAAAGTAAAATAAATAAATGTATAATAAAAACACTCAAAATCAAACACTTTTTTCCATTAAAGAATTAATCATAAAATTTTATTTCATAATATCATAATAAGTGAAACTAAACACTTTTTTAAAAAATCATAATGTAAAAAGAATGCTTAAATAATTACAAATGAAAATAACATCAAAATAAAACACTTCAAAATTCAATAAATCACAAAATGTGAAATTAAAAATTAAAGTTATTTTAAATGTATTTTTAATTTTCTATTTTACAATTTTAATTACAGTTAAATTTTAAAATGTAAAAAAAAAATTAATTCATTTTTAGTTTTAAATTCAAGTTTAAATTTTACATTTTTAAAAATTAAAATGAATAAATAATTCTCATATAAAAATAAGTGTAACTAAACACTTACAAAGTCATAATGTAAAATTAATGCTTACAAATAAAAATAACATCAAAATAAAACGCTTACCAAAAATTCAATAAATCACAAAACGTAAAATTAGAAATTAATGTTTTTATTTTAAAAATTTAAATGTGTTTAAATGTGTTTAAAATGTAATTTCATATTTTATGATTTAATTAATTTTTAATTACTATTAAATTTTAAAATGTAAAAATAAATAAATAAATAAAATTAATTTTTAAAATAAAATTAATGTTTAAATTTTACATTTTTAAAAATTAAAATTAATAAATAATTTTAATATAAAAATGAGTGAAACTAAACACTTACAAAGTCATAATGTAAAATTAATGCTTAAATAATTACAAATAAAAATAACATAAAAATCAAAACACTTACCAAAAATCAATAATAAATCATAAAATATGAAATTAAAAATGAATGTTTTTATTTTAAAATGTATTTTTAATTTTCTATTTTATGATTTAATTCATTTTTAATTACAATTAAATTTTTACATTTTAAAATGTGAAAAATAAATTTTTAAAATTAACTTTTTTATTAAAATTAATATTTAAACTTTACATATTTAAAAATTTAAATGAATAAATAACTTAATATAAAAATAAGCGAAACTAAGCACTTAAAAAAATCATAATGTAAAATTAATGCTTAAATAATTACAAATAAAAATAACATCAAAATAAAACACTTACCAAAAATTCAATAAATCATAAAATGTGAAATTAAAAAATTTAAATGTATTTTTAATTTTCTTTTTGATGATTTAATTAATTTTCAATTAAAATGTCATTTTTTAATTTTAAAAATTACTTTTTTAAATATTTTTTAATTAAAATTAATGTTTATATTTTTAAAATTCAGCAAAATTAATTTTAAAAATGCAAACATTAAATCATAGAAATAATAAAGACAATATTTTTCAAATCAAAATAAAACACAATTAAATCATAAAAAGTAAAATAAAATGAATAAATTAATAATTAAATAAAAATAATCAAAATTTACACTGAAAAATACTAAAATACATATTTAAAAAACTAATCAAAATTAAACACTTGCTAAAACGTATTAAATAATTAAAAGTTACATTAAAATTAATAATGAAAAATAAAAATATAGTAAAACAATTAAATAAAAAAGTAAGACATTGAAAAATAAAAAGAAAACACTTATCAAAAATGTAATTAAAAAAAAAAAAAAATATCAAATTAAAAATAATATTTAAAAAAATAAAAATATTTTAATTTTTTTTTTTTTTACCTGCATGTCACAGCTCAGAGAACTGTGAATGTGTTGCAGTAACTTGAATACTAAAGTTAATAGTTCAGCTCAAAAGGATTCAGCTGACAAAAAACGTTTGGTACTTCCTGCAATAAAGCATCAAGTAATAAAACTTGTGTTAATCAATAGTTTCTGCTCTAACCAGCTGTGAACAGCGTCGAGATTCAATATATTTTGACATCATCTTTGATATTTTCCTCACAGTGAACTCCCACTGGTCCAAAGTCTCAGCACAGCCGTATATTAAATATGAAACGTCCTGATGAGAGCCGGCCCGTTTCATGAGTGCTTGGATCCTACAGACGGGTGAAAGCTCACGTTCTTCGGGGCTCAGGAGTTTCTCTGGGCTCTGAATGATTCACTGTTGAAAAACATGGGAGTAACGCAAACCTGCTGTCCGCCTGACGGGAACACACTGCTTACGCAAGGACTTGGAGATACTGTATAGCAGCCTACGGCCAAAACATACACACTGCGTCAGAGGAAACAGAGTTACAACTCTTTCCTCCCTTTTCTTGTCTCAGCGTTACTGACTCCCTCAAACACACACACACAGACACAGATAGAGGAGTGAGTCTGTGTTTAGGGCTCTAATGAACATCTTCCCTGACTTCACAAAAAACCTGCTGCAAAATCAAGCTCTGTGATTTTTCGGTCTCTAGAAATGGCTTGCCTCTCCGTCTGGATAAGATCCTGAGATTGAACAAGAAATGCAAGCTTTAAAATCAAAAACAATGTTTTTCACTGCAGATTAGGCCACATTTTTGAACAACCAACACGTCATTTACGTACAAGCCGAAACTTACTGAATAAAGTGCACGACTGTCAGCCTGTAAAACATAAATGCCTTCAAACAGAGTATTTTTAAAAATTCAATAAAAAAAAAAACACTTGCCAAAAATGAAATCATAAAAATGTCAGAATTAATAATAATTTAAATAAAGTAAAAACATTAAAAAAAAACGTAAATCAGAAAAACACCAAATTAAAATGATTAAAAAAACGATCAAAATAAAACTACAAAAATATCAAAATTAATCATTTTAAAGTAAAAACATTCAAAAACACTTTCCAAAAATCATAGGCAAATTAAAATAATAAAAAAATACAATCAAAATAAAACACTTGCTAAAAATTATTAAATCATAAATACGTAATTTTAAAGTAAAAACATTTTAAAAACACTCAAAAAATGTAAATCATAAAAACATCAAATTAAAATAATTTTAAAAATACAATCAAAATAAAACACTAAACAAAAAAATCATAAAAATGTCAAAATTAATCATTTTAAAATAAAAACACTAAAAAAAAATGTAAAACAAAAAAACGTCAAATTAAAATAATTTAAAAAATACAATCAAAATAAAACACTAAACAAAAAAATCATAAAAATGTCAAAATTAATAATTTTAAAATAAAAACACTAAAAAAAAAATGTAAAACATAAAAACGTCAAATTAAAATAATTTAAAAAATACAATCAAAATAAAACACTAAAAAATTTGTCAAAGTGAATAATTCTAAAGTAAAAACAAAAAAAAACACTCCAAAAATGTAAATCATAAAAATGTCCAATTAAATTAAATATTTAAAATAAAAAAAATACAATCAAAATAAAACACTACAAAATAAAATAATAAAAATGTCTAAATGAATCATTTTAAAATAAAAACATTAAAAAAACACTCAAAAAATGTAAATCATAAAAATGTCAAATTAAAATAATTAAGTTAAAAAAAAACAATCAAAATAAAACACTTACTAAAAAATAAACTATAAAAATGTAAACATTTAAATAAATGATCCTTTTTTCTATTCCCCTATTTAGCTTTAACTTTTATGTTAACTTATTATTAACTTATTTTTTTATGTTTTTTGATAGATTTATTAATCCTGAGATTGTCTTTTAACAATGCCTGCATGCTTTAAAATTAAAAACTATTTTTTGGGGGGTTTTTTTTACACATTTTTAAATAAGCAAAACACAAGTCATTTGTTTTTGTACAGGCCAAAATTTCCATATGAAGTGCCCTACTGTCAGCATGAAAAATGTAAATATCTGCCTGTTTCTGATACAATTCAAACACAGCTAATCTGATGATTTAATGCAAAGACAATGAGGAAACAAGGCGCTTTAGAAACGTTACGTAACAGGACTCATTTGAATGAAGCTGCCTGCAATTTACACACTGTCTACAGTTTCATACTTACAAGTAAAATGAAAATAAACATACTCACATAGTCAACATTACTAACAGCAATGAATGTTTGTAACCTAATGCTAACATAAGAGAAGTTTTTAATTAAGTCTGGAATAATAAAATAAACAAAAAAAATACAAATCATCAAAATAATTACATACTTAGTTAATCAAATAATATTAAAGTTCCATTTAAATCAATAACTCTAAAATAAAAATAATCAAAATAAAACTTGCTGAAAATTAAATGCCAATGTAAAAATTAAAATATATTAAAAAGACAATCATATTGACAATAAAACACTTGCTAAAAAAATAAATCATAAAAATAAAAAAAACATTTACAAAGAATGTAAAATAAAACATTATTTTATTATTAAAAAAAATAAAAAGTCTATACAAAACCTTGCCAAAAATTTAATAATAAAAATGTAAAATTAAGATAAACAAATATATAGGTATGTAAAACAATAAAAAAAACCATATAAATAGAAATAAATATATAAATAAGAGAGGTTTTAAGAATTATAAAGGACTCTTGTGCTGGTTTAGCTAAACTTGTAAGGGACAAAAATGACATTATTAGTAAAAAAATTCAGTTTGAAGCCAGTCAAACAGCGACTTCAGTATTTTAAAACACTCACATATCAGCCAAATCAGGAGTGGCTTTACATCAGACAGGTTTAAATGAAGGGTTAAACTGTACATATAGTAGCAAAAGATCTGTATGAAAAGCACTGCATCTATATGAGACATCCACACTAAAGTCCCACAGGACACTCAGGATGTAGTGGGGCAGAAAGCTCCAGATGTCCAGTCACACACACACACACACACACAGATCCTAATGAGGAGGAGGTAAACTCATTTCCGATGTGCTCGTCTATGATGATGCTCCATCTCACAGCAGAATGAGATAAAGCAGACGTGGTCAGGAGATTCGCTCTGTCTCTGTCTCTTCCGCTTACTGATCTCTTACCGCAACACATTTACATTCATGCACTTTGCAGATACTTTTATCCAAAATAAATTCAAAGGTAAACATGTGACAATCGTGGGAAATCAGAACTATGACTTTGCTGTTACTAGTGCAATGTGCTAAAATGTAGAGATCAACGTATTATTGCATGCATTATTAATCATACTGGCATTATCATTACAGAATAATTAAAAAAATATAACCTTTCAGCAACTACACACCTTCAAAAATTGGCTGTTTGACTACTCAAAAGCGAATAGAGGAAAACATAACTTCATTAATTTGTGTTTCCTGCTAGCTAAATTTCACATACATAAAAATCTGTCTCTAAAACTGTTTTCTTTACTCATAGTTGATCTAGACAAGTATGTGGAAACTATCTGAAGCTCTGTTCATCCTAAAGCAGTCAAAATTGCATCTCTATATTCATATGTGCCCTCTTAATGTGAAAAAAAAACATGGTTACTAGAGATAAAAAATGGTAACCACAAGTTTACCATAGTTTTGAAACACGAACCATTTGATTTAACCATTGTATTTGTTATAAAACTGTTGTTATACAATAAAAAACATGGTTACTTCACTTTTACTATAGTATAACCATGGTTAATTTTCTTAAGGGATTTGTATTTGTGTATTCTTTATTTCTATTGCCTTATTTTGTTTTTATAGGCTAACTGTACTGCCTTAATGGTCTGATGTTTTGTACTGTTCAGTAAAAAAGAGAAATCAGTCCAAAGTCCCGAACTGAAACAAATGATTCGCGAACCCGCACTGAAGTCTGATTTGAATCAAATGATTCGCGAACCCGCACTGAAGTCTGATTTGAATCAAATGATTCGCGAACCCGCACTGAAGTCTGATTTGAATCAAATGATTCGCGATCGCGCTCCGAAGCTTCAATTGAGTCAAATGATTCGCGATTGTGCTCCGAAGTCCCGATTTGAATCAAATGGCTCGCAAACCGGCACTGAAGTCCCGATTTGAATCAAATGATTCGCGATCAAGCCCCGAAGATCCGATTTGCATCAAATGATTCGCAATAGCACTCCGAAGTCCCGATTTGAATCATATGATTCGCGAACCCACACTGAAGTCCCGATTTGAATCAAACGATTCGCGAACCAACACTGAGGTCCCGATCTGAAACAAATGATTCGCGAACCCGCAATGACGTCCCGAATTGAATAAAATGATTCGAGATCACGCTCCGAAGATCCGATTTGAATCAAATGATTCACGAAACCGCACTGAGGTCCCGATTTAAATCAAATGATTCGCGAACCCGCACTAAAGCCCCGATTTGAATCAAATGATTCGCGATCGCGCTCCAAAGTCCCGATCTGAATCAAATGATTCGCGAACCCACACTGAAGTCAAAGTTTGTATCAAACGATTCGCGAACCCACACTGAGGTCCCGATCTGAAACAAATGATTCGCGAACCTGCACTGAAGTCCCGAATTGAATAAAATGATTCGAGATCACGCTCCGAAGTCCCGATCTGAATCAAATGATTCGCGATCGCGCTCCGAAGCTTCAACTGAATCAAATGATTCGAGATCGCGCTCCGAAGTCCCGATTTGAATCAAATGATTCACGAAACCCCACTGAAGCCCCGATTTGAATCAAATGATTCGCGATCGCGCTCCGAAGTCCCGATTTGAATCAAATGATTCACGGAACCGCACTGAAGCCCCGATTTGAATCAAATGATTCGCGCTCGCGCTCCAAAGTCCCGATCTGAATCAAATGATTCGCGAACCCACACTGAAGTCAAAGTTTGAATCAAACGATTCGCGAACCCACACTGAAGTCCCGAATTGAATAAAATGATTCGAGATCACGCTCCGAAGATCCGATTTGAATCAAATGATTCGCAATAGCACTCCGAAGTCCCGATTTGAATCAAATAGCTCGCCAACCCGCACTGAAGTCCCGATTTGAATAAAATGATTGGAGATTACGCTCTGAAGTCCCGATTTGAATCAGATTGATTCGCGATCAAGCTCCGAAGATCCGATTTGAATCAAATGATTCGCAATAGCACTCGAAAGTCCCGATTTGAATCAAATGATTGGCGAACCCGCACTGAAGTGCCGATTTGAATCAAATGATTCGCGATCGCGCTCCGAAGTCCCGATCTGAATCAAATGATTCGCGAACCCGCACTGAAGTGCCGATTTGAATCAAATGATTCGCGATCGCGCTCCGAAGTCCCGATCTGAATCAAATGATTCGCGAACCCGCACTGAAGTGACCAAATGACCTTTTTGAAAATAAAGCTTGTATCAATTACAACTTAATGCCAGCAGGTGGCGACAAGAGACTTAAAAAAGAGATTCTCGTTCAAAAAACGTTGAATTACTCAGAAATGAAACAAATGAAGTTGAGCGAGTCATTGAATCATTTGTTCAACTTGTTTTTTAACAGTTCGTTGAATATTTAATAGATTTATAAATAGACTGCAGCAATTAGCATTTTTGTCACCTCTAGTAAATTACGTTTTATTTAGTTGTCTATTTATTTATTTACTTCCAGAATCATAGGAGAATCGTGATATCTATTTAAAAAAACTGAAGTGTGCACGTATGTTTTAAACACTTTAGCTACCTTATGTTCTTACTCTGCACATTAAATGCACATCCTTACTAAAAAAAATTACAACAGTGGTTACATACACACATATTTATTCATTTGATCAAATATACTAAAATACTAATATAGATATTTAATACATATTTTCTAAATACAAACATTTCTTTTTGAAGCATGTTCAATTTTCAATACTTTCAAAATTTTCAAAACGTTTAGTCATTTTGTTGTAGGTTTTTGTCATGTTTTAGGTTTTTAGTTTTAGTTTTTTTTTTCTTAAATATGTCTATGCAGTTTTATGTCATTTTTTTATTTCAGCTTTGATTTTAAATATTTTAGTAGATCAATGAAAAGATTTATTTTTGGCAACAAGCTGAAATAATATATATATATATATATATATATATATTAGTTAATGTTTATTTTATTTCAAGTAACTGTAACCCTGTTGTGCATAAGAATCATTGTTAAAAGGGTTAAATATTAGCATACATAGTTACAAAAATAATATTTTTTAAATCTTAAATTAAATGATATTAAAGACAGGAAAGATGATTCCATTTATATTCTGCAAGCATTGAGTTCAACTAATTATATTTTAATTTTGAATGTGTGCAACGAAATGAGTCCTCTGTGTCAGTTTATGCTGTTTATAAACATGTTTCCTCTTCCTGCTTGTAACTTCATTAGCCAGATCTCTATTGGGTTACAGCTTTACATCAGCAGCCAATCAGAGGACAGAGAAAAATGACACAGCAAAAATAACACTGTAAGAGCTTGAACACGAGCAGAACAATTAAATGAACAAAAATAGTAATCTAAATAATAAAAATAATACTAATTTAAAAAAAATACATACATACATACATTTAAATAATAATTTAAATAATAAATAAAACTTAATATACTTTTAAGATCTGTAAGTAGTGATTTGAAAGGCTAGTGAAGCTGGATATATTTGTATCTGTGTGTTTGTTCCTTTTCCAGTTAAACATATTTATAAGACATGAGCTGAATGAACCGTGTGTCTATTTATAAAAGCACACACACATTTCCATTCAGGATAAAACTGTATCACTATAATCCAGCTCTGAATGAACTCAAACACACGTTCAAGACATAAAGCCGAGCTGCTAGAGGCCCAAAGTCCTGCCGGCTGCAGATTCTTGGCATTCTTTGACCGAACTGCACCGGCTGGGCGTCCGACACCGGAATAAGACGAGAGAGAGAGAAAGAGAATCAAAAGAGAACACGGGGGAACCGTATCTCAAGAGACACGCTATGAAATTCCACATTTTACAACAAAATATCATCACAAATCCCACTAAAGCAGCCGTACATCTAAATGAGACGGCAGCATCTGGTTTCGATCAGCCGGAGAGTGAATTCCAGATGCGTTCTGTGAACGACAAAGAAAACACGGCCTGTGGAAAGGTGAGGCTGGGACAGTCGCTCACACGTCTCTGTCACAGAGAATATTTTCAAAGGCGTGTAGAATGAAAGTTCATTAGCGTTTGGCACCGAAGTCCTCATCTCCAAAATAACACTGTCCCATTGTTTCCAATAGATCCACAGAATACACACTTCCAAGCAGGAGAGCAACTCGAATCCAGATGAAATGAGCGAAGCAAGTCTTTGCGACTGTAAGAGTCCTGCTTTACTGGAAAGCTGAGTCATCTTATCTCACTCAAGCAGAAAACCCAAGGAGTAATTCATCCAAAAATGAAAATGCACTCAAATGTGCTCACCCTCAGGCCATCCAAGATGTAGATGAGTTTCTTTCTTCATCAGATTTGGAGAAATGTAACATTACATCATTTGCTCACCAATGGATGCTCTGCAGTGAATGGGTGCCGTCAAAATGAGAGTCTAAACAGCTGATAAAAACATAATAATACAACAATAATCCACAGTCCATCAATTAACATCTTAAGAATCCTTCATTAAGGTATTTTAACCATTGCTTCTGGCTAAAATACGAGTCCATAATCCATAATGACGCTTCCTCCAGTGAAAAAGTCCATCTCCTGTTGTCTCTCACATTAAAATCCACTCAAATATTTCTTTAAAGCTGTTTTGGCTTGTAAACGGTGCATATTTCTCTCCTGATTCTGACCAGACCACTTTTTCACTGGAGGAAGCACTGTTATAGATAGAGGACTCATATTTAAGCAAAAACCTCTTAATAAAGGATTTGTTTCTTACAAACATGCAGCTTTTTGGCTTCACAAGAAGTTAACCAATGGATTGGAGTGGTGTGGATTGCTTGTGGATTATTGTGATGTTTTCGTGACTCTCATTCTGACGGCACCCATTCACTGCAGAGGATCCATTGGTGAGCAAGTGCTGTAACATTACATTTCTCCAAATCTGATGAAGAAACAAACTCATCTACATTTTGAATAACCTGAAGCTGAGCACATTAAGCAAATGTTCATTTTTGGGTGAACTATTCCTTTAAAGACTGCAGATGTGCTATCTGATGTGTGTTTTTAAGGCACACATGACAGCGCTGTGCTGAATGTTGTATCTGTGAGGAAGGAATACCGCATGTCTGGAGTTACTGACGGTGCATTTCCAATCCACAATTACAGACACAAGCTCATCCGACTAATGCAGCATAGAGAGAAAAGAGACAATATTGTCAATACGCATCCGACAACAACTTGCAAAAGAGCTTCAAAGCACCTAAACACAATTTCAGAAGCTGTGAGATGATATAAAGACCTGTAAATGTGTCATTTAGAGGTCTTTTTTTCATAAATAGAGGCTTTAATACAGTATTTCACTGCACATGGACTACCGTACCTGCACACTGCATTATGAAGAGTCATCCAAATATTACATACCGTTTCATTGTCTGTAAAACTCACTTCAGCAAAGACGCTTGTTTCACTACAGTAAGGTCTTTTTTTTTGCATACCATGCAACTGCTGTGCAATTTATCATACGGCGATGTCACAATGTGTCAATTTCCACCATGCTGAGTAATTGGAATAAAATGTCAGGCAGTGTACTTCAATCTAAAACAACTTATAATTTGTGCATAATCATACAGGCGGTTTTATAAGCCCATATTTGATCCTGGACCACAAAACCAGTCATAAGGGTCAATTAATAAAAAAAAAAATTACGATTTATACATAATCTTAAAGTTGAATAAATAAGCGTCCATTGATGGAATAGGACAATATTTGAATCTGAGGGTGCAAAAAAAAAAAAAAAAAAAAAAAAAAAAAAATCTAAATATTGAGAAAATCGCCTTCCAGATGAAGTTCTTAGCAATGCATATTACTAATCAAAAATTAAGTTTTCATATATTTATGGTAGGAAATAGACAATATGTCTTTATGGAACATGATCTTAATTTCCTAATGATTTTTGGCATTAAAGAAAAATCTATAATTTTTGACCCATACAATGTATTTTTGGCTATTGCTACAAATATACCCGTGCTACTTAAGACTGGTTTTGTGGTCCAGGGTCACATATTACTCTACATGGAATATTATTAATATAGAAATACTTTAAAAAAAATAACAGTATATATAAAATAATATTTTAAGTATTATTTATATAAAAACACACTTGAAAACAGGACTATTGAAGTGGACTTGGACACATTTAGTTGTAATGTAAAATATTGATAATGAATAAAAATGTTTATGTAACTAGCATTATTTTAAACGTGGGGCGCTTGCAACTGTGTAACCAAAAAAAAAAAAAAAAAAAAACACTTTACGATACAGTAACTGCAATAATATAAATGTCATGCAACTATGTAACAATTTCTGACACGACCTGGAACGATGTTACTATGTAACAATCCCTTCACCGTTATTCTTTTAAATGTCAGGCAACTATGTAACATATATCGCAACTCTATATTCTCTAATGTCACATATGTATCAACTATGTAACTTGTGCAAGAGCGCAGCGCGCGGGCGAGGCCGCCGTTACACAGTTGCGTGTTTACAGTTTGACGGCGTCACGAAAAAGCCACGAACGTTTGTTCGTGTGTCCGTGCGGTTTTACCTGCAGATGCTCCTGGAAGCGGATCGGTAAAATCTGCGCCATTCTCACGGAGAGGAGAGGAGGAAGATGAGGATGAGGAGGAGGGGGACGCAGATGAAGAGTTGTGTTTGTGTTCTGTTCCTCTGAGTTGTGTGTCCCGTTTAGACGCGGTTATTCCGTGAATGCTCGTGAATCTCTGTGTCTTCGGTCGGTCGGATTTACTCGGGGCAACTTCTCTGAGCGCTTGCCGGACTCCTCCGCGTGAGAAAGTAGAACGGCGCGCACTGATACGAACCGGACTCGGGGAGAGACTCCTGTCCTGCGGCGCAGATGCTGTAAACACACTCTTACAGGAGCTGAGTGCGGTATGGGGCAGGGAAATGCGTGAGTTTGCGGGTAAAGGGGAGTGTGAGGGGGTCAGCTGTACCCTTCCGCTCGAGACGAACATGTGACAGTAGGAACTCCCCCCTCCAGCCAGAAATACTGGGGGTCTATTTCTGCACACTCACTCAGAGCAGCAACAACAACAGTCCACAAGGGATTACACCACTGCTGTTCTACTATTCTTCATATAATATTACACGATTTTGAATGTATTTTTAGATTTTATTTTATTTACTTTTATACCTTTTATGATTTTTTTTCTTTTATTAAATTCCTACTTAGTTTAAATTTCTTTTTATATATTAAACCTTTAAACTATAAAACATGACACCACTGACGGAAATATTTACTTAAAGTATAACAGTTTTTTTTAAATAGTTCAGTTAATATATAAAGTTTATTTATTTATTTATTTTTAAATGTGTCTATTTAGTTTTTATTTTTATTTCAGATTTAGGTCATTTCATTTTTATTTTAAGTACTTATTTAATTAAACATTCCTTTGGCAACTAGCTGTAATATTTTGTTGAATTGACATACTTTTATTTATTTTTTAAATTTCTGTTTGGATTTTTTTTGTTTTAATATTTCTAGTTTTAGTAATTTAAGCACTTCAACTTAAATTAAACTACAACTATAAAATACTAATTTGGCAACTGGAATATTTACTGAAAGTATAACTTTTAAAATATTTTAGTTAACATTTATTTTATTTCAATTAACAAATGTTTTTGCTTTCTTTTTTAAATCTATTTTTTGTTTCAGTTTACTTATTTTTAGTTTTAGTAATTTAAGTACTTTAACTTAAACTAAAACTATAAAATACTAAATTGGCAACTGGAATATTTAAAGTATAACTTTTAAAATATTTTAGTTAACATTTATTTTATTTCAATAACAAATGTTTTTGTTTTTTTTTTAAGTCTATTTTTATTTTAGTTTTAGATTAGTTATTTTTAGTTTTAGTAATTTAAGTACTTCAACTTAAAGTAAACTAAAACTATACAATACTAATTTGGCAACTGGAATATTTACTGAAATTATAACTTTTAAAATATTTTAGTTAACATTTATTTTATTTCAATTAACAAATGTTTTTGTGTTTGTTAAATCATTTTATTTCCGTTTTAGTTTAGTTATTTTTAGTTTTACTTCAACTTAAATTAAACTAAAACTATAAAATACTAAATTGGCAACTGGAATATTTAAAGTATACATTTTATTTCAATAACAAATGTTTTTGTTTTTGTTTTTAAGTCTATTTTTATTTCAGTTTTAGATGAGTTATTTTTAGTTTTAGTAATTTAAGTACTTCAACTTAAACTAAAACTATAAAATACTAATTTGGCAACTGAATTATTTACTTAAATTATAACTTTTAAAATATTTTAGTTAACATTTATTTTATTTCAATTAACAAATGTTTTTGTTTTCGTTAAGTCATTTTTCTTTCCGTTTTAGTTTAGTTATTTTTAGTTTTAGTCATACCTCAACTTAAACTAAACTAAAACTATAAAATACTAAATTGACAACTGGATTTTTTAAAGTATAACTTTTAAAATATTTTAGTTAACATTTATTTTATTTCAATAACAAATGTTTTTGTTTTCGTTTTTAAGTCTATTTTTTTTTTCCAGTTTTAGTTTAGTTATTTTTATTTTATATTATTATAAAATATTCCTTTGGCAACAAACTGATATTTTTTTACTGAAAGTATAACTGAAAGTATTTTTAAGTTCACTTAATTTTATTAAATATATTATAATTTATATAATGTTTCAGTTAACATTCATTGCATTTAAATTAACTTTTTTTTGTTTTTTACATTTTTGTTTCCTTTTTTAAATATCTATTTAGTTTTATTATTTTTATTTCCATTTTAGTTTGGTTATTTTCATAATTGTAGTAAATTAGTATGTTTTTGAAATCGAAGTACTATCAAATATTCCTTTGGCAACAAACTGAAATATTTACTAAAACTATAACTTAAAGTTGTTATATATTTTAATTAACATTTATTTTTATTTCTATTAATAAATGTTTTAAATGGTTTTAGTTAGTGCTAATACTACTGCATAAACAAACACATGAAACAAAACATAATAGAAAAGTACCATGGTATTGTTTGAAGTATAAATGGACATTTCAAGGATCTGTCAAGTAAACATCATGCAAAATTAATATGCAAATCATTTCAAAGTGCCATGATGGTGATAAATTCTTTCAACTGACTGTTTCGCCACTTAACATTACAATTAGCTTATAGTTTCAAAGTATCTTTACAACACACACCTGAAATAACATTTAAGTTCTATCTTTTTGATTGTAAAGTTTGTGTGGGGAAAAAATAAATCAGAGAGGTCACATGTTTTTTCTTTATTTATTTACTATTTTACACCTAGACAATAAGTTGTCCTGTAAACATTATATATGTGAGAGTTTAACTAAAGCAAATGAACAATACAGTCACCATAATCAAAAATCCCCAAACATGAAATGTACTCAACACAAGACAGACTATGAACATTGAACTGCATTACAAACATAACATAATAAATAATTTAGGCAGTGTATGAATGAGTGTTTGTATGTGTGATATCAGGGTCAGTATCAGGCGGCAGAGCTTGAAATAAGAGCGGGACGGGAGCGTTAGGGCCGTACGGGGTGTGAGAGGTGAGTGCTGTGTTTAGCTTGACTCTTACGGTCGATCAGGAGGATGGGATTCTTCATGTGATGAGAGATCATCTCCTGCAAACTGCTGAAGAGCTGCAAAACACACACATCATTATCATCTGAACTATCATACTACACAATATGTACTGTCATGCTGTAATTTTGCTTTGATATTTATGCTCATCAAGGCTGCATTTATTTGATCAAAAATACAGAAAAAAAACAATAATACTGCAAAATGTTATTACAATATAAAATAATGGTTTTTATTTTAATATACTTTAAAATATAATTTATTCCTGTGATGCAAAGCTGAATTTTCATCATCTGTTACTCCTCCAGTCTTAAGTGTCACATGATCCTTCAGAAATTCTAATATGCTGATTTATTATTAGAATAATCAATGCTGGAAACAGTTGTGCTGCCAATATTTTTTTTTGGAAACTGGGATTCTTTTTTTCAGGATTCTTTGATGAATAACAAGTTAAATTATATTCAAAATATAAATCTTTTCTAACAACGTAAATTTATGCTATCACTTTTTATTAATTTAACACATTGTTGGTATATAAAAGTATCAATTTCTTTCAAAAAAAAGAAAGAATAAAAATCTACCGACCCCAAACTTTTGAACAGTAGTGTAATATTTTTAGAAAAGATTTTAAATAAACAGTTTTTTTTTGGACATTTTATTCATCAAAAAATCTTGAAAAAATATAAGAGGCTTCAAAGCAATATTTTAAAGTATTTTAAAATAAAAACATTATTTTATATGTAATAACAATTTGCAGTATTATTGTTTTTTTCTGGATTTTTTAATCAAATAAATGCAGTCTTGATGAGCATAAGAGACTTCTTTGAAAAAAAAAAACATCCTACATTTTTGAGCGGTAGTGTATATGAAATAACATTATATACACATACTATATTATGTAAAAAAATATATTAGAAAATGGATTTATGTCAAAGCAAAATATAGATAAAATATATAAAACTAAAATTATAGTCATAAAAACATTTTAACTGTAAATGTAAATGCAAAATGTAAAAATTTTTATTATTATTTTAACTTCAATCTGATATAACTTAGAAAATAGATGTTAGACAAAATATTCCTCAAAAAAAATAAAATCCCTAAGGTATTTCAAAAAAGTATTTCAGGACTTTGCCAAAAAGCATAAAATCCTCCAGCTGTAATGAGGGAAGAGGTTTTGTGGTCACATGAGACTGAGCTTAAGCCAAAAAACGCAAGCATTTCGACAGTCCCTATTAAAATAATCGTGAGAAACATCATTAAATTAAATTATTCACTTAAAAAATTATTTGGAGTATTTTTAAAGTGCTTTAAGTTCAGCTTAAACATTAGGGCATGGTGCTAGCAACACCAAGGTCATGGGTTTGATTCCCAGGGAATGCATGAGCTGACAAAAAAAATGAATGCATTGTGAGTCATTTTGGAAAAAGCCTCTGCCAAATGCATAAATGTAAAATGCAAATTCATGCAGCTGCACGAAGACACTTGACTCTTATTAGACAACATGTGAATCTGAACTGAAAGCAGACAGACAGACGTCACATATAACACAGCATAAGAGAGGAGCAGATCTTCCTCTCGTCCTTCACCTCTTCCGTCTTCTTGCCCTCTTTTCCAAGGGCGTATTGATGTGAATCCTCTAGGAAGCGCACAGGGATGTTGTAAACGTTCTGCCGGTAAAGCACGACCAGCGTGTAGGGCTGACGATCATTTTGAGAACTGCTGTATCTGACCAGAAACGTGCCATCCTGCCAGACACACACAAGACAAACATACTTTTTTTACTAAAAAAATGGCTCCAAATGTTATTTATAATTATTTTATTGCTAAACATTCCCATTTAGATGATAAACATGCAGCATTTAAATTTATTTTCAAATATTTAATTCATATTCCATTTTGTTTTGTATTTTATCATACTTATATATTTTATATATTTTGTTTTATTTTAATGCTTAAATTCAAAACAATGATTCAACACTCAACTAAACGCAGCATTTAAATAAAGCAAATTAAAAATACAAATCGGACATAAGCAGAGACTCATCTTATTAATCCTGAGGTACCTGAGGTATCATTTTATTTATTTATTTATTTAATAGACTTTATTTAAATGTTTATTTTATTGCTTCATTTCAGAACAATAAAGCTCAACTGAACATTCCCATTTAATTATAAAAAATTTATATTTATACTTTTTGATACTTTGTTTAATTTTAGAACAATGATTTGACTAAACGTTCTCATATAGAAGAAAAAAATGCAGAAATTTTGTAATTTTATAGTTTTTTTTTTTTTTTTTAATACATTTTACTTTATTTTACTACTTAATTTCAGAACAATATAGCTTAAATGGAACACTCCAATTTAGATAATAAACATGCAGCATTTAAATAAAATTGAAATAATTATTTTATATTTAATTTGATTTAATTTAATTTAATTTTTTTGTTTTTTATTGTATTTCATTGTTTAATTTTAGAATATTAACTCAATGCAATATTTCCATTTTGATGATAAGCATGCAGCATTTAAATAAAATGTAAATAATTCTTTTATATTTTATTTTATTTTATATTTTATTGTTTAATTTTGAAACAATAATTCAGCTGAACATTCTCATATAGAGGAAAAAACATGCAGCATTTAAACAAAATACAAATCATATAAACACAGACACACCTTTTTAATCCAGAGCAGGATTTTATGTCATTTTAAATTTTATTTATTTTTATTTATTTATTTTTTACACATTTTATTTTATTTTACTACTTAATTTCAGAACAATATAGCTCAATGGAACATTCCTATTTAGACCCATATAAACATGCAGCATTTAAATAAAATTGAAATAATTATTTTATATTTAATTTTATTTTAGATTTCATTGTTTAATTTCAGAACAATGATTCAACTAAACATTCAAAGAAAACATGCAGCATTTACGTAAAATAAAATTCATACAAACACAGACACACCTTGTTAATCCAGAGCATGATTTTGTCATTTTACATTTTATTTTATTTATTTATTTATTTTTTACACTTTTACAATTTTATTTATTTTATTTTACAACTTAATTTCAGAACAATATAGCTCAATGGAACATTCCCATTTAGACGATAAACATGCAACGTTGAAATAAAATGTAAATTATTATTTCATATTTCATTTTATTTTATATTTTATTTTAATTTTTTTTAAATTACATTTTATTGCTTAATTTTAGAAGATTAACTCAATGCAATATTTCCATTTAGATGATAAACATGCAGCATCTAAATGAAATGTCAATATTTATTTTATATTTGATCATATTATTTATATTTGATTTTTATTGTACTTTTTTATTTATTGCTTAATTTCAGAACAATATTACTCAACTCAACATTCTCATTTAGATTTTTTTTTTTTTCATTTTATTTTATTGTCTTTTTTAATTGTTTTTTTAAATCTTATTTTATTGCTTCATTTCACAACAATGACTCAATGCAACATTGTCATTTAGGTGATAAACATGCAGTATTTAAATAAAATTTCAATATTTATTTTATATTTTATTTGATAATCTTTTTTAGTGTTTTTTTTTTTCTATTTATTGCTTAATTTCAGAACAACATGACTCAACTCAACATTCCCACTTAGATAATTAACATGCAGCATTTAAATAAAATTTACATAATTTAATAGTTTTTTGTTTTCATTTTATTGTCTTTTTTAATTGTTTTTATTGTATTTTATTGCTTAATTTCACAACAATGACTCATTGCAATATTGTCATATAGATGATAAACATGCAGCAGTTAAAAAAGCACTTAAGATTAAAAAAAAATATTGTTTTTTCTGTTTTTTTTATTATTATTATTATTTATTGCTTAATTTCTGAACAACATAACTCAACTCAACATTCTCATTTAGATAATTAACATGCAGCATTTAAATAAAATGTAAACAATTTAATATTTTTTCATTTTATTGTCTTTTTTAAATTGTTTTTATTGTATTTTATTGCTTAATTTCACAACAGTGACTCAATGCAACATTGTCATTTGGGTGATAAACATGCAGCAGTTAAATAAAATGTCAATGTTTATTTTATATTTTATTTGATCATCTTTTTTATTGTTTTTTTTCTATTTATTGTTTAATTTCAGAACAATATGATTCAACTCAACATTCCCATTCAGATAATTAACATGCAGCATTAAAATAAAATATCAATTACACACAAACGCAGACACACCTTGTTAATCCGGAACACGGTTTCCTCCGCAGTCTTACGTTCACAAACTCCAGCAAACCACTCTTTGTCCTGTAGCCCCGCCCCCTGAACGTGAACAAAACCGTCAGCCAATCAGTGACTGAATACAGCGACAGCTTTTGCAGTGTCACCAAAGAGATAAAACGTCGACTGTGTCTGTAGTGTTTACCTGAGCGACCGGCTTTGCTCCAAAAGAATGTGCTGTAAAGAACATGAATGAATTATTTTGATTCTGATCACACAGTTACATCAAAAGATGAAGATTTTTGAGAGAATGGCAATAAATGAAAATAATACATGCGCTCACCTGTGCTGTCCAGAGATGGAGGAGGAGGAGGAGGACTAGAAACACAATATATTTACTGAATGCGAGTTTGAGAAAACATGCCGTTTATACACACAGTTTGCTCTTGTTTTACAACTAATGAGAGACCACAAGTAAAAAATCATGTAGATTGTACTATACCAGACATCGTTCAACGAATGTCACCAGGAAAGGTGCATCTTATATTTCACCACAAAAACAACCATGGGCTTTAATGACATATTTACTTTACATTTAAATGTTTATTTATTTATTTTCAAATTAAATGAATGAAAATCCAATTTTTGCTGTACAGTGGACTACTAAGAATTGGGCAAGGTTGGAGACATATGCACGAAAATAATATCACGATGCAAATAATCTTACTGTACCAAAAATAGGCATCAGATATCTGTGTGCATCATATTTCACCACAAAAAACCAAAAGGAAAAAAAAACTGTTTTGCATAAAGCAAGCAATGTGACTTTGTTTTCATGACAGTTAAGCCTATACTGACACCAAATGCTCATTACATTAAGGCAAAACTGTAAGACTGTGATGAAAAATCCAGTGTTTATATCATTAACTAAAAATAAAAATAAACTCAAACTTAATAAAAACTACATATATTGAACTTATGTTAATTCAAAATACAAAACAAAACTGTAACACTCAATACTTGAAAAAAATATTTCTAATTAAAATGAAAAAATAAAATAAAACTTTGTTTCATTTTTAGTAAAATAACTGCAAATAAATTAATTAAAACTTCAAAATAAAAACATATTTATATTTGTATATTTTTAATACACATATATTAAAAGAACTACTAAAAATAGCAGAAAAACAAAATATACAAAAAACGAAAAGCTGAATTTAAAATATTTGCAAACACTATAAACTGAGAAATACAATACCATGAGGTTGAAGACATTTTCATGAAAATAAGCAATTTTAACAGACCCATCTTTCTGTCTTTTGATTTTAGGGTTGGCTGTTTCTGAACGTGTTAAGAGGTAAAGGCTTCACAGACTCACCTGGGTTTGGGTTCTTTGGGGAGGATGATGGGAGGAATCGGTTTGCTGTTAAGTGCAGGAGGAGGCAGCTGGCCAGAAAATGTGGCGCGTTTTACTTCTGGTGGCAAAACTAAAAAATCAGAGCAACGATCAAAATGAAGCTGTACATAAGGATCTGTACCATCATGCATGAGTTAAAGCAGAAAACTCCCTAACCTTTGTTCACAGTGTCACCGACCAGGACTGAACTCTGAGGAAGCGGACAAATGAATCAGTTTGATTCAGGACAAGAACACTGAAATGAATGCATGAAACTAGTACTTACAGATTTGGCTCTGGGAACAGGAGGTTTCATTCTGTAAACAAGAAGAAGTTGTGTAATCAAACTAGGTTTTGCAAACAAGAGTCACCACCGGGACAATCTGAGTGGTCGCAGAGGTGTTTCTTATTGGCCTAATAATAATAAAAAAAAATAAATGTGCATTTGTGGGACGCATTAAACTAGCAACACTAATATTATGGGTTTAATTCTTAGGGAATAGAAATGATACATATTGATAAACATAAATTGCATATTTAATGTTCTTTAAGGTAAACAAGGCTACTGAATGCATAAAGGTAATTTAAAAAAAATAGTCATTATGATGCTTTATCCAAAGAACGAATGATTAAATACCATAATTTAACGTGAGTCTGTAATAAATTAAATTAGACCGGTGAACTTTTCAGCATCATTTAGACTCTATTAATTCATTTATTTTTGCATTTTCCTTTTTCATTTTAATGTAGTTAATTATTACTTATTTATAATTTTACACCATATCAGTATTAAAGTCTATATTAATGGTAAACTCCAAAATAATACGATTTAACATAATCTTAATAACAATTTTTCAAGTGAACTGTATACAATAATTTAACAATATTATTTTTACAAACAAACACAATAAATAAAACAATTACATACAGTCTTTCAAATTGATATTTAAATTTTTTTTAAATATATATATATATTTTCCCAGGAGAAACTTTTTTCAAAATGTCCATTAATGTACTGAGTAAAAATGTTTTTAATTTTAGTTATTATAATTTTAAATTTTTACGCAATATCATCATCAAAAGCTATATTCATTGCTCAAAACTCAAATAGGATTTAAAATATTATAAAGTACTTTAACAATATTTTTAGCAAACAAACAAACAAACATTATATATATATATATATATATATGTGTGTGTGTGTGTGTGTGTGTATGTATATATGTATATATATTTAATTGTATTTTTTTAATACATTTGTATTGCCGTTTCGCTTAAACTAAATGAAAATGAGAAATGCTGCTTCAATTAATTATTATTTATTTACAATTTTTACGCAATATCAGCATCATTTACTTATTGTTCAAAACTCAAATAGGATTTAAAGTAGTCTTCACAATACTTCAGTTAATTATAGAATACTTTAACAATAATATTTATTTATAAATATATATATATATATACACACACACACACACACACATACATACATATATAAAAAAAAGTCTTAGGCCACTAGTTTCACCAGCTAAAAAATGGCTTAAAGTAAGTTATTTCTATCTTTTGCTGTAGTGTGTCAGTTAAAAATATTGGTTTACATTTCCAAACATTCTGTTTGCCATTAATTGTAATAATCTAGTGAGATTTTTGTTGCACAAGGAGTCTGACAACAGCCTGTGCTCCACACAAAAATCTCACTGGATTATTACAATTAATGGCAAAATGAATGTTTAGAAATGTAAACTGATATTTCCTACTGACGCACTACAGCAAAAGACCGACTTTAACTGACTTTAAACTATTTTTTAGCTGATGAAAATACTAGTGGCCTAAGACTTTTGCACAGTACTGTATATATATATATATATATATATATTTTAGCTAAATTAAAATGCCAAATGCTGCTTTGCCGCATTTTGAGTAACAATTTTTCTTTTTTTTTTTTAAATATGGTTTTAGATTTATACTTTGATAACAACCCTAATTTAGACATACAGAGACATACATACATTGGTGGTGGAGGGTCTCGTCCTACAGTTTTAGGAGGCAATGGCATACGGGCCAGGCTTCGGGGTGCTGGAGGAGGTTCTGGAAAAGGTAAAATAAAGAATGACAAATATAACTCAAGTCACCTTATCATTCTATAAAAATTTCTTAGCTATATAAGCTATAAAAACGTGCTGACCTGCTACAGGTTCTAGATAGGTATCATCATCCTGAAAAACAAAAATAAAAGTGACATTAAGAGGATCACATGATGTCTGACAAGAAATACTGCATTTTTTTTAATCATTTTCAATGCTCAGTCATGCGTACCTGCCCTTCATTTGGGTCCAGGTAAACTTCTGGAAGTTCACAGAGTACAGTAACTAAAAATGCAGTGTGTCAACAACTAATACTGTAATATCCAATATAAATGTTTGTGATAGTAGATGAACATAGTCTTGAAATGACCTTCGTCTTGCTGAGGGGTCGGTGGAGGTCTCATCGGGGGTCTCTTAGGTGGAGGCTTTTTACCAGGTTTATCTTTACGTATTACCTCAGGAGCTAGAAAATATAACATTAAACAACAGAAATGTTTCTTGAGCAGCAAATCAGCAAATTAGAATGATTTCTTAAGAATCATGTGACACTGAAGACTGGAGTAATGATGCTGAAAATTCAGCTTTGATCACAGAAATAAATTACATTTTACCATATACTCACATAGAAAACATCTACTTGAAATTGTAATAATATTGAACTATTTTTACTGTATTTTTGATTAAATAAAAGTCTTTCTTTTCTTAGTTTATGATCTTATGACTCACGTTTGCTATCATTGGGGTCGATGTAAAACTCCTCTGGGTCGTGAGGCGGCTCTGGCTTCTAGAAGCAAATAAAGCACACATCTGAATCTTAAAGCTACACACACCTCTTTTGTTAAATTAACTCATATTAAAGGCTAAGACTCATATTGCAGTAATTTTTTACCATGCTCTTCGCTATCGGGGGGATCTTGGCCGGCCGTGGCGGCGGTGCTGCCTGTCTTTTGGGAATGACAGGGTTTGGGGTTCGATCTGGATAACCTGAGAAAAACAAACGCTGCATTAGTCAGAGAATTTATCAGCATATTTAATTTCTAGATAGATAGATAGATAGATACCCAGGTAAACATTCTCCTCTACTTGGCGCGGTTGGACTTTAATGGTGGGACGTTCACATGGTGGAGCTTCATATGTATCACCATCTTCCTCATCCTGAAAATGGTTGAGACTGATCAGATGTGTATAAACGAAGCTGACATACATCCATTAGTGGGTTACGGGAGGGAAATAGTCACACTGAATGATGATGACATTAATTATGGTTTAGATTAGCCATCTAAAGGGCAAGATGAACATCTTTTTCCCTTCAAAAGTGGCTATGTATTCCCAACAATTTGTTTGAGTGGATCTGGGATAATGCAATTGGGTAATGTGGGATTAACATTACAGCACTCAGAGGAGACTGATGGACAGTAGATGCTCATCAAAATGACAACATGAAAGCGTTTCACAAAAATCAGCTGTTATCTATTAAGGGAAGTGATACCTCTTGGCGACACAACAGGAAGTTCAAATGTTTCCACACCTTTTAACCTTCTATATGTGTCTCTGTGTGTATTATAGACAAGTGATATTTGTACAGTACTTACAAATTCCCCTTCTGGCCAGCCATATCCAGAGCTGTTATCTAGAAAGTGTTGAAGAGTTGTAATGAGATCAAACAAAACATGAAACAAGAAAATCCCACAGATCAATAATATCCTGCATTTAATTTTGACTAGATAAAGTGAGGGAAAAAAAACAACAACATATCCTTGTAAGAATCTCAATATTTAACACAAACACCACATTAATGGTGACAAAAACATAAACACATGAATAAATAAATACGAAGTCTCAATAATCGCCACGACAAGTAACCAATAGTGACAACAAACACACTAACAGCATAAACAAAAGCAGCAAACTGTACAACAATAAACATTAAAACAGTAACACCGATAACGTGTACAATTTATTCATGCCGCGGTGCATGTTGGGAACTTAAGTTGATTCAATACCTTCTTCAAGAACGCCAGCAGGCTGATGTTAGGAAGATGTTAGCTTACTTTATCGAGGACCTTTCTACAGTGCGTGCCATTGTAAATACTGATAAAGTCGATAAAGTCGATAAAGTCGATCCCTCACAGCCTCATTTTCATCCGTGTTTTAAATTTCATAACATCTAATTTGACTAACCAGCTTTTCTGCCTTTTAAGATGTCTATATATGTGCTAGTTATTTTTATATATGTATTTGTTTATTTTGATACATGTGAGGTGTTGTTTATAGGCCCTATTTATAGTATTTTTTTTATATTTTAATTATTTATATCTTTCAGCATTAACTTTTCAACATCTGCTTTTGTATATGGCTCTCCCAAACTGGCATTATTCGTAATATGTACAGTTGACATAACCTCATATCAATTTAGAAGCTACATGGCTCTTTTAATAATTAAAGATATGTTAACTGCAATATGCTAAAAGGTAATTCAAACTGTTTGACTGATTAAAAAAAAAGCACGTCACAAATGATCCCTTATACCCTTTTTAACCTACAATCTTGATGTTGGTTGAAAAGTACATTGACATTTTGTTCTATAGATGGTTTAATCTTATGTTTTTACACAGATATGGCCAATGTCATGAATGCACCTGTTCTCCTGGGTGGAGCTGGTGGTCCGCTATGTCTGTACCAAAGAAAAACAACAGGTAAATTAGAGTTATGCAGAGAGTCTGGGAGAAAAATGTAATGTTTCATGAAAAAGACTTAAAAATTCTTACAGTAGAGAAGGTTTTAACTTCCCAAAGAAACTCTAAAAATAAAGAAAGCATGATTTTGTGAGAAGTACTGTTTTTCTCTGTGTGTGAACAAAACACGCAGGCTCAAAATGTTTAACAAAACCAGCTAGCATAGATCAATGCATATTATTCTTGTTAGACTTCCCGGATATTACAAGATTATGTAAATATATATGAATAGAGGGTGATGAAACGTTTTACTATTTAATATTATAATATAAATAATATTTTATTTGTCGACACTGATAGTCACACGACTGCTTATCTTGGTTAGAAACGCACATAGACGAATACTGCAGATCATTGTTATTCACTTCTCTTCTGTTGCTACACATACATCATAGGGAAAACACAGCAGATAACTACTGATATTTTTGTCTTTACCAATGTACAACATTGCTTTTATGAATTAAATAGTTAAAGGCATTTAGCGTCATCTTGAAAACAGAAAGTACAAAACTAAGCATATATTGAGAGCACAAAACCTAATAGTGTCGTAACTGGGATGACTAGGTAAGAGGAAGCTGAAACGGTGCCATTTTCCGGTTTTATCAGATAGGTGGTTCAAATGCATCAGACAGAGAACAATGTGGCGTTTTATTCACTGCGAATAAGGAGCTGAAACATTATCAGCATGTTAAAGTAGAAAAGCAGAAATTCCAAAGTAGAAATTACGTAACTTTTCTGAACAGCATATGTGACGCACAAAGTATCTGACATCAATTCCAAGTAATAAATGACACTGGTGCCTGGATGTTGCCACCCCAAATGATAATTACATTGACGTTCACATATGAAACAGTGTTTTTAGCATCTGAAACCAACCCAGGCACCAATAATTTCATCTGTATTCCTAAATATTTAACATGTAACACAAAAAAATAATGGTACTTTACCATGATGCATGAGGCGTTCAGTTCATCAGGAAGCTCTCTGCTGTGAGGTTTGGATGCAAATCTCCCAGAACTTTGTACGTGAGGCCAGTAAGTAGCGTGCTGGAGGTCTATGTGTGTGTGTTTGAGTATTTGCATAGCAGGTGGATGATTTAGCAGGTAGCTGATTATCCCTGTTAATGACAGAAAGACCTTCGATCGTCTCTTGAGTTCACTGAAGCACTTTGTTCTCTCTCTCGTTTGATGTTTAGACGCATCTGACCGCAGACAGAGAGGTGGCAGAAAGAAGAAGTGTTATTAAGCCTTTCAGAGGAACAGAGTTTGATGACACGGGACAAAACAGCACAACAGAGCGTCTGTGAACGTCTCTAAACTCTGGTGATCAGTTTGTGAACTCAACCTGTGGATGGCAGTGTGAACACACTGACTGAACACATGATCTGCTAATATTCACACACACAAATGGAGCATTAATTGGGAAGCACATTATTTTAATACACGAAACAGCAGTTTTTCTTTGATAATACTTGGTGAAACTGCAGATTGGTTTTGATTTTGATGGAACAAGTAAAACAAGATGTAGCTTTACAAACGGAAATATTTACATGCTTTACCGCTTTCTGAAAACATATCTAATCAAAATTCTTTCTAAAGAATTTTTAGTAAACCAGCGTGAGCAGCTAACTTCCTTGTAAGGCTTTACAACAGATATGTCTAAAAGATACAGGTAAATGATAAAGTATTACATACTTGGAATACATAAATGCACAAAAAATCATATTTATTTATTTATATAAAACCGATCACACAAGATCGGTTTTATATAAACTAGAATTCAAGAATTTGGGGTTGGTAAGAGATTTATTGATTTGATTTGAAATAAGTCTCTATTGCTCACCAAGGCTGTATTTATGTAATCAGAGAAAATGAAAAAAGTGAATTATTATTATTATTATAATTTAAAATATACGTTTTCTATTTGAATATATCTAAAAATGTAATTTATTGCTGTGATCAAAGCTGAATTTTCAGCATCATTACTCCAGTCTTCAGTGTCACATGATCCTTCAGAAATCACTCTAATATGCTGATTTGAAACTTATTGTCAATGTTGAAAACAAACTCTTTTGAAACATAAATATCTTTTTTGTCTAAAAGACAGTCTTACTGACCTTAAACTTGGGCTTGGAGAAAAGTATACGAGTTGTATGTACTGTATGCAACATTTTACATGCTTTTCTCCCATTTTACAGTTCAACACTTTCATTACAGTACTGTGCAAAAGTCTTAGGCCACTAGTATTTTCACCAGCTAAAAAATGGTTTAAAGTAAGATATTTCTATCTTTTGCTGTAGTGTGTCAGTAAAAAATATCGGTTTACATTTCCAAACATTCTGTTTGCCATTAATTGTAATAATCTAGTGAGATTTTTGTTTGCACAAGGAGTCTGACAACAGCCTGTGCTCCATACAAAAATCTCACTGGATTATTATAATTAATGGCAAAATGAATGTTTAGAAATGTAAACTGATATTTCCTACTGACACACTACAGCAAAAGACCGACTTTAACTGACTTTAAACCATTTTTTAGCTGATGAAAATACTAGTGGCCTAAGACTTTTGCACAGTACTGTATATGAAAAAGAGCAACCAGGATACCCTTAAATTCACCTTTTGTGCTCCATTCAAGAACGAGTTTGGCATGGCCTGGGGGCGAGTGCATGATAACATGGGCTAAATAAGAGCTATGAAGTAAAATAAGGCATTTATTTATTCTTCAGATGAGGTTTATTTCATATAAACAAGTTTAATGCAATTTTATAGGACACTCACTCACAGGTCCAAGCTTGGAAATCTTCATCAGACATTCAAAAATGGTAATAGCATCATAAAAGAAACCAGTATTTCAGGACAAACTGAAAGATCTGTGATGCACATGCACATGCCGTGAAAAGATGTGTTTTTTTTTTTTTTTTATCTGTTGCTGACATCTGTGTGTTGGCAGAGGGCTGGACTCTGAAAACGGTCCATAGCACAAAAATGAGAAGATGCTGGTCAGATCGTCTGACACGCACTCATCCTGCAGGATGGCTCCCGCTGTTTTACTCATCGGTCTGCTTGCCACAATGAGCTGCTTAACCACAGGTAAAGTTCACATCAGCTGATTTGTTACAGAATTTCTTTATAGAATTAGGTTTCATTTTAGATTTATATCTACCTCTGATTTCATTCATTTGAATCACATTGAAAGGAATGATAATTTAGTGCTGAAGAGGTTTCAACTGGAAGCTCAATTTCCGTCACAGAATAAAAATAATAAAGGCAACTTTTTATCTCACAATTCAGACTTTTTTCCCCCAAAATTCTTTCAAAAAAAAAAGATATTAGATAATTATAATAAAGATATTATAATTTTGAGATATTAACTCAGAAGTGTGAGGGGAAAAAAAACGTTGGATTGTGAGATGTAAACACAAAATTGGCAGGTATAAACCATCACAATTCTATTGTATATGATCCTGGACCACAAAACCACTTTTTGAAATTGAGATTTATACATCATCTGCATAAATAAGCTTTCCATTGATGTATTTGATAGGATGGACAATATTTGGCTGAGATAGAATATTTGAAAATGCACTGAGGGTGCAAAAAAATCAAAATACTGAGAAGATCACCTTTAAAGTTGTCCAAATGAAGTTCTTAGCAATGCATATTACTAATGAAAGGATAAGTTTTCATATATTTATGGTAGGAAATTTACAAAATATTTTCATGGAACATGATTCTTAAAGGGGTCATCGGATGCAAAGTTCACTTTTACATGTTGTTTGATGATGATAAAAATAATGATAAAATGATAAAAATCCATGCAGTGGTTTTTAATTAATCTGTAAAAATAATATCCCCTTTTTCAAATCGAGCCATTCTCAGATGCCTGTTGGTGTGGCGTCACACCGATGGAGGCCGCTCCCATAATAGTTGACTGACGTGAGCGTCTTACCTCAGACCCGCCTTAAAACAGCTGTAACAGTCGACCTCCATTGTTTCGGTGCTGGAGCAGGGATGTAAGTTAGACGAGAATTATCTTCGATTGAGCGATTGAGGTGTTGTGTTGCTGGATGTAATAATGAACATAGTGGTCGTCATTTACTCCCGACATCTGAGCCGCTGAAGATGCAGTGGATTACGTTTGTTTGTAAAGGGAATGCGCCTCCCGATCTACATATATCCGTCTGTGTTCACACGAATCATTCGTGATCCAGATTCATTTACAGCAGTATGAGTATAAGGGTTTTTTTTTTTTATGAACCTTTGCGATTGCCTTTCCTAATAACGTGCTAGTTAGCAAATTTAGCGGCTAAACGCGGCTAAAGTAAACAAGCTCATCACTCCACAGAGAGAAGAGAGGGGCGGGGCGAGCACAGCTCATTAACACTTAAAGCAACCTCGACCAGAACAGGATGATTTTGGCATGGTAGAAAGGGTGTTGTTTTACACAACCATTGAGAATTTTTAACCAAAGTATATTATAGACTTTTCATTAAGACCCTAAAGAATCATATCAACTTGTGAAAAATGGGCATACGATGACCCCTTTAATATCCTAATGTATTTTTGGCTATTGCTGCAAATATACCTGTGCTACTTAAGATTGGTTTTGTGGTCCAGGGACACATTGGATCTCAATTCAGATTTTTTCAATTCTATGTTTATAGCTCACGACTCAGAATTGTGAGGGGGAAAAAAGATTTGGGAGTTTAAAAAGTTGCAATTACCCTTTTTTTATTTATCTCATCGTAGAAACAAGCTTCTGTAAGAAACAGATGGCATAATTACACTGAGCAATCTGTAAATGCTTCAGATTCTCTGATTGTTGATGTTAAACATTTGTTTTCTTTATTTCCACAGCTCAAACTACTATATCACCAAACACAACTACCACATCACCTAACATAAACAACAACTCCAGTAACTCAACTAACATGTTGTCCAACGAAACTACAGAATCACCTAATGCAACGACAGTCCAACCATCAATATGTAAGGAAAATACTCAAAAAACACATATTTAAATGCTTTAATCTGTTATGGTGTACACTTTTTGTACAATATTTTAGTTGTTTTGTGCTTTCTTCTGTGGTGTGTTTTTACCACTTTTTTTGCACTCTAAATTTAGCTGCATGGCCAATCAACTCCAGTGCAGCACCTACATTCAACTCCAGTGCAGCACCTCCAGTCAACTCCAGTGCAGCGCCTCCATTCAACTCCAGTGCAGCGCCTCCATTCAACTCCAGTGCAGCGCCTCCAATCAACTCCAGTGCAGCACCTACATTCAACTCCAGTGCAGCACCTCCAGTCAACTCCAGTGCAGCACCTCCAGTCAACTCCAGTGCAGCGCCTCCATTCAACTCCAGTGCAGCACCTCCATTCAACTTTAGTGCAGCACCTCCAATCAACTCCAGTGCAGCGCCTCCATTCAACTCCAGTGCAGCGCCTCCATTCAACTACAGTACAGCACCTCCATTCAACTCCAGTGCAGCGCCTCCATTCAACTCCAGTGCAGCACCTCCATTCAACTCCAGTGCAGCACCTCCATTTAACTCCAGTGCAGCACCTCCATTCAACTCCAGTGCAGCACCTCCATTTAACTTTAGTGCAGCACCTCCATTCAACTACAGTACAGCACGTCCATTCAACTCCAGTGCAGCACCTCCATTCAACTCCAGTGCAGCGCCTCCATTCAACTACAGTACAGCACGTCCATTCAACTCCAGTGCAGCACCTCCATTCAACTTTAGTGCAGCACCTCCATTCAACTACAGTACAGCACGTCCATTCAACTCCAGTGCAGCACCTCCATTCAACTTTAGTGCAGCACCTCCATTCAACTACAGTACAGCACGTCCATTCAACTCCAGTGCAGCACCTCCATTCAACTTTAGTGCAGCACCTCCATTCAACTACAGTACAGCACGTCCATTCAACTCCAGTGCAGCACCTCCATTCAACTTTAGTGCAGCACCTCCATTTAACTACAGTACAGCACGTCCATTCAATTCCAGTGCAGCACCTCCAGTTTCCCCTGCTTCGCCCCCACCCAAAGGTAATTCACCTGTGTGTGTATGTTTGTGAATATGAAATGTATAGGTCATGTTCTACCCTCACTAGCAGGGTTTCCATCCAAAGTTGCAAATATAACTGCAACAATTGGAATATTGCATAAAACATTTGTGAATAAGCACCGTTTCCATCCAACAAGTCAAAGAGAACAAAATCGTCACTTCCTGATAAACTGACACTATATATTACTAAGAAAAGTAGGAGAAAAGTAGGATTTGCATATTTAATAAATTACTTGCACCTCAGAGCGAGCAAACGGAGATGGATGCCTGCTGTTTGGGAACGCAGTCATCCAAGACAGTTCTGCGAGGCAATTATGCAAAATTATATTTAGATGACAGACTTTGAGGTCTGTGTATGTTTTGGTCATTTGATTTCATTTGAATCAATTTATACTCAATATTAATTAAATAAACTTAAAGTTATGACTGCTGCATATTTCCTGTACACTTTAATACTGGTCTGCGCTTGACTGTATAGTCGCGTTTGTCTGTTTCTTTAGATTACTGATTTTATTGGAACTGTGTGAACTAGAGTAACTTAAAATTTTTATTTAACCAAAAAAGCTTTCTTAAATGAACTACAATTTATAAGATGTTTCCTTCTGGGGCCTGAAATAGGGAGATTTTTGCTGCTGTATGTGTTTTTGTGCTGGTACCTTGGCTGATTTAGGGCTGTAATGGATGAATAAATATGACTTAAAAACTGCCAGTAGGTGGCAGCAAGTCCCCGTTTTAATAGATGATTCACTACATATATACTATATATATTCTGTATTAAAATCTTGTGTTGCAGTCTTGTGTGTGAGTTTGCAGCAGCTCATGCCGCACACAAGCGCACATCCTTTTGAGATATCAATTATAATCAATTTTATTAAAACAAAAGACTACATTGTAAAACTCAGAAGAATTTAATATTTCTGTTCAGTCAATGCATTATACATTTCTTTTTGTATTAGTGTTTAAAATATTGAATTTAAAAGTAGTTAATTAATTAATCAACAAACTTATTGGGCGCTGAGGGTATGCCCAGCTGATGCAAAGCATAGAATTTATATCCACACAGAGGAAAACCCTATCTAGGCTCTGCCCCGGTACAGGTTGAGTCGAGCCATTCAGTTGTATGTTTGATGAGAAACACATGAAACTGCAAAAATGCGCGTTAAGAATCTGTACAACTGCAGCAGCGGAGGACTAGTATTTTGCCACGTGAAACTGAGGAAGAACTGGTGACAGCATGGTTTGATCGTCAGGTGACCAATCAGCAGAAAGGGGCATTTAATTCCCGCCGATGTGTTGAAATTGAATATTCAAGTTGTTTTCTTCATTTTTCTACCCCTGGACAAAAAAAAACCCGAAAAATTAAGCTGAAGGAGCCGTTTCTTCAAATTTCTATTTTCAAAATTAAATAAAAAAAATTAAATGAACAATTTACACAAGACATTCAAAAGAAATATTAAAGCATAAATTAATTTTTACCCATTAACAAAAATACGAAAAATTCGGCTAAATTTTTGTATTTCAGTTTCGTAAACAAAACGAAAAACAACCCGTTTCTCTTTATTTCTTTTCAAGTAGAAAATCAAATGACTAAAAGAAACACTGACCCTTTGCTCAGGCATTTCAGAATGACAAGTCAAACACCACCTCAAGCAAGCACAAACGTTTTGGGCGAATTAAGGGATTTTTACTTGAAATGTGGTGTTTCCATCACTCGTTTCTGATGCAATACTTCAAAATGCACAAAAAAACAGGGTGATGGAAACGTAGCTACTGTTGCACCAAATGGACAGTGAAACCTGATATCAATATCAATATGTGTTTCACAGATCTTCTGACAATACTCACTAATCTGGAGGTGGAGATTTTGGCCGAGGAGTCGTCCACTGAAGCAGAGCGTGAGAAAGCACTGCGGGAGGTGAGAGGAGCGTTTATGACCGATTGACTGTGTCCAGTTCACATACTTACACTACATGCTAAATGTACTTTGTTAGTTATGGGAAACTACATGGTTTCAAATATTCAGTGTTTTAACTAAATCAAATTTTAAAAAAGCGTTAGAAAAATATAGAAAAATACATGAAACTCTTTAAAATAAACAGCTTTTGCAGCTTCAGCCTCACAGTTGTTCTACAGTTGAATTGATAGTTAACAGATGGGGCGTCATGTCCCTTTTAGTCTTCAAAGTGATTCTGTTGGCTGAAAGAACGCTTTTAGGGTTTCTTTTCTGTGCCTGTTTAGAGTAGAAGTTGTCCATTATTGCTTATTGTTGTTTCTGAACCATAACTGTGTTTGGTTTTCTCACTTCATGTCTTTTTTTTTTTATCAGGTTGGTGCTTTGGTGGAGAGTTATTTAAGAGAGTACTATAATGATATTGACTCTTTTGAGGTCACGAGAATTGCGCCGGTATCACCATGTGATTGAGACGGAAATCAGCCAAGAGGAACAGACATGAAAAAACTCTCATCCCTACTGGACTTTTGCAGTTTTTCCTGAAATGCTAAAACACATTTTTTGAAACCATCACTCATTTTCTCAAAACCTTAAACAGAAATACAAATGTTTAAACTAAATTCACAGAACCCCTGACTCTTCTGGCAAAATCAAACAATTGCTTCAAAATTGTTTCTCCTGTACTCAAAATCAAACAAAACTTTAAAATCATACACATTAGTCAATACTACACACACTACAGATCATTCATTAGACACTACAAAAAACAAAAAAAAAAAAAAAAAAAAAAAAAAAAAATACACAGTGCTCAGTGCATGTAGATACTAAAAAAGAAGAATGCTTACTGTGTATAGTAATTATTTTGCAAGAAAAAAGATACATAAACATACACACACTCAAAGGAAATCACACCTAAGTTTGGTGAATATACCAAAAAAATAAAAAGGAAAAATACACACACATATGTATGTGTGTGTGTGTGTGTGTGTGTGTGTATATATAAAGTGTGTGTGCGCATCTCTCTCTCTCTCTGCCTATATATATATATATATATATAAAATGTGTGTGTGTGTGTGTGTGTGTGCGCATCTCTCTCTCTCTCTCTCTCTCTATATATATATATATATATATACACACACACTGCCCTCCAAAAGTCAAAACGCCCTAGAAAAGTGGGGTTTTGGACAATATTGGCATGGATCCTTTTTACAGTTTTTCTGAAATGCTAAAACACATTTTTTAAAACCATCACTCAAAACCTTAAACACAAATCCAAACGTTAAACAAAATTCACAGAACCCCTGACTCTTTTGGCAAAATCAAATTGCTTCAAAACCATTTCACCTGTACTCAAAATCAAACAAAGCTTTCAAATCACACACATATTAGTCAATACTATACACACTACAGATGATTCATTAGACACTACATAAAAAAATAGAGAACACACTGTCCAGTGCATGTAGTTACAAAATAAATAAATAAATAAATAAATAAATAAATGTTGACTGTATATAGTAATTATTTTTCAATAAAAATGATTCATAAACATACACACACTCAAAAGAAATCACGCCTAAGTTTGGTGAATATACCAAAAAAAATAAAATGACATATGTTACTGTATTTTTTTAAATAATTACTATATACTGTACAGTATATCATATATATATATATATATATATTTTCACACTCCTATTCACACTCTTCTGTACCTCTCAGATTGACCGATACCTTCTGTGCACATTGAACTGGCTTATATTTTGTATATTTAAATATTTAGAAACAAGTGTGAAGAACTTTTAATTATTATGTGTAAACGATGACAGCCGTGTTGCAGTTGCGCTTAACTTTTGCTTTCTTGTGTTTAGGGTTTTGTATCACAAGTTCATCACGAAGCAAATTGTGTCTTAGTGAGTGAGAATGTGTTTAGAGTTTTGCAAAAAGAGTGTGTGAGATCTGCGAACAATGTCTAAACTGCCTAAACTTGTTTAAGGTATTGCAGAAAGAGTATTTTCTTTACAAATTGGTTTAGACTATTGGGAATTTGGTTTAGAGAATGGGGTTTAGTGTTTTAGCAAATGTGAAAACTGTAATATGAGATCTCATTATTTATGGTGATGGTTCAACAGAAGTATTCCAACTTCTGACACAAACATTTAAATCTTTGGTATTTTAATTTTAAACATAGACGCATTGTATATGTTTGATGCAAACTATGAAAAGTGAGATTTGAGTTTGTTTTTTGGGGAGATTCCTGTTTATGCTGTATGATTTATTTTTTCCCTGTCTGGATTACTAAATGTTTATCATGCATTTCATGAAATAAATATAAATAATTGGACTTAACCACAATGCGTGAGGTGTTCAGTTCATCAGGAAGCTCTCTGTTGTGGGGCTTGGATGCAAATCTTCTAGAGCTGTGTATGTGAGGTCAGTAAGTACTGTGTGTGAGAGAGAGTATTTGCAAAGCAGGTGGATGATTTAGCAGGTAGCTGCTCACTGAAGCACTTTGTTCTCTCCCTTGTTTGATGTTTAGAGGCACCTGACCACAGACGGGGAGGTGCCAAAAAGAAGTAGTGTTATCAAGCCTTTCAGAGGAAAGAGTTTGATGACACTGGTGATCAGTTCCTAAACTCAACCTGCAGATGGCAGTGTGAACACAAGGGTCACAATAACAGACCCTTCATATAACAACAATCGGTGCAATATGTAAAATGAAGTACAAAAATAAGACAAAAAAAAAGAGAATTACGGATACAAGACCACCCTTACGATAAATATTTTTTTCCAAGTGTGCTATTAGTATGCTTCATTTAAACTACAAATAAGAAAGTACACTTTTAGTCTACTTCTTATGTACTTTATGTACTTTTCAGAAATATAATTAAAATAACATTTAAGTATTTTTGACTTATACTTAGAAGGTTTAAATATATTTGCACAATATTGTTCTCCGAGAATCCGTTTTCATATGGTAGTGGGTGCTATTACACATCTTCTGTATAGAATTTCCACAAGCGAAGAAGAAACAGAATCAACAGATGCTTCCACACATTTTTAACATGATCATCAGTCATAAAACAGCATCAAAACTGTAATGTTATGGAATAAAATGTGGCCCATGAAGAGGTAATAATAACTGTCAAGCTTTGGGGTGTTGATCATAGTAGTATGAAGTTCACTTAAAGAAAACTTGCTTACAAATTAATACCTAGATAGGGACATATTAGTATATTTAAAGTATGATGTAAGGTTTACTTAAAGAAAACTTGAGTATACTGGCAGTATAAAACTACTAAACTAGTAGTTTACTGAGACTATACTTAAAGTGTACTAAAATGCTACAAGTATTTAATTAGTAAGCTATCAGTATACCTATAAGTTAACTTTTAGTATAGTTGCAGTACAAACTAAAACATAGATAAAAATTAGAGGTGTACTCAAAGTTTACTACTGTTATACTTAAAGTATACTTAAATGTATACTTTTATATACTAGAAAGTGGGCCAATTTAGTTCCAAGCAGTATTGAAATAGTACACTTACAAGTATAGTACTGGTACACTGACATGTGTATACTTACTTCATAAAGTATACTTGATAATATACTTAAACTTTACTTAAATATACTTAAAACCCTTAAGCTCTCCTTGGGGTCCAGCTGACCCCACTGGACTATTCCTCATTTTTTTTTAAAAATGTTCCCTTTATTTCAGGGGCATGAGACTCTGTGACTTCTCCTAAATAATCAATCTAAAAACACACAAAAAAATCCGGACTTGATTCGGTTGTTCTAAAGGTGTGTAAACAAAAATTTACCGTTTAGTCTCCTTGGGGTCAGATTGACCCCACGTTGAAAATGAATGGGAAAAGCGATTTTTTTTTTTTTTTTTTTCAGTTCATTTGTCCAAAAAAAAAGTAGTAAATCCAGTTTAAATCTGAAATAATTTACATTTAAATAAAGACCTGGTCCTAGAGCATAAACTCAAAGTGGAACAAACTTTCTATCTCACACATGCGCACACACACACTCAAACACACACGTGTGTGACTGCAACAGAGAACATCATAATAGAAATTGGCATATAAAATCAACAAATCTGGCATAAATCTGAAAATTTCCATACTTAAATGAAGGACTGGTACTAGAGCACAAATGCAACATGAAATAAACATGTTCACTCACTCACACACCACATACACGCCATATACACACCATATACACCACACAGATACCATATACACGCACACACATACACAAACACACCACATACCATCCCCCCACCCCACCCCAAACACACACACCCTCCACACACACACACAGAGAGAAAGAGAGAGAAAGAGGAGAAAAGTGCTAATGAAGCGAAGATGAAAGACCAACAACAAATTCTATTTTTTGACAAAAATACAAATGTTTAATTTATTTTAGAATGTTTAAATTTATATATTTACAAAATATATATAATAAAGTTGTGAGGAGAAGTTGAAGCATCAAGAAAAATTAAGTGAAAATGAAATAAATCCTTATAGGCCTCTGCTGGATATATGTGGTAATTGCACTTTCTTTATTTAACTATAATTTCTAAAGTTTTTCCACTAACCTGCAGATGGCAGTATTCTATTCCTAAAATATAGAGCAATGTCCAAAAACTATTTAGATCATCAAAGTGATTTTTTTCATGAAAAACGAATTTTTCATAAGCCACTTGGTGGCGTAGTTGAGTATTTGTGCAGTAAATAGGTATAAAAATACCAAATATCCACAAAAACACAGCATAAATGTAAAGCTGAGAAGTAAACGAAAAAAATGATATATAGTTTGTCATATTAAAAAATGTATATTTCTTTATGGAATCACACTTTGGATCTTTGGGGTATATATGACCCCAAGGAAGACGAACGTAAACCCCACTTAAGGAGAGCTTGAGGGTTTTTAATGAATACTTGAGGTATACTTGTTTTTGGTATAGGCAAACAACATATCCTACAAAGAGTAACTGCAATAGTTATAAAAAATCATTGGTACCAATCTAAAATAATTGAATACATCATTAGTCCTTGTAGCTTAACAGAACAGAAAAGAAAAATATGTGTCAGATTTTGATATAGTTTTCATTACAGAATTAGTTTATTATTAATGTATTAATTTAGTTTATAATTAATTTATTAATAATTATATTCCAGAACAACAATTCACAAATAATTTACTCACCCCCTTGTCATCCAAGATGTTCATGTCTTTCTGTCTTCAGTCGTAAAGAAATTATGGTTTTTGAGGAAAGCATTTCAGGATTTTTCTCCATATAATGGACTTCATTGGTGCCCCGAATTTGAACTTCCAAAATGCAGTTTAAATGCAGCTTTATAGGGCTCTAAATGATCCCAGCCGAGGAAGAAGGGTCTTATCTAGCGAAACGATTGGTCATTGTTTTCGAAAAATAACAATTTGTATACTTTTTAACCACAAAAGCTCTAGGATACGCGTCCACGGGTCATTCTTGAACGATTCGCTCAATTTGAGTGTGACTTTAATGTGACTCGGGAAGAACGAGTCGTCTCGGGGAGTGATTCGTTCAGTCGCGCATGCGCAACATCCCATTAGGTTCTGTACTGGAATTAGTTCAACTGTTTGGAGTCTTCGGGTTTTTCGAGTCGTTTGTTCGTCTTATGGGGCTGTCACGTAATGCTGATTTTACTAAAATGAACGAAATGACTCGAAAAAAGGTTCGTTGATTTTGCTGAACGAGACTCAAAGGTCCGAGTCGGTAAAATGATCCGAACTTCCCATCACTACTACGAATCACGTTTTCGAATCACCACAAGTTCATCGTCTGTGTACTCCGGCTCAAAAAGGTAGAGTATGTCGAAAAACTCCATGTTATTTTCTCCTACAACTTCAGAAACGTCTGACATCGTTGTACCTTTTTGTTTGTAAACATTGTTTGACTTACTTGCACTTTCTTAGTCTTTGTGCGTTCGCTTTGTAAACACTGGGTCTGTGGTTCCGCGTGACCTTTCGACTGATTCAACAGTACTTGAAGGCGCATCCCAGAGCCTGTGCTACACGAGCTTTTGTGCTTAAAAAGTATACAAATCTTTATTTTCTGAAAAAAAAAAAAAAAAATGAAAAAAAACTGACTGATCGTTTCGTTACATAAGACCCTTCTTCCTTGGCCGGGATCATTTAGAGCCCTATGAAGCTGCATTGAAACTACATTTTGGAAGTTCAAAATCGGGGGACCAATGAAGTCCATTATATGGAGAAAAATCCTGAAATATTTTCCTCAAAAAACATAGTTTCTTAACAACTGAAGACAGAAAGACATGAACATCTTGGATGACAAGGGGGTGAGTAAATTATTTGTGAATTATTGTTCTGGAAGTGGACTTCTCCTTTAAGAACCATCAGGAATGATAAATCAATGCTAAGGAGGTTTCAGAAACCAGGTTTTTTTTCCATTCTATAGCTGAAAAATAAACATAAATTACCCTTACCAAAAAGTAGTACACTTCAAGTTTATTTTATTAGGTATACTTAAGTAAAGTTCATGTATATTTTTAGTATACTTTGTTGTAAGCATACAAATATCAGTGTACTAGTAGTATACTTGTAAGTGTACTATTTCAGTACTCCTTGGGACTAAATTGGCCCACTTTCCAGTATATAAAAGTATACTTTTAAGTATACTTTAAAGTATACCAGTAGTAAACTTTGTAAACTAGTTGTGTACTCAATGTTTTTAGCTTGTACTGCAACTATACTAAAAGTGAACTTATAGGTATACTGATAGTTTACTAATTAAATGCTTGTAGTAGTATTTTTAGTACACTTTGAAGTATAATCTCAGTAAACTACTAGTTTAGTAGTTTTATACTGCAAGTATACTCAAGTTTTCTTTAAGTAAACTTTACATCATACTTTAAATATACTAATATGTCCCTATCTAGGTATTAATTTGTATATATTTTGTTATATGAATATCTGAACATAAAAAACATCGAAAGAAAGAACAGGATATCTGCTTGTAAACAAAACCATTTTATTCTAGCTTCATGCATTTTTTTTAAACACTTGAATGTGGGTAAGTATCATAAATAAAAAATAAATAAATAAACAACATTTTGAACAAAAAGCTGAAAAAAAGACTCTGAATTGGATTCAGAATGATATAATCAAAATGTAGTTTGGGTTGATCAACACACCAAAGCTTGACAGTAATTATTACCTCTTCATTGGTCGACATTTTATTCCACAACATTACACAGTTTTGATGCTGTTTTATGTCTGATGATCCTGTTAGATTATATGTGGAAGCATCTGTTGTTTCAGTTTCTTCTTCACTTCACAGAAGATGTGTACTAGTGCCCCCTACCGTATAACAATGAAAACATGGATTCTAGGAGCAGAAGTATAGCTCAAATATATTTAGACTTTTTCTAAGTGTTAGTCAAGTATACTTAAATGTCATTTTAAGTATATTTCTGATAAGTACATTAAAAGTAGACTAAAAGTATACTGTCCTATTTAAAGGGGTCATTGGATGCAAAGTTCACTTTTACATGTTATGTGTGTTGGCAGTGTATGTACACATCTACCCTATAATGATAAAAATCCATGCAGTGGTTTTTGTAACAGTAATATCCCCTTTTTTAAATCGAGTCATTCTCAGATGCCTGTTGGTGTGGCATCACACCGACAGAAGCCGCTCCCATGATAGTTGATTGACATGAGCGTCTTACCTCAGACCCGCCTTACATCAGCTGTAACAGTCAACCTCCATTGTTTCGATGCCAGAGCAGGGATGTAAGATAGACAAGAATATCTCCGATTACGCGATTGAGGTGTTGTGTTGCTGGATGTAATAATGAACGGCTGAAGATGCAGTGGATTACGTATGCTTGTGAAGGGAATGCGCCTCCCGATCTACATATATCCGTCTATGTTCGTGTGAATCATTTGTGATCCAGCTTCACTTACAGCAGTATGAGTATAAGGGTTTTTTTAATTAATTTTTGTTATTGCCTTTCCTAATAACATGCTAGTTAGCAAGTTTAGCAGCTAAATGAGGCTAAAGTAAACAGGCTCGTCACTCCACAGAGAGAAGAGAGGGGCGGGGCGAGCAAAGCTCATTAACATTTAAAGCAACCTCGATCAGAACAGGATGATTTTTGCAGAGCTGATTTTGGCAAGGTGAAAAAAAAGTGTTATTTACACTACCATTGAGAAATTTTAACCAAAGTATATTATAGACTTTTCATTAAGACCCAAAAGAATCATATCAACTTGTGCAAAATGGGCATCCGATGACCCCTTTAAGTTTAAAAGAAGTATACTAATAGCACACTTGAATAAACTTTTTCGTAAGGGTAATGCTACTACTGCACAATCTAATCTGTAAACGCTTCAGATTCTCTGATTGTCTTTCATTTCACAGCTCAAATGACCACAGCACTGCCTACTTTGGCGCCAACTACGACTACAACTACAACACCAGAACCAACTACGACTACAACACCACCTACTCAGGCACCAACTACAACTACAACACCAGAACCAACTACGACTACAACACCTACTCAGGCACCACTTACTCAGGCACCAACTACAACTACAACACCAGAACCAACTACGACTACAACACCACCTACTCAGGCACCAACTACAACTACAACACCAGAACCAACTACGACTACAACACCACTTACTCAGGCACCAACTACAACTACAACACCAGAACCAACTACGACTACAACACCACCTACTCAGGCACCAACTACAACTACAACACCAGAACCAACTACGACTACAACACCACCTACTCAGGCACCAACTACAACTACAACACCAGAACCAACTATGACTACAACACCACCTACTCAGGCACCAACTACAACTACAACACCAGAACCAACTACGACTACAACACCACCTACTCAGGCACCAACTACAACTACAACACCAGAACCAACTACGACTACAACACCACCTACTCAGGCACCAACTACAACTACAACACCAGAACCAACTACGACTACAACACCACCTACCCCAGCACACACTACACCAGAACCAACTACGACTACAACACCACCTACTCAGGCACCAACTACAACTACAACACCAGAACCAACTACGACTACAACACCACCTACCCCAGCACACACTACACCAGAACCAACTACGACTACAACACCACCTACCCCAGCACACACTACACCAGAACCAACTACGACTACAACACCACCTACCCCAGCACACACTGCACCAGAACCAACTACGACTACACCACCACCTACCCCAGCACACACTGCACCAGAACCAACTACGACTACACAGAACCAACTACGACCACTACACCACCACCACCACCTACCCAGCACACACTACACCAGAACCAACTACGAACTACACAACACCACCTACACCAGAACCACAGCTACACACAGCCACACTACCCAGAACCAACTAGCTACAACACCACCTACCCCAGCACACACTACACCAGAACCAACTACGACTACACCACCACCTACCACAGCACACACTACACCAGAACCAACTACGACTACACCACCACCTACCCCAGCACACACTGCACCAGAACCAACTACGACTACACCACCACCTACCCCAGCACACACTACACCAGAACCAACTACGACTACAACACCACCTACCCCAGCACACACTACACCAGAACCAACTACGACTACAACACCACCTACCCCAGCACACACTGCACCAGAACCAACTACGACTACAACACCACCTACCCCAGCACACACTACACCAGAACCAACTACGACTACAACATTACCTACACCAGCAGAGACTACAACACCAGCACAGACTACAACACGAATTATTACAAAAACTACAGTCCATCAATCACAATGTGAGACAAAAAACTGAATATTTACATTATATTGCAATAGTAATGACTCAGATCTGTTATACTGTATGTCATTTCTGTCCTTTAAAGGAGAAGTTCACTTCCAGAACAAAAACGTACACATAATTTACTCATCCTCTTGTCATCCAAGATGTCCGTGTCTTTCTTTCTTCAGTCGATAAGAAATTATGTTTCTTGAGGAAAAAAATTCAGGAATTATCTCCGTATAGTGGACTTCAATGGTGTCCCCAAGTTTGAACTTCCAAAATGTAGTTTGAAGCTTAAAATGGCTCTAAACAATCCCAGCCTAGGAAGAAGGGTCTTATCTAGCAAAACGATCTGTAATTTTCAAAACAAATTGATCATTTATATACTTTTTAACTTCAAACGCTCATCTTGTCCAAGTCTGTGTGAATCCTGAAGTGTTTTCCTCAAGAAACAGATTTTCTTATCAACTGAAGAAAGAAAGACATGAGCATCTTGGATGACAAGGGGGTGAGTAAATTATCTGTAAATTTTTGTTCTGAAACTGAACTTCTCCTTTAAGAATGTGACTTAGTATGCAACTTAATTCCACTAGTGTAAAATATTTTCTTGTCTTCTTAAATGGTGTTTAAAATGAGTACAAACCATGTGGCTTCGTACCACCTTTTTGCTCTCTAACTTCAGTTACCACAACAGCTGTGGCCTCCATCTCAGGAACGATGTGGCCTGGAGTGACCAATGTGACAAATTCTACAACGACAACTCAGGCTCCTGTGTGTGAGTATTTAGTTTGTGTGTGATTAATTTACTATGGCATATATGTGACCCTGGCCCACAAAACCAGTCATAAGGGGCGATTTTTAAAAATTGATTAATACATCATCTGAAAGCTGAATAAATACACTTTCCATTGATGTATGGTTTGTTAGTTGTATCCCGGCCAAATATTGTCCTATCATATTTTAATATCTGGAATCTGAGCGTTCAAAAAAAATCTAAATATTGAGAAAATTGCCTTTAAATGTGTCCAAATTCTTAGCAATGCATATTACTAATCAAAAATGAAGTTTTAATATATTTACGGTACGAAATTTACAAAATATCTTCATTGAGCATGATCTTAATATCCTAATGATTTTTGGCTGAAAAGTAAAACTGATAATTTTGACTCTTGTATTTTGACATTTTTGACATTTGTATTTTTGGCTAGTGCTACTTAAAACTGGTTTTGTGGTCCAGTGTCACATATGTGTGAAATTGTGTTTATATGTTTGATGTTTCTGTCACAGATGGAAGTTGTGCGAATCCAGGTCTGTGCTGCTCTGGATTGGATAACAGCTGTCATCGCAAAAATTGTTATTGTGACGTTGCATGTCTGAGATTAAATGACTGCTGCCCTGATTTCAAACCCACCTGCCTCACAGGTATAGAAAAATATTCATACCAGATTAGGAAAACTGATTCATCTGTGCTGAAATCAATCAATGATCAATCATTTATGAAAACTTATTAATATATCTGCACCTCTGTCCCATTTTTTAGTCAACAACACTACCAACAGCACAAAACCAAACGCTTTGCCACTGACAGGTAAGTTTTCTACTTCTTTATTTTATTTATATTATTCCGTAGCAAGAATCAAGAGCTATTCTGCATCCAGCACTGTACTTAAAAAAATCTGTTTCAACTTAAAGTATTAAGTATTCGTGCTGCCTTAAAATTTTAAGTTGTCAACATGAAATGTTAAATTGTACTATATGAAAATGTGGATATTTGAGTTGAGCAATTTAAGCATACTTTAAGCTGAAACAATTTTTTTAAGTTGTTTTTTTACAGTGAGGGCTGTTCAGACAGAACACATTTTGTTTTTAAAATATGTGCAACATCTCAAGATGAGTTTTTAAAAAACCTATTTCAACTTGATGCTGTGCTTATGTGCAATACAGTGAAAAAGCAGTGAGAAGAGAAGATCAGATTCATCAGATTTCACTACATTTAAAAAAAATACTTTTTACATACACTGTAAAAAAAAATGGTTTCAACTTAAAATAAATTGTTACCGCTGACTTAAAATTTTAAGTTTAGTCAATTAAAATATTCCAGTTGTCATTTAAATTAACATTAAGTAATTTAAAATTCAAGTTGACTATACTAAATATTTTAAGTCAGCGGGGTAACAGATTATATTCTAAATATATAAATTATATTAAATTATACAGTTATAATATTTTGAATATGTTAGAATGTTTCATTTTAAAAGTAGCTATATTTATTAGTTTGTTTTTTTAAAATATGTCTTTCCTTTTCATTTTTATTTATTTAAGTTTTAATTATTTTAATAACTTAAGTTACATGAAAATGACATGTTTTCTTGGCAATTAGCCTGAAATTAAGTTTTTTTTTTAATTATTTATTGACTTATTTTTTTATTTATTTACATTTATTTTAAGCAATTACTTTTTTAATGATTTAGTTTTAGTTTTCAATGATAACCCTGCTTTTTGGCAATTATCTTGAAATTAAGTTTTTTTTTTTATTTTATTTATTTATTGACTTATTTTTAGTTTTTTATTTATTTACATTTATTTTAAGCAGTTACTTTTTTAATGATTTAGTTTAACATGATAACCCTGCTTTTGGAAATTATCTTGAAATTAAGTTTTTTTATTTTATTTATTTTGACTTTTATTTTTATTTATTTATTTACATTTATTTTAAGCAATTACTTTTTTTCAAGGATTTAGTTTTAGTTTACAATAATAACCCTGCTTCTCGTGAAATATTAAATGGTTACAATAAGATTTTACTTAAAAGATAACATACAATTCCATCCAAGCACCTGTGTGCTAGTGTCTTTAGCATGCTCATACTGAGGATTGATGTGTCATCTGCACTGCTTCTGTAGGAACTTGTTCAAATCCGACTCTGTGCTGCAGTGGCGGAAGCTTCAACTGTTTCAGAGGCTGTTTCTGTGATGAGGAGTGTAAACAGTACAAAGACTGCTGTCCCGACTTCAACAGCACCTGCAGTAAGAACCCGCATACACAGACATAGAGATGTTTGTGCTTTGTTTATTGAGAAGCAGTATGGTGAGAGATTGAGAGGACTGTTTGTTTTTTTAAGTAGTCTGTTCTTGATTTAATTGTTTTATGCATATTAAAGTCAGTGTCAGAGTAATCAGGATTGTATTTATTGCCAGATAAATCCTGAGTCTTGTAAATACTACAACATACATGGTATCTGTCACTTTCTCCACAGATTTCAATACTACAACTGCAGCCCCTCCAGTTACAACCAATGCAACTTCTCCTTTCAACTCCACTGCAACTCCACCCAAAGGTAATTTACTAGTGCATTTGTGAATGGTAGCAAGGAGTTCCATTTTTGGAAATGCAAGTAAATAAAGTTTCTTTTAGTATGTGGTGTGTATGTTTGGGCATAAAAAAGATCTACAAAGTTACAAATCTCAAAGTCCACTCCAAAAGGAGATATTTCGTTTTTAAAATCCCTTTTCAAGAACTACAGCGTTTGTTTTCCGGATGTTATGATGTCACAACGTGGCCTATTAGAATATCATTAAAATAAATACCGCCTATGGAAATTCGAATGGTAGAGGGGTGTGTAGGGACGAGGTCGGGGATTAGCATAACTTTAGCGATGCAGCGCGGAGAACCGCTTTAACGAGCCATAGCACGGCGGATATAAACACAGGCATTGACTAGAATGGCCGCTTCAGAGCTGTAACACATGAAACACATGCCGAAGCCGCGATCTACTCTGGTTGCCACATCGGAGCCGTAACGTGCCACAGACGTGTGCAGTGTGTGTTAAGAGATTTATTCATTCCCTCGTAGATAGCTTCACTTATAACGCCATAAACATGCACTAGACTAGGCTAAACAGTGATGATGTTCTTTGATGATGTTAATGTTAGGACTGCTTTTAACCTTATGCTGGAGCTGGCTTCCAGCAATGAAACCAAATATGTCAATAATTTAATAAATTAGCCAGATAATATTATGTATTGGCAATCTCGCAGGCTGACGATAGGACCCAACACTACTGTAGCGTATTATTTACTCACCCTCCATGCATCCTAGGTGTATATGATGACTTCCTTTCAGACGAATGCAGTTGAAGTTATATTAAAATTTATCCTGGCACTCCCAAACTTTAGAACAGCATAGATGGGTGTTTTTCTTCATCAGTCCAAAACAAGTCCAATAAAGTGCATCCAACCATAATAAAAATATTATGGGGGGGGTCCATAAAGGCCTCCTGTAGCGAACCGATGCGTTTTTGTAAGAAAAATATCCATATTTAAAACGTAAGAATCATTTTAATTTAGCCTGCGCTAACAGTTGTACACAGAACGTGCAGCTTTGGCAAGGGGCGTGTCAGTACTGAAATACCATCTAAGCTGTTCATCAGTCGCGACACAGTGGGACAGCTAAGCAATCACAACACATTTCGTTTTTCGCAAGGCAGGCCTTCATCAAACCTGGAACTAATCGATAGGGCTGAAGCTCATCGATTCCAAAATTTTCGGAATCGATGAGCTTCGATTCCAAGAATTGATTCCTCACTGTTGTTTTCGATTCCTGTTTTTCTTTTTTTTTTTTAGAGTGGAGGAACATAATTTCGCCATGACTGTAGGCTATAAATGTCTATAAAATTAGCCTTATCATAATATTAAGCTTTATTTTTAAAAATTTTTAAGCATTTCTATATTTAAATTGAAATTTTCTCTGCATTGCACATGAAATTAGTCATAGCCCACAGCGCAGCAGTGGACATGCGTTTATTGCATGAATGGAACAAGGTGCCTTTCAGCTGAATGATGTGTACTTCAACGCCGGTAGCATATGCTTTGCGCAAAATTAAACTGTACACTGAAACAAAATAACCAGAATAACAACACTGATATAAGAGCTAGTGGTTTATCTGTCCAATCAAATCAGTGGCTCTCTGCCACTGATCTGTGCTCTCTGCATTATCTTTCAGAATTAGCGTTGGCTGATAATAAGGTCAAAAAATAGCATTTTATTTAAGATGGAAATAGGATCAAGACCCTCGATCACGTCATGATCTATTCTGTTATGCGGCACTCAGAACTGTTAACAATATAAGGCAGTTTTACCAGAAAAATAACTTCTGAATTGTCTTTAAACTGGTTCATTAAAACAATCTATCCGAAAGAACCTTTTTGTGGAAACGAATCAGACTTATAATCACTATTAGCAAACAAGGCTGCATCCTCAAACTCAGACGTGCTCAGTACCAACTCTTTTCATTCAGTTTATGTTCGTGAATTGATGTTCAGCGATGTTTGATGACAGCAGCCAAGATATGCAGCCTTTGTATGATGCAGTCTTTCGTTTGAGAGGTGCCCATAGATAAGCTTTGTTGAACTGAAAACGGCTATGAATGGGGAGTTGATTCCCCTTGAGGGGATCGATTCCAGCCTTTGGAATCGACTCTCGATTCTCAACGCCTTAGAATCAATTCTTTTTGGAATCGACTCCCTAATCGAGCCATTGGCGCCAGGCTGGGTAGAAAGGTACTGTAATAATGTAAATTATGTGCGGGATAATCAACGGTTTGCAATTCATTAAAGTAGGGGTGCCCCGATCAGGATTTTTGAGGCAGATCACCAATCGCCAATCACAGGAAGCTGTATCTGCCGATCCGATCACCGCTACTGCTCTTTTTAAAGCCTCCTATTAATCATTAATCAGGATTTTATTTTTTATTTTTATTTTTTATTTTTTTGGAGAGAGGGGAGTTTTTTAATTTGAGGGGTGGAGGGGAGAATTTTTTTGACTTTTTTTTTAATATATATTTATCTCACATATATGTTTGATCATGCAGTGTTTTTAGAATTATGCAATTATTGCACAATAGCTTACACACAGCACAAGTCTGATTTCCACAAACATATTTATCCATTATTTTGATTTCAAATCCAAACATTGTTACTGAAAATACTTTTTCAGCATATTTACCGCAAACAATGCCCTGTCACTTTAATTCTGCGCGTGCAGCACAGACTCCTTGCAGAAACGATCACTACACTGCTGCAGATACACCACTCCTGGAACGCACTACTAGACCACAACCGTGTACAGTTTGAACGCTTTAATCCGTTAGCATGAGCACAGAAACGTGAACGTGGCGTTATGTGTTTACGCTTCAAGTGTGCATGAGCGCCCAGTCTCTAGGAGAGCGTGTGAGTGTTGAATTTTTAAACACTGGGAAGAAATAATAGGAAATGCAGTTCACAATCAAAGATGTTTGCGCTTTGGGCAAATTGGGAAGCAGTATGTTGAGAGATTGAATGGACTGTTTGTTTTTTTAAGTAGTCTGTTCTTGATTTAATTGTTTTATGCATATTAAAGTCAGTGTCGGAGTAATCAGGATTGTATTTATTGCCAGATAAATCCTGAGTCTTGTAAATACTACAACATACATGGTATCTGTCACTTTCTCCATAGATTTCAATACTACAACTGCAGCCCCTCCAGTTACAACCAATGCAACTTCTCCTTTCAACTCCACTGCAACTCCACCCAAAGGTAATTTACTAGTGGATTTGTGAAAGGTAGCAAGGAGTTCCATTTTTGGAAATTCAAGTAAATAAAGTTTCTTTTAGTATGTGGTGTGTGTGTTTGGGCATAAAAAAAAAAATACAAAGTTACAAATCTCAAAGTCCACTCCAAAAGGAGATATTTCGTTTTTTAAAAATCCCCTTTCAAGAACTACAACAAACGGCTCCTTTGGACTACAGCATTTGTTTTCCGGATGTTATGATGTCACAACGTGGCCTATTAGAATATGTGGTGATTGGAAGCCATTTGTGCACTTTTGAGAGTGAAAGACAGGGTGGTTGAGAACCTTCCGTCATTGGGAAGTGCATTTAAAATCCTTTAATGCACGGCAAGCCGTTGATTATCCCGCTTATTCCATGGTCATTTGACAAGTTAAAAGTAGTATTGCTCTTTGCAGCGCAACATTTGACCGAATGGGTAAAAAAGACTGTTATTTTCGTCAGTTATGACATGCAGCTCTAGCATTCTGCCCGCTTCAAATCAGACAAAAAGATGAAATAGTGCGGTAAGATCACATTTATTTGAATGAATTATAAGCACTTATTTTAGTAAATTATTGATCGACCGAGAGAGACAGAAGGCGAGAGAGAGAGAAAAAGAGAGATGACAGTTGTGTGTGTGTGTGTGTGTGTGTGTGTGTGTGTGTGTGCGTACCTGCCTGCATTCTTTGTCTGCGAGTCTCTTTCTACAAACAACGAATTTATTCAAAAACAGCGGTTTTACCACCTCGTTGCTGAGGAATACAATGTAGCGATCCAGTATCTAGGCTACTGTATTAATAAAAATCACGGGGAAACGCTGACAACAAGTTTATGTATGTGCGCAGCGCAATGCGATCTCCGACCAATCGGCAACCTCCTGGTCTCCCAATTCATCGACTGGCCGCTAGAGACTGGCTGCAAAAGGGAGTCAATCCCCATAGACTCCCCATGTTAAAATGGCCAACTTTACAGCAGAAAATATGTTTACAGCCTGGTACAAAAAGTGGTTTGGGTCTATATAGCTAATTTTGCTCTTCATGTCAACTCTGAGGGGGGTGAATTTTTTATAACTCATCCGTTTAAATTAAATTAAGCCTTAAAATTCTGCATAATTTAGGGTGTGGTCACTTGAGTGACAGGTAGATTGCTGCTGCTGTCACCACTGTCATGATAGGCGGGCGTGGTTTCAGCAACCCGCTCCACTCACGTCCCGCCTCTTTGCCCTTTTTCGATTATCCGGGAGTGACGTGCAGTGACGTGATTCCAAGATGGCGACGCCTGACTCCCGCCCATTAAGAGCTTCAAAAATGCTCTTCAGAAACCTACGGGTGACGTCACGGACACTACGTCCATATTTTTTACAGTCTGTGTCTCCAAACTCTCTCTCTCTCTCTCTGTGAATAGAATGGTGTTTAAACTGACTTGGAACTACCTGTGCATTAAATGGTTTTACTGCATACCTGCCAGCCAATCAGAATCCAGTATTCAGACATTTCATGGAATAAGAAAAAAAAAAGCATTTTTCAAACCACCAAGCATGAAAGCATGTTCTAGTACACCCCCAAAACAAAATCAAGACTTTGTAAAAGAGCATAATAGGACCTGTTTAATAAAGATAATGTTGTGTTAGGCTGTTGTAGCCCAAACGTTTAATGTGTAATACATTTTATGTTGAATCAAATAAAATATTTCTTTCTAAAGCTACTTATTGTCATATCTACTTGAAATTTTCTCATTTAACACAATAATTGCTTTAATTTACCTTTAGGGGATATTTTTAGCCAAATTTAATTTGAGGTCAATTAGAATAATTAATCGCCACATCATGTAATTTATTCAATGAAAAATTGGAATCGACTATATGTATGTGCACATGTATTTGTACGTACACAATATGCAGTGTATTTGAGCTAACTGATAGTGCTGTGATGTTTGGGTATTTCACAGATGTTTTGACGATACTTACTAATCTGGAGGTGGAGGTTTTGGCTGATGAGTCGTCCACTGAAGCAGAGCGTCAGGCTGCACTGCGTGAGGTAAGAGAAGCATTTCTGACTGTTTGACTGTGTCTAATTACACTAGGAGCTAAATATGCATAGTTTTTTTAAGTATGTCAAACCACAGTATGCCAGTACTTGGACAAACTGTGGCAACTTCAGTAGTAAACAGGTGTGGCGTCACATCTCTTTTACGCCCTAAAGTGATTCTATTGGCTGAAGGATTTCAGCCAATTTTTGGGGGGTTCTGTTCTGTACCTGAGTAAAAAACCTCAGTTATTGCTTGTTGTTCTAATCCAAAAAACTACAACTGTAATCATAAATTATTATATTCTCAAATATTATTACATTATGAACAGTGTGTGAATTAAGACACAGCTTCTGAACCTCGTATCACCTCATATCATCTTTTTTACAGGTTGCTGCTTTGGTGGAGAGTTATTTAAGAGCGAATAATACTGACATCTACTCTTTTGAGGTCACGAGAATTGAGCCAGTATCACCATGTGATTGAGACAAATATCAACCAAGATGAACAGACACAAATAAATCTTCTTTGATCCAGAACTTTTACTCTTTTAATATGAGATCTGATTATTTGTAGTGACGGTTCAACAAAATCATTTTCCTTTGCGAACGATACTTTGTTTTTTGTCGTGCTTTATTCTGAAATATACAAGCATTGTAGATGTGTGAAGCAAACTATGGAAAGAATGTGTAAAGAAATGTCAGACTGATTTATCTGTTCTAATGTAATTCCTTGTTCCTCATTCATTTGCACAGAAGGGAAACCCCTGCGGTTTTAACTGTTTGACTTTCTTCATTTTTGAGATTCCTGTTTGTAGATTGCACTGGAAATTAACACATAATTATCTAACTCTTGCTAACCCAAACAAATAATTAAAACAAATTATTTAAACTCTCATTCTGTTGGGTTTCACGATCATCATTGCTCAGTGTGTTTCCTGCTGCTGCATGACTATCAGTCAGGGGTGAAAAGCGTAGATACTCAGTGAAAATTTGATTCCGTAAAAAAAGTACAAGTATCTGACCAAAAACATACTAGTACCCAATACAAGCCCTGGTGATAAATCAGCCTCTTTTTTAAGCAGATATTTTGTATGCGATTAATGTGTGTGTACTGTGTGTAATTAGTATGGTTATATACATACACACAAAATGAAGCGGTCCTATACACTTGCATTATATGCACTAAAAATCTTTGTTAGAGTTCTCTTAACAATCGGTCAATTTTTTTTTCAAAAAAATAAAAATTGGTATACTTTTTAAGCACAAAAGCTTGCGTAACACAGGCTCTCGGATGCGCGTCTACGGGTTGTTCTTGAATGATTCGTTCATTTTGAACGAATCTTTAATGTGACTCGCGAAGAACGAGTCGTCTCAGGGAGTGATTCGTTCAGTCGCGCATGTGCAACATCCTATTAGGTTCTGTACAGGACTTAGTTCACCTGTTTCGAATCTTCGGGTTTTTAGAGTCGTTCGTTCATCTTATGGGGCTGTCACGTGACACTGATATTGCTAAAATTAACAAAATTATCTGAACTTCCCATCGCTTGCGCTTAAAAAGTATACACATTTTTATTTTCTGAAAAAAATTACAGATCGTTTCGCTAGATAAGACCCTTCTTTCTCGGCTGGGATTGTTTAGAGCCCTTTCAAGCTGCGTTTAAATTACATTTTGGAAGTTCAGAATCGGGGACACAATTGAAGTCCATTATATGGAGAAAAATCCTGATATGTTTTCCTCAAAAACCATAATTTCTTTATGACTGAAGACAGAAAGACATGAACATCTTGGTTGAGTAAATTATTTGTGAATTGTTGTTTTGGAAGTGGACTTCTCCTTTAATTGTTTATTTCAAGCATTTTTCCCCTTAAATATATTGATATACAATTATTTGCAATCATGTAATTATTTAGAATTTAAAAATAATTAATTGACAATCATAATTGTTACTATCTCTATATATAATTATAATACCACTGGATCCACTCCCTGGTGAAAAAAAAACTAATTTAGCATACAATGCTCATTTAAACACCTTCTAGAGATTTAACATTTAAATTAAAAGTCATTCCCACTAAAACATGAACTACATTTAAACTCTAACTGATTTTATTTTTTTTGCACTCAATTTTCTGCATTCAGCCATTATATGATATGCACTCTAAAAATATATATTTTTAATGCTTGTTTGATATAGACAGCTAGCAGACATATCAAAACGGACAAAAATAATGAATAAATTTGCCAGACATTTACCTGATGAAAGTTATAACTGAAGCTGAAATGTGTGTGTCTAATTCTTGAAAATATTATAAACAACATTGGTTCTTACACATCAAAAGCACTTTTGAGCTTCAGTTTAACATATAATATGTGCATAAAAGAAAACAAAAATTTAAAAAATGTACTTTTTTTTCCTTCAGAAATGTAATCAAGTAAAAGTACAAATAGTTTAAATTGTACTTGAATAAAGTACAAATACCCCTTAAATAATACTTCAGTACAGTAATCAAGTAAAATTACTCAAAAATTACTCTTTCATGTTGCATGAATATCTTGCAGCTCCATGTTTGTAGGAAATAAGGAGACCAATGACCAGACTTTGTCAGAGGCTACAGAATTTATGAACTTACATGATTCAATACAAGCAAAATTGACCATGAAACAAATGTCTCCGACATAGCAGATAGACAGTTTTGTTTAGACAGACTTCATGTTGGCTTGAGAAAGTCTGAAGCAGATTTAATAGCTTTAAGTCTGAAGGTTCTAAATTTCAAGTGATTATGTCCATTAATGAGAAAGTAGAATTTTTTAAAAGGTCGAGAGTTGAAGGTCATGCAGTCTATCAGACAAACAGAATGATTAATCAGAAAATCAATATTGTTGCTCAGCTCTAGAATGTTAAGCGTGTTATCAGGAGACTAGACAGACACATGACGCCTTAAAAAGAAACGATCCGGAGCACAGTGATAGCACTTGCGGACACACACCGAATCTGTAGGATGGCTCGCGCTGTTTTATTCATCGGTCTGTTCTCCACAATCATATTAACCACAGGTAACATTCACATCAGCTGCACATTAATGGGTGTCAGATTTTGATGTATAGATCTATCTCTGATTTCATTGATTATAATTACCTTTGAGAGATTTTGAGAAGCACCATCAGATGAGTAAAGTTTGCAAATGACCTTTGAAGCTTTAAAAAGTTGACTGAAAGTTTGAAGCAGTTGTAAAAGATTAGACATTAGTACTGTTGTCAAACCATGGTAAACACAAATTAGCCATGGTTTTGCTACACTACCCATAGTTTAACTATGATATGTGACCCTGGACCACAAAACCAGTCTTAAGTTGCTGGGGTGTATTTGTAGCAATAGCCAAAAATACATTGTATGGGTCAAAAATTATTGATTTTTCTTTTATGCCAAAAATCATTAGGATATGAAGAAGATCATGTTCCATGAAGATATTTTGTAAAATTCCTACTGTAAATACATCAAAACTTCATTTTTGATTAGTAATACGCAATGTTAAGAACTTTATTTGAACAACTTTAAAGGAGATTTTCTCAATATTTTGATTTTTTTGCACCCTCAGATTCCAGACTTTCAAATAGTTGTATCTTGGCCAAATATTGTCCTATCCTACTATCCTAACAAACCACACATCAGTGGAAACCTTATTTATTCATATACATATATATATATATGACATTATATACATCTCAATTTGGAAAAAAATGACCCTTATGCCTGGTTTTGCATGTCTTTCTATATCTGACAGAACCACAGGTCTTGCAGTCTCCACTAATGAGCTGATGAGTTGAATCAAGTGTGATAGATGAGGGAGACATACAAAATGTTCAGGGTCATCTCCAGGTCAAGGCTGAAAACCACCATGGTTAATATTCTTATAGGATTTATATTTGTGTTTCTTTCTTTCTTTTTTTCTGTTTTGTTTTTATAACTGTAGGTCTACTCCTGTGTTTGGTGTTTTGTAGCCTTCTGTTTAACAATAAAGAAATCCTTAAAAAAAATAAAACATTCCGAATTCTGAATCAAAAGATTCGCTAACCCACTCCAAAATCCAGATATGAAATGATTTGTATTAGGCTACGTGCTCTGAAATCCCGTTCTGAATCAAATGATTCGCGACACGCTATAGTTCTGATCTAAATCAAATGACTCGCGATCCGCGCTCCAAAGTCCCGATCTGAATAATGATTCGCGAACCATCATTTCAGATCGGGACTTAGGAGCGCGGATCGCGAGTCATTTAATTCGCAAAATGATTCGCGAACCCGCAGTTCCGATCTGAATCAAATGATTCGTGAACTCGCAAGGAAGTCCCAAACTGAATCAATGATTCGCAAAGTTCGGATCTAAATCAAATGATTCAAACCCACTCCGATCGAAGTCCCGATGTAAATTAAATTATTCGCGATACGCACTCAAAAGTCCCGAACTGAATCAAATGACTCGCGAATCACCACTGAAGTGCCGGTCTGACTGAAATGATTCGCGAACCGACTCCAGCAAAGCATATAATTACAAAGATAACGTCCAACACACTTCTGTGAACATATTCAGGTGAGGTTACGGCTTTACTGTTCGGGTAAAAACAAAAAAAACATGTCAAAAAACATTTCTGATTTTTATCAATTTTGAAAACAAAGCCGATTCATATTTTTGTGGAAACTTTGATACTTTGTGTGTGTGTGTGTGCGTGTGATATTATATTCATTTGTTTCACTGTAGTGATGTTTTTCGTACAGGTGGAAGTTGTGTGGGTCCAGATCTGTGCTGCTCTGGATTGAATAGCAGTTGTCGCCGCTTGAATTGTTATTGTGATGTTGCTTGTCTGAGATTAAATGACTGCTGCTCTGATTTCAAATCCACCTGCCTCACAGGTATTCAGAAATATTCAGAAATAACACAAGGCATAGGAATCAGATTCTGTTCTCTGTACATGATTCGTGTACTTTCTTGTGATCAAGATCTCTTGTAAGAAAAAAATATACAGCACAAACAGAAATCTTACATCTTCAAATTTTTTCCACTTTTATAGTCAATCAAAGCAGTACTCTGCCAGTAACAGGTATATTTTATATTCATTTTTTCTCTAATTATTCTTTATCATGCTATTTTGTAAAATTATTTTGAGTTCTCAAGTTCTCTAGATTGTCGAGAGAGTCTGTATTTCTTATCTGTAAATGAATGATAAATGTTAGCTAGATTATGTTTCCTGCCTGTCTAGTGATGCAAGTTTATTCTGAAAAATAATTAAATAATTGTTTGTTTTTGTTTGTTTCTTTAAAACATCTATTGTGTCACATGATGTGTATTGATTTGGCTGATGAGATTTATGTTTTGTGCTTCAGAATTTCTTTAAAGGGAACATAGAGAGCATCAGTGTTCCCTGGTTTTCACTGTGCATTGGGGGACTTTTTAGGGACTGAAGGTTTTAGAGCACTGGAATATGGCAAGCCATATTAACATTTAATCCTTAAAACATACTACTTTTTGCTACTAGTACCTATTCCATTAGGTATTAGTTCTTATTCATTTGATATTAGTGTTTCTTTAGCTACTAGTGCTTATTCTTTACCTTTTTTAAAAAGATACTAGTACTTATTTATTAGATACTAGTACTTATTTCAAGTGACTATTAAGTATTTTATTGTTACTAGTAATACATTTAAAATTTTTCCATTGACTTCTGTGGGGATCTGTCATTCAGATATCAGCTGCTAATTCCTGACTAGTATGTATTCCAGTTTCAACTAGCAGATATTTAACATACTAGTAGTTATTAATTAGGTCCTTGTACTTATTTTTTTTTTAGATACTAGTACCTGTTATTAGATACAAGTACTAATTCATTAGCTACTATATCTGTTAAAATTATACTAGTATTTATTTATTACATACTAGTACTTATCATTGCTCATACATATTATGGCTCCTAGTAGTTACAGTAATTATTTAATGGATACTCGTATACAAATTATTGGATACTAGTACTTATTCCAAATGTTACTAGTAAGGTTTTTCTATTAAGTTTTTAATTGAACTATACAGTGGTCATTCTGACATGTAATAACATAAGGTGAGTAAAAAAAAGCAGCTGACTAGTGAGATAAGAATTGTTGCTAGTACCAATTACAAAAAAAAAAAAAAAAAAAAGTAGTAGTACCTATTAAATAGGCACTAGTATCTAATGAGAAGTAATAGTATTTAATAATTAAGTAATAGTAATACTTTTTAAAATACTAGTCACTAATGGAATGCATAATAGTCAGACCTGAAAGTAGACATATGAATGACAGATATAGTTACAAAATAGTTACTAGTCATTGAAATAAGTACTAGTATCTGATAAAAAAATAACTAGTGTCTAATGAATTAGTACTAGTAGCTTTAAAAAGTTTAAAAACTAGTTAAAAATAGTTACTAAGTACTAGTATCCGAGTAGTGTCTAATGAATTGGTACTAGTAGCTTTAAAAAAGTTAAAAAACTAGTATCCAAAGCAGTGGTTCTCAACTGCTTGGGCCCGTCATGAATCCAAATGCGGCCCGCCTAACACATTACAATATAACTTACAGTTTTACAATTCATTTTTGTTTTTACATTACTTTAAAAATGTACTAAAGAAATATAAACTATAATCATATATTATTTTCAGACATGAGCAGATTCACGTAGCCCTAATTACACATTTAATGAACATACAAGTGCGCGCTTTGGCAGAATTCAGTTCAAATAGTCATCGTCAGCATCCTTTAGTTCAGTAAAATTAACCATCAGAATGAACAAGTTTGTAGTTAAGGAACGAAATGTGGAAAATGCCAACAAAGGAATATATACAAACAAAAAAAGTTGCAGAAGGCTATCAACAGTGAAGGGTGGAGAGTGCTGTCTTTCAGCATCAACTTTCGGTTTGCCCCGCCACTCACTTAAAAGAGGAAGGTAGATGTTCCGGCAAAAGGAAACACCCATACTATGCGGCAATCATCCTCAGATTAAGTTTGAAAGTGCTTTCCATGTTTGGATCAACATAGACTACATTTGTATACGCACATATTATGCAATGTCACGCATCAAGTCAGACAGACAGCATTTTACAATTGCAACTTCATTGTGTTGTTACTCCTTTCGAGGCGAATTTCCCAAAACTGGTCAGCTCCCAACAGTATCAGGTGTCTAATTAATAGTGAGCAGAATTATTTATTTACGGTAGTGCAGTGCAGGCATACAGCCTACCTACTTCTTTATCAGTCGGCTTTGCGTATAGGTTTTTACGATCAGAAATTTCTTAAACCAGTGAATATTTTATTTCGGGGGATAAATAATGTGTATACCCACTTCTTCAAGCACCACTACATCACTATTTATTTATATCAATAAATGTAATCGTTCAGATATCATAATATCTATAATATTACAAATCTGCTAATGAATAAGCTTTTGTATCCAATTAATCAGTACTACCTAAAGGCATATATAATAGTATTATTATACACTGTGTGCAGAATTATTAGGCATGTTGATATTCTGGTCATATTTTTTTTCCAAACACATTTTACCAATTCCAAACCACATCAGTCTTAATAACTACTGTTAATTTTGTGTTTAATCATTTATATGTGATATATAATTGTCCGTGAAGGCTGGAAGTGAAAAACTCCTTATATTCAGGTGTGCAGAATTATTAGGCATGTTTTCGTTTACAGCTAAAATGAGCCAAAAAAGAGATTTAACCCAGACTGAAAAGTCCAGATTATTAAATGCCCATGAGAAGAATGCAATACTAATGCATTACAAGAATTTGCAAAGTTAAGGCTTGACCATTGGACAGTGAAATGCTTGTTGAGTCTGCATGGTCAGAAAAAACAGGTGGAGAAGAAAAGATGCATGTTAACTGCAAAAGAATTAGGAATTAAGGTGAAGAATTAGGTGTGACACCATCAGGAACCGTTTCCAGTTCTCCAGCGCCACCATTTTCCAGAACTGCAACCTACCTGGAGTCTTCAGAAGTGCAATGTGTCAGGTTCTCAGAGACTTTGCTTGGTAAAAAAATCCTAAAAATGCCCCTGACTTAATAAGAATAACAAGCTGACGTCTTGTGAAATACATGAAGACAGTTTTTTTATATGCTTTAGAGACAGATAAGTTGAGAGTGACTCTTGAAGGACAAGCATCACATCCTCTTGTACCTCTGATTCAAGAATTTATCTTCTAAAATCTGGCAGTAAGTTTTGGGAGTTCATTTTAGTCCATCTCTGCAAGTCAGACTTTTCAGGATAAGAGACTAAACATGAACTCCCAAAACTTACTGCCAGATTTTGGAAGATAAATTCTTGAATCAGAGGCACAAGAGGATGTGATGCTTGTCCTTCAAGAGTCACTCTCAACTTATCTGTCTCTAAAGCATATAAAAAAACTGTCTTCATGTATTTCACAACACGTCAGCTTGTTATTCTTATTAAGTAAGGGGCATTTTTTAGGTTTTTACCAAGCAAAGTCTCTGAGAACCTGACACATTGCACTTCTGAAGACTCCAGGTAGGTTGCAGTTCTGGAAAATGGTGGCGCTGGAGACTAAACGGTTCCTGATGGTGTCACACCTAATTCTTCACCTTAATTCCTAATTCTTTTGCAGTTAACATGCATCTTTTCTTCTCCACCTGTTTTTTCTGACCATGCAGACTCAACAAGCATTTCTCTGTCCAATGGTCAAGCCTTAACTTTGCAAATTCTTGTAATGCATTAGTATTGCATTCTTCTCATGGGCATTTAATAATTTGGACTTTTCAGTCTGGGTTAAATATCTTTTTTGGCTCATTTTAGCTGTAAACGAAAACATGCCTAATAATCCTGCACACCTGAATATAAGGAGTTTTTCACTTCCAGCCTTCACGGACAATTATACATCACATATAAATGATTAAATACAAAATTAACAGTAGTTACTAAGACTGATGTGGTTTGGAATTGGTAAAATGTGTTTGGAAAAAAAATATGACCAGAATATCAACATGCCTAATAATTCTGCACACAGTGTATAATATATAATAGTACAACATAGTAAAAATAAAATAAGTACTAGTAGCATGAAAATAGATACTAGTGCATTTCAAGGATTAAATGTTAAAACAGCTTGCCATACTGGAAGGAATTTGCAATTTGGCATCTAATGTGTCATCTGCACTGCTCCTGTAGGAACTTGTTCACATCCGACTCTTTGCTGCAGTGGCTTAAACCATAACTGTTTCAGAGGCTGTTTCTGTGATGAGGCCTGTAAACAGCACAACGACTGCTGTCCCGACTACAACAGCATCTGCAGTAAGAACCCGCATACACAGACATAGAGATGTCGAATTGAATCAGTAGCTCTCTTTGGGCTAAAATATGAGAGTGAGATGCTTGTGTTTTAGTTAGTATTTCAGTTCCTCGTTGCATGCTCTGCAGTCAGGATTGCTGTAATCAATATTGTATTTACTGCCAGATGACTGCTGAATAGTAAAACATTTATTGAATCTGTGACTTTCACTATAGTTTTCAACAGCACAACTGCAACTCCCCCTTTCAACACCACTGCATCTCCTCCCAAAGGTAAATAGGGCTTGAGCATTGTGAGGACCCTACTGGAATTCCTTGGTTTATTTATCATTGTGTGCATCTGAATGTGTAGGTCCAGATTTACCATTGCAACGAACATAAAATCACTAAAACATGTTTTGGTATTTTGCAAGTTCTCACAGTACTCACTGTTCTGGTGGTGAAGGTGAAGATATTGTTACCTGAAGAAAAGCATCAGGCTGCACTGCTTAAGGTGAGAAGTACTTAGGTATGTAAAAGAAAGGATACCAGTGTTTGGCCGAACTATGAAACAAATCACTAGCATCAAGCTTCAGCCTCACAGTCATTCTACAATTAAGATGATAGTAAGCAGGTGTGGAGTCACATTTCTTTTAGGCCCCAAAGTGATTCTGTTGGCTGAAAGAACTATTTTAGCTTTTCTATTCTGTGCCTGATTAGAAATCCCTCATTATTGCTTCTCGTTGTTCTGAAAAATGCATCTTCCATGTGAACTGGGACAGTTTTACAGTGCTCTTTTTCTTCTGAAACTGCTGTTTTCTCACTTCCTGTCATTTTTTTTTCTCAGGTTGGCTCTTGGGTGGAGAGTTTCTTAAGAGTGAATAATACGGACATCTACTCTTTTAACATCACAGAAATTAAACGGGTATCACCATAGGATTAAGCCCGAAATCAGCTGAGAGGAACGGACATGAATAAGCGCTCATCGCTGCTAAACTTTTACTATTTCAATTTATGTTGATGGTTTAACAAAATGTTTGAGGATGTGTAAGGAGAGCTCAGATTTAATTTTTGTTCTCATGTAATTCCTTGTTCCTCCTTCAGTTGCATGAAAGGGAATCTGCTGCTTCTGTCTTAACATTGTCTTCATTTTTCTGTTTTTGAGATGTGTATGATGATCGCACTGAAATTATGAGGAAAAACTCTTGTGAACAAACAATAAGAAAGTGAAAACAAGCAAATGATTAAAACTGTCATTGAATGGTGGTTTCAGTGTGTTTTCTGCTGCATGACTTTGTTTAGTAGATGTTGCATGAATACTGAGCAACAGTTTCTGGGTTTTTCTATGAAATACGGAAACCAGTGACCAGATCTTGTCAGCAGCTGCAGAGTTTGGCCTCCACTGTTCTGAAACCCATTCAACTATGAGAAAAAACGGCTTTTTTTAGACCAGACTGCTTCATCAGGACCAGACACCACCGTGAGACGGCTTTATAAAATAATGTCGTCATCACTTGAATTTTAATCGCCTACGGTTTCAATTAGTTCTTACTTTTTAGGACATTTTCCCAGACTTACAGAGCATGCTTTTATGGAAGCCTGTTTCTGCCACTGAATTTACAGTGCCTTGCGAAAGTATTCATACATCTACATTTTTTTCCACAGTTTATGTTGCAGCCTTAAACTGCTTTAAATTACTTTTTTCCCCACATTAATTTACACTCCATACACCATAATGACAAAAAACAGATTTGTGACAACTTTATTAAAAAGTTGTCACAAAGCAAATTTATTAAAAATAAAACACTGAAAAAAGTACATTGTATAAGTATTCATACCCTTAACGCAGTACTTTACTGCCTCAAGTTATTTTGGGTATTATAAAACTCATTTATTTCTCAGAATTGCATGATATAAACCACGAGCTATAAAATCAGAATAGCAAGATATAATTATTCAGTTGCAAGGTATAAAGTCAGAAGTGTAAAATTAAAACTACAATTCTGACTTTTTTCTTGCACTTGCAAGTTTATATCATGTTTATATGACTTTATTTCTTTTTTTCCACGCAATTGTGAGTCTATATCACACAATACTGACTTTATAACTCGCAATTTTGAGTTTATATCACAATTCTGAAAATTTTAAGAATTGTGATATATGAACTCGCAATTCTCACAGAAAAGTCCCAATTCAAAGATATATCTCAATAGTTTTTCTTGCAATTTTTAAACTTTATAACTTGCGACTTTGAGTTTATATCGCAATTCTGACTTCATTTCTCAGAATTGTGAGTTTGTATCATGCAGTGAAGAGAAAAAAGTCAGAATTGCAAGATATAAACTCATTCATTTGTCAGAATTGCATGATATAAACCACTGTGAGTTATAAAATCAGAATAGCAGGATATAATCTTGTAATTGCGAGATATAAAGTCAGAATTGCAAGATAAAACCTCCAATTCTGACTTTTTTCCATGCAATTGCAAGTTTATATCTCACAATTGTGACTTTTAATATAATATAACCTCGCAATTCTGATAAAAAAAAAAAAAGTCACAGTTGCACATTGTCACGAAACACACGAACAAACACACAGGAGGAGATGACTGGTAAGTGCAAATGATAACAATGTTTAATAGCGTAGAGAGAGTCAGAGAATGAACAAACAAGGTATGGCAGACTTTCCTGAATGAAGAGTGGTACAGGTCCAAACAGTAAACATACGATGATCACAGGAGACGTAAAACACGGTCCAACAGGAAGGAGAAAATCCAAACAGGGAGCAGAGCGGTCTGGTGTGAACTTGAGACCAGACAAACAATTACTGGAAGCGTGTCCATTTTATAGGGAGTGGCAAACGAGATCAGGTGTGTGTAATTAGAATTCAGGTGACGTGGACCGGTTGGGCGGAGCCTCCTGTGATGTGGCTTGTGCTGGTGGATGAGGTGAACGCCTGACACTACCCCCTCCTCCAGGGGCGGCTCCCGACGCCCTAACACGACGCCGAGGACGACCGCGACCACGAGGGGCAGGACGCTCTGGGTGGTTGCGATGGAAGTCTGTGAGTAGACTGGGATCCAATACGTCGTCCCGAGGCACCCAAGAGCGTTCTTCGGGACCATACCCCTCCCAGTCAATAAGGTATTCCAAACGGCCTCCTCGGCGTCGTGAATCCAGAATCTGGTTGACCGTGTAGACAGATGGTTGGTCCAGGATCTCTGGAGGAGGGGCTCCAGCCTCAGCTCCCGGGGTTTCTGTGGCAGACGGAAAGTGGGGTTTAAGGAGAGAAACGTGAAAAGTGGGGTGTATGCGGTACCTGGGAGGGAGCTGAAGCTGGAATGTGACATCATTAAGCTGCCTCAGGATCTTGAATGGACCTATGTAGCGGGGACTCAGCTTGCGGCACGGAAGCCGGAGACGGAGGTCGCGGGTTGAGAGCCAGACTGAGTCACCAGGTTGATATCGTGGTGCAGTCCTGCGTCTGGCATCAGCAAAACGTTTGTTCCTGCAAATGGCCCGCTGAAGGTGGTGGTGAGCTGAGTCCCACACTCTCTCGCTCTCCCGGAACCAGTAGTCAACAGCTGGAACATTGGAGGGTTCCTCCGTCCAGGGGAACAGCGGCGGCTGGTAACCGAGTACGCACTGAAATGGTGTTAATCCGGTGGAATCTTGACGTAGGGAGTTCTGTGCGTACTCGGCCCACGGGAGGAACCTGCTCCAGCTGTGTTGGTCCTCTTGACAGTATGCCCGGAGGTACCGTCCGAGCTCCTGGATCTTCCTCTCTGTCTGGCCATTGGTCTGCGGATGATATCCTGAGGAGAGATTCACAGAGACACCCAGTAATTTGAAAAACGCCTTCCACACATGAGAAATAAATTGAGGACCCCGGTCCGACACGATCTCCTCTGGTATACCAAACTGACGAAACACCTGATTGAAAAGATGTTCCGCGGCCTCCATAGCCGTGGGTAGACCACTCAACGGGATGAGTTTGCACATCTTGGAGAACCGGTCTACGGCGACTAAGATGCAGGTGTGTCCATCTGACCTGGGTAGATCAGTGATAAAATCTACCCCCAGGTGGGACCAGGGCCTCTCCGGGATGGGAAGTGGGACCAAGAGACCTGCGGGGACATGCGGAGGGAGTTAGACCTGGCGCAGACAGAGCAACTCTGGACGTACCTGATGGAGTCCCGGCGCATACTGGACCACCAGTAACGGGATTGTAGGAGCGAGAAGGTCCGTTTGCTGCCTGGGTGTCCAGAGCCCGGAGACTGATGAACTGTGCCCAGAAGGCGTTGGCGTAGGGAGCTGGGGACATAGATCTTGCCTTCTGGGCAGTCCGGCGGAGCGGGCTCCTGGAGGGTGGCACGTCGAATATCCTGATTAATATCCCAGATGATGGGGCTGACGAAGAGGTGAGAGGGAATGATCGGCTCCAAATCTGTGGAGGGTTCCGGGGATGAAAGACGGGAGAGTGCGTCGGCGGGTATGTTCTTGGAGCCTGGTCTGTATGTGATCTGGAGATGAAAGCGTGTGAAGAACAGGGCCCAGCGTGCTTGACGGGGGTTGAGTCGTTTAGCATCTCGGAGATATTGTAGATTCTTATGATCGGTAATAATCGTGACTGGATGTCTAGCCCCCTCCAGCCAGTGGCGCCACTCCTCCAGGGCCAACTTGATGGCAAGTAGTTCTCGGTTCCCTACGTCATAGTTTTGCTCCGCCGGAGACAGTTTATGAGAGTAGAAAGCACAGGGATGGAGGATGGCAGGATCACCGGCCGCCTGCGACAACACAGCACCAACCCCCGCTGTGGACGCGTCGACTTCCACCGTGAAAGGGAGTCCCGGATCAGGATGACGTAGGAGGGGTGCTGTGCTGAAGAGATGCTTCAGGTGCTGGAAAGCTTCGTGGGCAGCGGGGTTCCAGGTGAGGTGTTTCGGCTTACCCCGCAGGAGGGAGGTCAGAGGAGCGGTGATGGAGCTGTAACCTTGTATGAAACGGCGGTAGAAATTGGCAAAACCTAGAAATCTCTGGAGTTCCTTGACATTACTGGGAGGTGGCCAATTCAGAATGGCATCAATCTTCTTCTGGTCCATGTGCACGCCCTCGGCACTGATGTTATAACCTAGGAAATACACAGAAGATTGATGAAACTCACACTTTTCCAGTTTGAGGTACAGCTGATATTGGCGGAGTTTATGGAGGACCTGCTGGACGTGCTGGCGATGTTCGGCCATGTTCCGGGAGTAAATCAAGATATCATCGATGTAGACTATGACAAACTGATGGAGGAACTCCCGGAACACCTCGTTCATAAACGTTTGGAAGACAGAAGGACTGATGGATAAGCCATAAGGCATGACCAGATATTCATAGTGCCCCGTGGGTGTTACAAAGGCGGTCTTCCATTCGTCTCCCTCACGAATACGAACGAGGTTATAAGCACTCCGCAGGTCCAGCTTCGTGAACACCTGGGACCCACGAAGCTCTTCGAGGGCGGCTGGGACCAGAGGGAGCGGATAGGGCTGTTGGATGATCTGAGAGTTGAGTGTTCTGTAATCAATACAGGGGCGGAGACCTCCATCCTTCTTGCCCACGAAGAAGAAGCTCGAAGCGGCCGGTGAGGTAGAAGGTCGAATGAATCCTTGGTCGAGAGCCTCTGTGATGTAAGCCTCCATCGCCTGGCGCTCCGGGATGGACAGTGGATAGATTTTACCTTTAGGTAGTTGAGCCCCAGGCAGCAGATCGATGGCGCAGTCCCATGGCCGATGCGGTGGTAATTTGGTGGCTGCTTGTTTGCTGAATACGTCCTGGAACGCCCTGTATTCGGCCGGGATTTCTTGAGTGCCGAGAGTTTCGGGACTTTCAACCAAGGTGGATGCTAACGGAACAGACGTGACGTGATGAGGGGGAACTCCAGACAGACAATGGATGAAACAATGCTTACTCCAGCGCGTGACGTCACTGGTCTCCCAGCATAGCTCCGGATGGTGTAATTTCAGCCAGGGGCGTCCCAGGATTACACTAGCCGTAGAGCCCTCCAGTACCAGTAGTTTAATTTCTTCAACGTGAAAAAGTCCGATTTGCAGGGTGATGTATGGTGTAGAGTGCTGTACCCTCCCACGCCCGAGTGGTTTTCCTTGTATGGTAGTAACAGCGTATTCCTGATGATGACGTTGGCGGGAAAGTTGTAGTTGTTTTAAACAGTCCGAGGAGATGAAGTTGCCTGAGGAACCTGAATCAATCAAAGCAGAGGTGGAAAGAATCTGATCAGAAGTACGCAAGGTAACAGGCAATAACGTGAGCATGGTGGGTTCAATTTCAGTGGTAATCGTACTCACCATCGGGCGTGGGGGTCGGACGGGGCAGGTACGGAGAATGTGTCCAGATTGACCGCAATACAGGCATAATCCCAGACTGATGCGGCGATTTCTTTCGGTGCGAGTAAGACGTGTGGAATCCACTTGCATAGGTTCAGGTACTGGAGGGCTAGCAGCCACCGAGGCAGCCGGAGGAGCGGTAATGGGAGGCTGGCAGGCGGCTAGCTGCTGAGAAACTCGAGTGGTGCGCAGAAGGAATGCCTCCAATCCGATGCTATCCTCATAGATCGCCATAGCGGAGCGAATTTCTGGATTCAATCCCTGACGATACGCACCCAGCAGCGATACCTCATTCCAGCCGCTAGCCGCCGCCAGAGTGCGGAACTGAAGGGTGTAGTCGTGAATCGAAGACGAACCTTGACGTAAGCGGAAGAGTTGGTCCGATGTAGACAGTGTATCGGTGGCCGTCCTGAAAACCTCTGAAAAATGGGAGACAAACTGTTCATATGAATTAGTAATCGGGTTATTGGAGCTCCATATTGCCTCAGCCCACTTCAGGGCTTTTCCAGTGAGGAGCGAGGTGAGGAAAGCCACTTTGGTCCGTTCGGTGGGAAACTGTTGAGGTTGCATCTGGATATAGAGATTGACTTGCAAAAGAAAACCGCTACACTCGGCTGCCTCACCCGCATATTTAGCTGGTACGGCCATGGGACTTCCTGAGGCAGCTGGCGGCGCAGGTGGAATTAAAGCCGCTTTAAAGGCGTTCACCAACTCCGAGAATTGATCGCTTGCAGCTGGCGTCTCGGTGCTCATCGTGGTGTGTGTGTCGGTCTGGTCTTCTGTCACGAAACACACGAACAAACACAGGAGGAGATGACTGGTAAGTGCAAATGATAACAATGTTTAATAGCGTAGAGAGAGTCAGAGAATGAACAAACAAGGTATGGCAGACTTTCCTGAATGAAGAGTGGTACAGGTCCAAACAGTAAACATACGATGATCACAGGAGACGTAAAACACGGTCCAACAGGAAGGAGAAAATCCAAACAGGGAGCAGAGCGGTCTGGTGTGAACTTGAGACCAGACAAACAATTACTGGAAGCGTGTCCATTTTATAGGGAGTGGCAAACGAGATCAGGTGTGTGTAATTAGAATTCAGGTGACGTGGACCGGTTGGGCGGAGCCTCCTGTGATGTGGCTTGTGCTGGTGGATGAGGTGAACGCCTGACACACATTTGAGTTTGTATCTTGCAATTCTGACTTTATTTGACTTTATTCAGACTTTATTTGTCAGAATTGCAATTCTGAGTTTTTTCTCAGTTGTTATGAGTTCATAACTCGCAAATTCAAGTTTATATCCCAATTCTGACTTCATTTTACAGAATTGGGACATAACTCTCAATTCTGAGAAAAGTCACAATAGCAAGATATATCTCAAATAATTGAGTTTATATCTTACAATTCTGAGTTGTTCCTTGCAATTGTGAGGTTTATATTGGTTTATATATGCAATACTGGATTTATAACTTGCAATTTCAAGTTTACATTCAATTCTGACTTAATTTCGTAGAATTTTGAATTTGTGTCATGCAGTAAAGAGAAAAAAGTCAGAACTGCGAGATGTAAACTCAAACTCAAACTCGTTCAAAATCACACAATTGTCTTTTTTCTTGCAATTTAGACTTTTTTCCTTGCAACTGTCAGTTTATATCTCGCAGTTGTGACTTTTAATATATAATCTTGTAATTCTAAGAAAAAAAGTCACAATTACGAGATATATCTCACACAATTGTGAGTTTATATCTCGCAATTCTGACTTTATTTTTCAGAACTGCATGATATAAACCAGTGTGAGCTATAAAGTCTAAATAGCAGGACATAATCTACATAGTTCTGAGTTTTTTCCCCACAATTGTGAGGTTTATATCATGCAATACTGACTTTATAACTTGCAACTTCAAGTTTATATCAAAATTCTGACTTCATTTCTCAGAATTGAGTTTGTATCACGCAGTAAAGAGAAAAAAGTCAGAATTGCGAGAGAAAAAAGTCACAGTTGCAATCTGAGTTTATATCTTGCAATTCTTATATCTTGCAATTCCTTTATTCCTCAGAATTGCAATTATGAGTTTTTTTTTTTTTTTTTTTTGCAATTTTGAGTTAATATCATACAATACTGACTTTGTAACTCACAACTTTGAGTTTATTTTGCAGTTCTGACTTCATTTTTCAGAACTGTGAGTTTGTATCACACAATGAAGAAAAAAAAGTCAGAATTGTGAATTTTGCAATTCGAAATTACCTTTTTATTTTTATTTAGTGGCAGAAACGGGCTTCAGCGTTTTATTTATAGGAAATAAACACAAGGAAATGAGCTTTTGCTGCAAGACTCCTGAAATCTCTAAAATAACTTTTATTTTGTAACGCAGTTTTTCCTGAAATCACTCACCCGTTATCCAGTTTGACTAAACAGACAGTGTGAATTCACAAAACACTTGCTGAAAAAACAAAAACAAATCATCTTCTGAATCTGAAATAAATATTTTTCATACAGAAGACAAACGACACTTTCCATTTCACGTTTTATAAAAAGTCAGGCAAAAATAATGTACAAGCATTTACCATATAAAAACAAATAATTTAGCAGTAGCTGCTCATGTGTATAAAAGTGTATAAAAGATGTTAAATAGTTAAATATTAACTTATTATGCATCCCAGCATCTAAAGTCCGTAATAATATTAGATCTGGCTTGATAAAGACATTTTGCAGTCGTATTAAATACAGTCGAATTAATGTGTTTGGATGAACGCAGCAACACTGACCACGAAAACGAACGTCTCTCTGACCCAGCAGATGTTTAGTGTTAAAAATAATGATGATTTAACATCATGACAAGCATTAGTAAGCGTCATGTAACATTCAAAAGTGCCATCAGTCACTCGCTCACATCTTCAAAGTTTAAAAGCAAAGCGAAAGTGCCTCTAAATCCATTATCATTTTAAAAACAAAGTACTTTTAATAAATCTTGTGCATGAGAGTTTGCACTTTAGCACCTTTTAACATGCATTTCTCATCTTGTCCTTTTGCATATTGAAGGCCACGTCGTGTCGTAAATTAAAAACGGTCTTTGGATTCAGATTTCTCGTCCCGTGTGCAACATGATCTACAATGACCGACTCACAGCATCTGTCGTATTCCTGCGTTTCCTCCCCAAATGCCCCATATCTACAGCAGGTCAAATGTAGAGTCCAGTAGGTGTGAAGGTCGGTGAATGCGAGGCGTTTTCCCCACCACCTTATTTTCCGTACCCAACAGTCGTTGTATTTTGTGTGAATGATGTTTGTTTGTCTCAGTTCGCTCTCATTTTGCTGGAGATCCACTTTGTGTAGTTTGTGACACGCGTGTAGACTCCAGGTGTGTCTTTCTTCCCGCATCCGTCGCCCCAGCTGATCAAACCCATTAAAGTCATCCTGCCGTTTTTGGGACACACCAAAGGACCGCCGGAATCCCCCTGAAGAACGACCGGGAGAAACCAATCAATCAAGATGCACCGATCACTAATATAATGCAAAAAGAGAAGCTGAATGTGTCGTTACCTTGCAGGCGTCGTCCAGGCCACGTGTGTCTCCGGCGCACAGCATGTTTGATGTGACCAAACGGCCGGACAGCTTCTCTGAGACACATTGTTCTTGCGGCCACAAGCGCACCAGTCCACGCTTAATTCGCTCAGAGTAAAATGGAGAAACTGAGAGAGACGACAGAAGAAAGAGAATAATTATCATACAGTTTCTCAGTTTTTTTTAGTGTAATTTAGTCTAACAAGAAGCACTGCAAAAAATTCTTAAAGGAGAAGTCCACTTTCAGAACAACAATTTACAAGTAATTTACTCACCCCCTTGTCATCCAAGATGTTCATGTCTTTCTGTCTTCAGTCGTAAAGAAATTATGGTTTTTGAGGAAAACATTTCAGGATTTTTCTTGATTTAATGGACTGATATGGTGCCTCGATTTTGAACTTCCAAAATGTAGTTTAAATGCAGCTTCAAAGGCTCTAAACAATCCCAGCCCAGGAAGAAGGGTCTTATCTAGCGAAACAATCGGTCATTTTTTTCTGAAAATAAAAATTTGTATACTTTCTAAGCACAAAAGCTCGTGTAGCACAGGCTCTGAGATGCACGTTCACGATGCTACGTACTGAATTATGTTGAAAGGTCACGCGGAATGTAGGTGGAACTACAGACCCAGTGTTTACAAAGCGAACGCGCAAAGACTAAGAAAGTGCAAGTAAGTCAAACGCTGTTTACAAACAAAAAGGTACAACGATGTCGGACGATTCTGAAGTTGTAGGAGAAAATAACATGGAGTTTTTCACCATTCTCTACCTCTTTGAGCCGGAGTACACAGACGATGAACTTGTGGTGATTCGTAGTAGTGATGGGAAGTTCAGATCATTTTACTGACTCAGACCTTTGAGTCTCATTCAGCAAAATGAACAAATCTTTTTTTGAGTCATTTCATTCATTTAAGCAAAATATAATTAAAATGTTACGTGTTGATCACAACGTTGATCACACTACAAACAAGACAAAAATTTAATGCTATGAGAAACAGAAAAGATTAATTCACTGTTTACCTGAGTGTTTAATCTATGATTAGCTCACCTCACCTCTTATCTGACAACGTTCATCACGTGGCAGCCCCATAAGATGAACGAACGACTCGAAAAACCCGAAGACTCGAAACAGGTGAACTAATTCCAGTACAGAACCTAATAGGATGTTGCACGTGCGCGACTGAACGAATCACTCCCCGAGACGACTCCTTCTTCCCGAGTCACATTAAAGGTTCATTCAAAATGAACGAATTGTTCAAGAACGACCCATCACTAATTCATAACGTCGTGGACACGCATTCCAGAGCCTGTGCTACACGAGCTTTTGTACTTAAAAAGTATAAAAAAGATTTCGCTAGATAAGACCCTTCTTCCTCGGCTGGGAGTCCTTTGAAACTGTATTTAAACTAAATTTTGGAAGTTCAAAATCGGGGGACCAATGAAGTCCATTATATGAAGAAAAATCCTGAAATGTTTTCCTCAAAAACCATAATTTCTTTACGAATGAAGACAGAAAGACATGAACATCTTGGATGACAAGGGGGTGAGTAAATTATTTGTAAATTGTTGTTCTGGAAGTGGACATCTCCTTTAATAAGTGTTTTTGTCTTGTTTTTCAGTTCAAATACCTTAAAATCCTACAAAAAAGATTTACTTATGAAGCAACACTGCAGCTTGTTTTGCTGCACTGACAGCCTTTTTTTACTTATTTTTAAAATGTTTTAAAATATTTTTTCTTAGTGCACTGGCAGATTTAATTACTTTTTAATCTGGTAGGAGATTTTATTTATTTATTTATTTGTTTAGTTTATTGCATTTTTTATTGTCCTTTTTCCCTTATTTTTTTTTTTTTTATGTAATTTTTTTCTTACTGGACTGGCAAATTTTATTGCAACATTTATTGTTTTCTTAGTGCACTGGCAGATTTGATTACTTTTATTTTTTATCCAGTAGCAGATTTTCCACATATATTATGTATTTATTTCTTTGTTTTATTTTTTATTGTCCTCCCCCCCCCCATTTATTCATTTTTATTATTCATACTACACTAGCAGATTTGTTTTGATTTTGATTTTTTTAATGTATTTTTTCTTACTGGATTGGCAAATTTTCATTTTTTTTTTTTTAATTTTGTCCTACTATACTGATAGCTTTTCACTTATTTTTTACATTTATTTATTTTTTCTTTGTGCACTGGCAGATTTGCTTACTTTTTTTTAATCCAGTAGCAGATTTTTCACATATTTATTTTATTTTATTTTTCATTGTCCTTTCCCCCCTTATTTATTTATTTTTACTGAACTGGCAGATGCATTTACTTATTTATAAAATGTATTTTTTCTTACTGCACTGGCAGATTTTTCACTTATTATTATTTTATTATTATTGTTGTTATTACTTTTTTTTTAACAGCACCAGCAGATGCTTTCACTCATTTTTAAAGCAAGTGAAAGAACCTACCAGTGCAGTAAGATAAAATACACCTGTATTAAAGACACAATCTATGAAAACAAGACTTAATTTCTTGTGCAGTGTTGCTTCTCAAGTACATTCATTTTCTTTAAAGGAGTTTTAGATAGACGAGTCTAAAAAGTCAAAATGAAAGGTAACTTGAGCTATTTAATGGTGGCACAGTATGTCTGATAAGAAATCTTACACTCTTCCTCTTTCCCGTAACCAGAGATCGCACACTCCGTCCAGTCCGGTAAAACCAGATTAGGTTCTGGTAAACAAGCAGGCAGAACTTCTGGAGAGTGAATGGCGCAGATACCGTGCTCACTCTTCAACTTGAGCAGAGCTGAAGACACAAGGAACACAACAGGAAATCACTTACAACTCAAATGACATTCAAAACCTCATTAATAATGAAATTATGACAAAGTTACAGGCTAATATACACTATTAGTACTCTAGTATTCTAATGTCACAAAACATGTCAGATAAACGTGAGTGACACTGAAGACTGGAATAATGATGGTGAAAATTCAGGTTTGATCACAGGAATAAATTACATTTTAACAGATATTCACATAGAAAACAACTATTTTAAATTTTAAAAATATTTCAAAATTTTGCTGTTTTTACTGTATTTTTAATCAAATAAAACCAGCCTTGATGAGCAGAACAGACTTTTCAAAACGTAAAAAAAAAAAACTTTTGAACGATAGTATATACACAAAAGAGAAAAGATATAAAATTTAAAAACATAATAACAGCGCTGACCGTGGGCTGATGATCATTAGGATTTGTTTTACGTGTGTACGAGTGTAAGAATTGATTATAGTGGAGTGTGTGATTTGTCAGTAAATAATCTGAAGTCTCACCGATATCATTGTCGTAGGTCTCGTCATCGTACTGATCATGGATCCAGTATTTCTCCACGTCAAAGATCTGCTCGCTGCTGGAGTTCTGAAGCCTGAAGGTTCGACCCAGAACCACTCGAAGACGATTCTCATCAAATCTAAACACAGATTACAGAAGACAAAATTTATCTTTGTCTTGTTTTTTGTAAAAAAAAAAATGTAAACATCTCCGTTATTTTTAAATTTAAAATTTAAATTTAAAAAATTGAAAAATTAAACATTTGAATTTCAAATTGATCAAAATGAAGTAGGTTTTTATTAAAACAAGAACAAATATCTGCCAATGGGATCTGAAAAATCAACTTAATTTAAAGAGTACTTTTCATATACCCTATTGATTTCTTCTTGTTTTAAGCATAAACTCACTTCATTTTGTTTCATTTTTCAGCCATTTTACATTTGCATTTCAAGTTAATGCATCTTGCTCTAAGGATCTTTAAATATTTAAATTGGAAAACAAAAATACAGAGGAAGATGTTAATACTGTATATAATTTATATTATTTTTTATTTGAGTTTTAGTCATTTTAGCACATCAAGTTAAACTAAATTCAAATGAGAAATTGCTGCATTGACAACATTTATTTTATTTCAAGAAACAAAACTGTTTTTATGGTTTTAATTGTAAATGTAATTTTTGTTATCTATAATAAGCTTGTTTCAAATAATGTACTGTGAATGTGACATGTGAAATGTTTCATGTGAAAATCAAGGAAAACAACTATGGTGATTCAGCATGTATCTATCAGAAATGTATTCGATAACAATCAGCTCACTGAAATATTTTTTGATTCTTGACGTCATGATGAAGGAAATAAGATTAGTGAAACCAAATTATCTGACAGCAGCCTGTTTCTATAAGTAGGAAGTGAACTAAACACACACACACACACACCTCTCCTGAAAGCAGTGAGCGGCGGAGAGGATCCAGCAGGAGTCAATGAGGACGCCGCCGCACAGGAAGTTGTATGATTTTGCACGTGGCAGATAGACGGTGAGGGCGGCCTGCCACGGCTGCTCTCTGATATCGCTGACCTGACCTCCACGAATCCTGAACACAGGCAGAGAGTTTGAAGGAGCTTCAGCCCGCTGACCGCAGAAACCTGTGTGCGAGAAAACACTTCAGATCAGAATCCCAGAACACCCTCGTGTCACGTATGCGAGAGCAGCACCACTCGTTTTCTTTATAAAATGTGAAAGTCTAGTTATCTTTCAGCGTCTCACCTTGATTGTTTGTGGTTATCGGAGCTCGTGGTCCAAGCGTGGTGATTGAAGGAGTTTTCCTCGCTGTGGAAGCAAGACAAATATGGTTAAAAAAGGACCCACAAACAATCAGGGCTGATTTAAATGAATAACAGCTCAATTTAACCAAAACACGTGCACATTACATTCACACAGGTATTTAAGGAAACCAATTCAATAAAAATAAATAAATAAACAAATATTTAAAGCATGATAACATTAATCATTATTTTTATTATGTTTATAGATTTTTTTGTGAATTTATTCGCTCGTTTTTATTAATTAGTCTAAAAATTAAGACAAATATATTACTGTTGTAAATTACAATTGTCCTGTAAAATAAATTATTATTTGATTAGAATAATCACGATTAATCGATTCAAAATAAAGCTTTATGTTTACATACTATATGTGTGTGTACTGTGTATATTTATTATGTATATATAAATACACACACATATATGTATACATTTTTAAAAATGTATTATTGTATGTATTGTATATATTATATATACATATAAATGTTTTACATATAAATATATGAACATATTTGTCCTTAATAAATACATGTATGTGTGTGCATTTATATATACATAATAAATATGCACAATACACACACATATTGTATGTAAACATAAACGTTTATTTAATCACAACTAATCATTTTACAGCTCTAAATTCTTAGGCTTTAAACATATCAAACAAGGTTATTATCATTAACTAAAACTATTCATTACTTAATTTTATAATAAAATTTGTAAAAGTACACATTTTTAGTTTTTACTAATTTAGTCAAATCAGTTAATAAAAATGAACTAAAATAATAATTCAACATTTTATTTCACCAAGTTCTTAAAGCAACATTTATCATTTTCATTTAGTTTAACATAATGTACTAAAATAAGTAAAACTACTTAGAAAAAAGTTAGAAAAAAACTAATAGAAATGATAAAAATAATAATGATGATGAACAAAATTGCTAAAAGTTTAAAATAAAAAACAAAAGCTGAAAACACAAAAACAAAACAGAATTCAAAAAAATAAAAAATAGAACCTCAGCCATACCAAAATAACAAGCTTTTGTTTTGGTGGAATATTTCCGAAATGCTGTAAACGTCTGTCCACAAAAATGGAAATTATACAAATGTGAAACCTTAATTACTTCAAGACTAAACAGTGAAGCGCATCGGTTAGTCATGTGCTTGTGGATCAGTGACTAATGTATTGAGCAGTTGTCATAGCAGCAATGCAAACTTACAACATTTAGGGACGTCACAGAGCTCCCAGGTCAACTGTGACCCTTTATAGACGTGACACCAGGGGCCGAGGTCACCGTCCGGGTTCCTGTGAGTGAAAACAGACAGACAGTTAGAGATGGAGTTTTCTGTTCCTGTTCCTTTACTGTGTTTTCACCATGCTTAAGAGGTGTTGTTGGGCCAACGAAGTAAGCAGAAACTCTTTAACTATGGTTAAAGCAACGTTGTGATTGGTTTATGATATATATTCACAATGTGTGTATGTCAGATTTATAAAGAAACACATCCCAGCGTGACAGAAGCTTAAGCAGCAGTGAAAGCTAACTTGTGCCCTGGAACTAGTTAATGTTGAAACATTTTAACTCAATTCAATATATATTTCATTGTACCTGCAGAAGTTGTGGCTGCCGATGCCCAACTCTCTGGCGTCGGACCTCCATGCGCTGTAGATCTTACGAGACACTGCGGGTGAATCCCACGACAGACACTTCAAACCGCTGCGGGTGATGGCTTTCGTCCCTCTGTAGCTCTGCCCTGATCCTCGTGTGCACTCTAGATAGGGATCTGAAACAACATGACATTAGTACACACTATATGGATACGGATATCTATGTCTGTGTGAGTTTTTAGTGTTTGTACCTGTTACGCAGGTTGGTAAAGAGCAGAACTCCCATGTGATCTGAGCCTTTTTATAAACATAACACCAGGGTTTACTGTCTCCATCTGGATTCCTGAGAAATAAAACGCAACCCAAACATGATTATTATTATTATTATTATACTCACCAGCAACACAATGCAGCTCAATGCATACAAGCAAAAAGCGCTTTTTGGTTTAAATGGTGTGAAGCAAATTGCACAAAAGAGCAATATGATAAAAGGCATCAATGTTCAATTCCATGCATTAATGAATGAAGGCTGGAGGAGGAAGTATATGTGCACCTGCAGTAGTTGTGATTGCCCAGTCCCAGTGTGTCTGCCTCTGGCCTCCTGGCAGTGAATTTCTTCCCTCGAAGTGTGCTGGAATTCCAGTTAACGCACTCCAGTCCTGACATACTTATGCTCCAGGTGCCACGGTAACCCGACCCCTGACCTCTTGAACATCGCTCAGTTGTGCCTGAGAGAAGCGCAAGAAAACATACCATCAAATTCCGCCTTATTAATCTTCATGTTATCAAATAGAAATTATTGTATGATTTTGTTAAACGATTTACTTGTGTATGAGGCCAAAAGAGAATCTCATCATACTAAAGAGAACAAGTTACATTAGTTACACTAATTTTACTAGCAACCAATAAACTGAAATGGTAGGTTATAATAGTAACGCTAATTATACTAGCAACTAATAATACCAAAAAAGTAAGTCATACTAGTTAGACTAATTTGCTAAAAACAAATAATACTAATTTTACTAGCAAATAATAATGCTGAAAAAGTTATACTGGCAACTAATACTACTAAAAATAGTAAGTTATGCTAATTTTACTAGCAATGAATCATTCTAAAAATACTGTTATGCTAGTTTTACTAGCAACTAATAATACTAAAAATAGTAAGTTATACTAGTTACGCTACTTAAACTAGCAACTCATGATAATTACGCTTATTTTACTAGTAAGTAATGATACATTAAATATAGGCTTTACTAGTTAAGAAGTAAATGATACTTAAACAGTACGTTATACTAGTAACGCTAAATTAGCAACTAATGATACTTAAAAAGGTAATACGTTAGTAGGTTATACTAGTTATACTAATAATACTACCGAATAATACAAAAAAGAGTAAGTTACACTAGTTTTACTAATTTACTAGTAAATAACAATGCTAAAAATATTAAGTTATACTAGTTTACTAGTTTACTAGCAACCAACACAATTAACAAAAGTAAGACATATTACAGTATTTTTACTAGCAACTCATGATACTAACTATAGTAAGTTATACTAATTGCACATATTTTACTAGTAAGTAATGATGCACTAAAAAAGTATTTTTTCTAGTTACTAGTTACACCAAGTTTACTAGCAAGTAATGATTCTAAAATAGTAAGTTATACTAGTTAGACTAAATTTATACTTAAAGTTACAAGTTAGTAAGTTATACTAGTTATACTAATTATACTACTACTAATAAAAAGAGTATGTTACACTAGTTATACCAATTTACTAGGAACTCATGATACTAAAAATAATAAGTTATTCTAATTCTGCTTATTTTACTAGCAAGTAGTGATACATTAAAAATAGGTCTTACTTGTTACGCAAATTTTAAATTAAAGCAATGATACTAAGTTATACTAAAATTATTAGCAACTAATAATACTAAAAATATTAAGTTATACTGGCAACTAATACTACTAAAAACAGTATGTTATTCAAATTATGCTAATTTTACTAACAACTATTCATTCTAAAATACTATGTTTTACTAGTTTTACTAGCAACTAGTAATACTAAAAATAGTAAGTTATACTAACACTTATTTTGCTAGCAAATAATGAGGCACTAAAAATACTAAGTCATTTTAAATTTACTAGCAACTAATAATACTAAAAAAAACAAAAACTAAATTATACATAAGTAAATTTAGTATAACCAAAACCTCTTAACACAGTGATAAACAGCAGTATAAATACTATTTGCTGCCAGAAGAAAAATGCTTACTGATTTCACACTGAGTGCCTGTAAACCCAGGCGGACACTGGCAGATGAAGTCACTGGAGTAAACAGCTTCTTTACACGTCCCTCCATTATAACATTTGGACGCACGACATTCTGAAAAACAGAATAATAAACGTCTGGGTGTCCATTGTGGAAAATTCCTGAGTGTAATAAATGACATTTATTGCTTTGTGTGACATTTCTACAGTAAAATGCTATTCTAAGTGTGCTATGAACATCTTTCGTAACATATTCCTAATTAATTGGGTGTAAAGTGGTTTTGCATAATGATTACATCATTTTATATTTAGAAATATAACAACTTTTACAACAAAAAGATCAATAAATTGTGGTCAAGTCGTAGTACGTTTCATACTGTGCCTTAACTCAAAATCACACATGTTTTTAATTCCAGTGATATTTCCGTGACCGCAGGATGAGAATATAGTTTGGATCTGTTGGAGCGAGTGACTCATGGGGAGGAGACGCTCTGTGTGACTCTACACTCAAATTTAAATGATTTGAACTGAAATAGGCGGTGCTGCAGAAATGCTGTGCTTTTCATCCAGTGGACACACACACACACAAAATGAATACATAAACATATACATTTTACACTTTATATACTTATCATTTTATAAAGAAAATAACAAATGTTTCTTTTTCTTTAAAAAGGTCAACCTATTACAAAAAGCTTTATGATCAAGTGCGTGATCACTCACTGGTCATCGGTATCTCATGACAGCGTACTCTTGCTCGTACGGCGCAGCGGCAGAATTCTACTTTCTGACCCTTCCATCGCAGCCACGTTGCCCCAATGTCTCTGACTGCGGCCGAATTAGCGTCCACACAAGAGTCTAACAGAGACACACACACACAAAATGACACAGAAATTAAGACATAATGCTTGTGGTGAGGGATAGATGCAAATTAAATGACTCAAGCCTTCTCCTCCACATCAGACCGGGGCAGGACAGAGAGGACAGAAACAAACAAAGGACAAAAGGTGCTTCAGTCTGGAATGAAAGACAGCGTTCTGAGCAGAAGACACAGTCTTGATGTGTTTGTTCTGAATGTGAATGCATGACATGGATGTTTTTCCTGGGTACATAGCGCCCCCTAATGGACAACAGCACACTGAGGGTATGATTGGCATAGCATAAAAACACTATTTGCAGTATACATTATACAGCTTACTATTAAGGTTACCATCTTGAAAACAAAACATTTAATTTTTGTTATTTTGTTATTCTGTAATAATTCTGTCAATGGTAAGTAAGACTGATATATAATGATTTAATGAATTTATTGAATCTCAATTAACATAACATTATCAAAAAACCTGTGTAAAAAAACCTGTGTAAAGCTTCTGAAACGCTAGGTTAGCAGCGTTACAGTCAAATCAAAAACAAGCCACTGACAAACATGACATGATCCTGAAGCACAGACTACATACTGTAAAAATAACATGCAGTACATGCAACATAGCCAGAGACGAAGTTGAGAAGGCAGAATAAAACTCACCTTTATATGTGCGCGTGCCTCTCTTCTGTCTGATATTCACCACCTGTGAGAGATTTAGAGTGTTGTTCAATCCAGATTTTATCCATTAACACTTACTTTTTAATCCACACACACACTTACTGTGGAATCTGCAGCACAGCACAGAGCAAGAAGCAGCAGCAGCAGGTTTAGTAATAAATTCATGCTGTCCTGAATGTTTCTCTGTAAACTCCTGGAAAACAAACAGAAAAGCTTGTTACACATTTCACAGAAGAATGTTATTGCTCAGATGCATAATATAGTTTAACGGGGAAAAAAACTGAAATAAAAATGAATATAATATATATTTTACAAATATTGAAAACTAAAAAAATGGAAAATATATACAAGTGATACTAACATAACACTGGTTTATATTTTTAAAAAAGCACAAAAATGTGCCATTGCATCAGCAGCAATGCAATGACAATCTGTTTCCACTTTGCAAACAAAGTTTTGTGGTACTGTGTGGGCATTTTAGTCTAAATAAAGAAAGGGTTTAATGGCTTTATCATCTGTTTGTTTCTTTTGTCTGACATTCTGAGCGTTCTGAATGGAACATAGACTTTAACAAGACCACAAAACAGAGAAAAGAGTTTCTGCTTCTGAAAAGAAATTAGTCATGAACCACCACATTACACACACATACAATATGGTTAAACTTTCTTTGAGCCGCTGTGGTGCTCTGTGTGTGTGAGTGATGAAGCTTGACAGGAAGTTTATGGGTCGCTTCCTGTTGGCTGCAGTGCCTTGTAAACACAGATGATGATATTTGCGAGTGACTTCAGAAAACAAGGGAGTGTTTTTGATATGTAAAACTATTTAACAGTAATATTTGTTTGAATATAAAAACAAATTTACAATGAATTCCATGTAACTAATGTAAAAAAAATCCCTCAATGAGAAAAACTCTTTTCTTAGTCAACATTTCAAGGGTAAAATCTCAAAACGAAAGAACAGAACAATGCACTCTGTGTCTACTAGATACAACCTAACCACTTTATCTAGCACACCTCAGTGCAACGGTTATACATTTTTTACAATTATTACTCAGTCAGCTTAAGTGATTAAAGAGGGAAATCCCTGAGGTGTGAATAGAAACACACCTGTTGATTTATATGAAATCACAACTGCTTCTCCTAAACACCATTGTGAATGTAAATCTTTCTGAGATGTTTCTCCAGAGAAAAATCCCCTGGTAATCTCACAAGCATCTCCCCTAAAGTTTTTTTTTCTTATCAGATTCCTCTAAGATCACTGTATGTCAATGGCTGGGTCACTTGCATCTGTTTATTTGTCAGAATAAACACATCCACCACTAAGTTGGCGTTCATTGCAAACACAAAAAGTATGTGCACATAAAGTCAGCACTCATGCAGTATAATGGAGCGGTTAGTTGCATGTCCACTATGGGCGTGAGACGTTACAGGGACCATGTTGTGCAGGAAACATATGGACCGAGCTGACATGAGAGACAAAACACACACACACACACACGACACAGAAGCCCCTCCACAACACACACAGACTCAACAGAAACAACACAAGCGGATCTGTCTGACCTTATGCGAGCCGAGCATCTGCAGAATGACAATGCTGTAAAACCTCACCCACTTTTCTTTCTCTCTTTCTTTCCCCCTCTCAACTTCCTTTCCTTCCGTTCTCCTCTCTTGGTATCCTTATTTTTTGACCTCATTCTCATGAGTCAGTATGAACTCTCTCCTTCTGACTCATATGTATATAAAACCACAGACTGGCAACAACCTCAAACTTAAAGAGTATTTTGTCTACACACTTCTTCAACTGCAAACTGGAGTATTTTTAGACTGTAAACTTCTTCAAACAAAACCTTAAGAGTATTTTAGTCAACCTTAAAATGTAACAGTATTTCTGTCCTTATACTTCTTCAACTGCAAGCTTGAGTATTTTTGTCAATAAACTTAAGCCTCAAACTTTAAAGTATTTTTACTGCAAACTTCTCTAACTTCAAACTTGTGTATTTTATCTTTAAACATCAACCTTAATCTTAAGAGTATTTCTTTTACGTCTTCAATCTCAAACTTATGAGTACTTTTAGTCTTCAAACTTCAACCACAAAATACAACAGTATTTCTGTCTCCAGACTTATTAGTATTTTTTGACTGCAAACTTCTTAAATTTCAAACTTGAGTATTTTTAGTCTTCAAACTTCTTCAACCTCCAAATTTAACTGTATTTCTCTTTAGACTTCAACTGCAAACTTGAGCATTTTGTCTATAAACTTCAGCCTTAAACTGAAGAGTATTTTTACTGCAAACTTCTCTTACATCATGCTTAAGAGTATTTTGTCTTTAAATGTCAACCTCAATCTTAAGAGTACTTTTAGTTTTTTAACTTGAGTATTTTTGTGCATAAACGTCAATCTCGAACCTATGATTTTTCTCTTCAAACCTCATCAACCTCAAAATGTAATAGTATTTCTGTCCCTAGACTTCTTCAACTGCAAACTTGAGTATTTTTGTCACTAAACTTAAGCCTCAAACTTAAGAGTATTTTTACTGCAAACTTTCTCCAACTTCAAACGTAAGAGTATTTTGTCTTTAAACGTCAAACTCAATCTTAAGATTATTTCTTAGTTTTTAACTTCTTCAACCTCAAACTTGAGTATTTTCCTCCTCAAACTTCATCAACCTCAAACTTATGACTACTTTTAGTTCTCAAACTTCATCAACCTCAAATTTAAGAGTATTTTTACTGCAAACTTCTCTAACTTCAACCTTGAGTATTTTGCCTTTAAACGTCAACCTTAATCTTAAGAGTATTTTTTTTACTACTATTTTTTGTTTTTAAACTTCAGCCTCAATCTTTAAAGTACTTTTAGTCTTTAAACTTCTTCAACCTCAAAATTGAACAGTATTTCTATCTTTAGACTTCTTCAACAGCAAACTTAAGTTTTTTATTTACTTCATCAACCTCAGATTTAAGATTATTTTTCTCTTCAAACCTCATGAGCCTCAAAATATAACAGTATTTCTGCCCTTAGACTTCTTCAGTATTTTACTTGAGTATTTTTGTCAATTAACTTAAGCCTCAAACTTAAGAGTATTTTACTGCAAACTTCTCCAACTTCTAACTTAAAAGTATTTTGTCTTTAAACGTCAAACAAAGTAATCTTAAGATTATTTTTAACTTCTTCAAGATCAAACTTGAATATTTTTGTCTATAAACATCAATCTCAAACTTAAGAGTATTTTTCAGTATTTCTGTCTTCAGACTTCTTCATCCTCAACCTTGAGGTTTCAAACTTAAGAGTATTTCTTTGTTTTTAAACCTCAATCTTTAAAGTAATTTTAGTCTTTAAACTTTTTAAACTTCAAAATGTAACAGTATTTCAATCTTCAGACTTCTTTAACCTCAAATGTATTTTGACTGCAAACTTCTTAAATTACAAACTTAAGAGTATTTTTAGTCTGCAAACTTCTTCAACCTCAACATTTAACAGTATTTCTGTCTTTAAACTTTTTCAAATGCAAGCTTGAGTATTTTTTTCTATAAACTTCAGCCTCAAACTTGTCTTTAAACTTCTCCAGTTTCAAACTTAAGAGTATTTTTGTCTTTAAACTTCAACCTCAATCTTAACAGTATTTTTAGTTTTAAAACATCTTCAACCTCGAAACTTAACAGTATTTTTTTTAGCTACACTCAAAAACTTCCTCAAAACAAGACATTCATGTGAGAGTCAACACTGCACAAGATATAAAAACTTAAGTAGATGCATCTTGAATGTAAGCAAATGCATAACCATTTGTCTTGAATTCATAGCATTTTAAGCACAGGTAGTGAGAACAGGTGATGCGAATCTTCAGATGTAACAAAACAAATCACATTTATATTCAAGTCTTAATATCTTGTGTCAGTTTCACCTCTCTAATCTTGTTTTAAGGATGTTTTAAGGAGTTGTTGCACTGTTGCAAAGGGAAAACATACAACATACACACATCCACATACGCACGTTTGTGTATGTGTGTGCGTGTGAAATCCGATCCTTACTTTCGGCCCCAAAGGCAGAACAGTGTGCCATTGTCCAGCAGACAGAAAGACATGTGGGAGGGAAGAATAGAGGGATAGATTACTGCAAACGTGATGAGTGAGTCAAAAAGCTTGTAAAGGAGTGAAGCTGAGTCACCGCACACAGAGAGAAAGAGAGACACACACACTGCGTTCTCATTACGGGTCTGTCTATCTGTCCTGCATCTGTCCATCTGTATGGGCTCGATAAATACGAGGGCTGAACGAGCGCAGGATAAGAGAAGCTGCCTGCAATTTGAAGCAAAAATAACTAGGAACATGTTAACGTCAGCACAAGCAGACCTGGTGAGTTATGAGCAGCCTTCAAGGAATCTGACTTAAACCAACAAAGAGCCACTAACACAGCAGTCTGTCTGTAAAGCACAGAGCTCATGCATTAGAGCGTGCTATAAATGTGCTGACTGCAAACATACACCATAAACCTGATCTCAATTAAAGCCAGAGGCTGTTTGTATTCATTCTGGTCTGGTGGGTTAATCTGGTCATTTTTTATATCTGACACCCAGTATCTCCCATGCGAATGACGTTTTTAGACACACAGTGCTGGACGTTCGCGGTACGTACATGGTTGATGGTCTTTCGTAGTTCTGCAGATAAGAGGATTTACACACAGCAGAGTGTTATAAGGGGAATAACGAATTCCTAAGCATCAACGTCACTCGAGTCTGTAGGAGCCAACATGAATTATAGTCTGAGTACTGTGAGCAATTGATGAATGTCTGATGAGCGCAAAGTACTAGAGTATGCAGATCACAAACAGATCCTTCAGACCGACCAAAACTCAATATGCATTTTATACATATACTGTGAAAATACAGTGTTTCTTGTGGTGAATCTAAATTAAGAGGTTTTATTCAAGCCAAAGCAGATCAACCTGACTATACTGAGTTACACCATCATGTTACTTTCATGTTTAAACTAGGTACAAATCAACAACTACTTTTTTTAAAAACTGAAAGTAAATAAACTAGATTTGGTCATCATACCACATCTCAAATATTGTAAAATATATAATTTAATATGACTGAATCAAACTGACTACATTACAACTGAACAAAAAAATAGACAGAAAATAATAAAATAATTTCATGCATCAGGTATAAACAGCCACTTAAACAGCTGAGCATGTTTATAGTGTATTTTACATAATAATTTATAATAAATGGGGTGAATATTTTATATATATAATATATATATTTTAATCTCTCTTTATACTGTAAAAGGTAGGTAACTTAAATTATGACATGATATTTTAACATAATATGACATGATAAATATACCACACTTAAGTCAGAAACTGTATTTATGACTAAATTACCCTGACTACGTTTAAGTAAATGCCTATAAGTATAAGTAAATACTCGAGCATGTTCATTTTTATAGTGTGTCATTATACACTATGCAAATTTGTAGTCCAAACAAGCTGTAGTAAATGCATATCTATTTGTTCACTAATAACTAAACCTTACGCATAACTAATCCCAGTTCGCTGCGCACTACAGCAGCATTTTTAAGCAGCATCGTTGAGTTGCTGCTTGTTTTCCTGCATCGGCTGTGCTGGCTCTCTAGGAAGACAGCTCTGTGCGTGTTTTAAAGCACAGCCCTGTTCTGAACTCAAACGCATAAAATGAAACGTTTAAGCATGTAATGTAGCCTATGTGTTCGCGTCTCACCTCCCGAAACAAGTGCGCTGTAGTCCGCTTCCTCTTCGTATTTGCGTCTTAATCCAAACGAGAGCGTCTCTCCGTATGTCCTCCGTGTCTCTGTGTCTGAACTCGTGAATCTAAGGATATTTATTCATGATGCTGATGCGGGGCGGAGAGAGGGGCAGCCCCACACCGGTGTTGAAAGCGCCAGGAATGTCCGATAGCCTAAGTGTCTGAGATCAGTGAGTAATGACATATCAGTGATGTAATACTCAACGCAATGTACGCAAGGCTTTGCATTAGACAACATCAAGTGGCAGTTATTGTATAGAAAAATAGCAAAAGTTATGAAGCCCGTTTTCGAGACGGAAAAATAGGCCTTAAAAGGTAATCGCGACCATACATCTCACAATTCGAACTTTTTAGTAAAAAAAGTAAAAAATAGTAAAAAAAAAACAAACTGAGAAACAGAATTGTAGTGTCTCATAATCTAATTTTGTAAGTGACTTTTTGTTAAGTCATTTTGTAAGTACTCTTTCTGTTTTAAAGACAGTGTTGGGGAGTAACTAGTTACATGTAAGGGAATTACGTAATTTAATTACAAGTAAATGTAATTGTAATTAGTTACAGTTACTGAGAAAAAATATGTAATTAAATTACAGTTACTTTTGAAAAAGGCCAGTGATTACAAAGGGGATTACATCTGAATTTTTTCACACAGCCACCCCCACTTACAGATTTAAGTGACTTATTTTAAATTGCATTGACTGCTCTAAAATGAGACACCAGTGTTTCAGGAGTTTAGGACACAGAACAGGACACATGCTTATTCGATAACTGTTTTATTTCCTATTTGGGTTTATGCATAAACTCAGGCATTGTTAGATGCTAGTGTTTTCTGTCTTAACTATGCAAACAATTGATTTCAAACCCAGTATCATAGCTATTAAACTATTTCTTGTTATGATGTTATTTATGTTATGATCTTGTTATGACATATATGTCCCTAAAATGTCTAGTTTGAACTTGCCATTTGCTAGCAACTGATTTCTTCATGGAAGCGTTCAAATATTTCAACTCAGATCAGTGTTTCGTGTCTAATAATTTTGACACAAAACATCTAAATAATCTATCAAGCAGCTGTGTAATAAGTGAGATAATGTATATTCAGCCAGTTGTTATCGCAAAATAAAGGTGTATGTTATCCCTTACTTATTATAATCTTAATTCAAGTGATAAAGGATTTTGAAAGTCTGACAGTAATCAGTGTTAAGTGCTACTGTAAGGTTAACTCTGCCTGGTTTAAATGTTTCAAAATGATTAACAGCTGAAAATATTAGAAATTTAGAAAAGTAATTAAAAACTAATTAAAAGTAATAAGTTACATTACTTTAACAAAGTAAAAAGTTACACTACTTATTACATTTTAAATCAAGTAACTTGTAATCTGTAACCTATTACATTTCCAAAGTAACCTTCCCAACACTGTTTAAAGATGTTTTCTTACCTGCTCCGACGTCGCGATCTGAATCAAAATATTTGCGAACCCGCTCGGACGTCCAGATTTGAATCAAATGAATCGCTTCAAATGATTCGAGATCCGCGCTCGAAGTCCCGATCTGAATCAAATTATTTGCGAGCCGCGCCCCGAAGTCCCGATTTAAATCAAATGATTTGTGAACCCGCTCCGAAGTTTCTATCTGAATCAAATGATTTGCGAACCGGCACTGAAATCCCGATATGAATCAAATGATTACCAATCCCTGCTCTGAAGTGTCGATCTGAATCAAATGATTCGCGAACCCGCACCGAAGTTCCGATCTAAATCAAATGATTTGCGATCCATGCTCCGTAGTCCTGATCTGAATAATGATTCGTGAACCATCATTTCGGATCGGGACTTCGGAGCGTGAATCGCAAATGCTGAAGTTCCAATCTGAATCAAATGATTTGCGATTCGCGCTTTGAACTCCTGATCTGAATTAAATTATTCACGAGTCGCGAAGCTTCGGTCTAAATTAAATGATTCGCGAACCCACTCTAAAGTCCCAAACTAAATCAAATGATTCGCGATACGCGATCCGATTGGAGTGATTCGAAACACTGAACCAGGAACAGGGTTGAGCACCCCTGCTATAGATGTAGGTGCTTTTTAATAACTTCACAAGCAATGTCAAAATTCGAAAATGAATGGCTCTTTTGATCTGTTTTTTTGCTAGTGAATCGCTTGAAATGAATGATCTAGTTTGAATCAATCGGAGCAGTTTCAGCGTAAATGACTCAAAGTGAAAACATTAAAATGACGAGCTGCAACTCAAAATACATGTTAGATGGAAATATTTTTGTGTAGTTTGTAGCTAAATTAACTGTATTTTATAGTTTGACCACTGCAATTCAGTTGGTGACAGTTCAATAGAAAATCAGTTGAAACCATAGTCATCTCATACCATTCAAGTGAATGTTCAGTTTATACCGCCATTGCAAATAAATAAGAAATTATCATTGTATCTGATTGTTTTAGTCTATACAGTGATAGTCTATATAAAAGAGCAAATGGAAGAAGCAGATGAACACAAAACAGCACATCAAAGTTAAAGAGGGTACCTTATGTAATTCAGCTGAAGTGCATGTGCATGTATGTTTTAAACACTTCAGCTCATATATGTTCTTGCTTCACCCATGTATTAAATGTACATCCTTAAAAGAGTACGGTTTTCTAACATATTTAACTTCTCAGACAATGTCAATGGTATGATCTAATTCAGATGCGGTTGAAATTACAACAGTGGTTACATACATTTCATTGTTTGATAAATATTATTGCTAGGGACAATTTAGTAGTAGCTGGATATTGGTAGGGACATGTCCCTAGTGTCCCTATTAAATTCTACGCCCTTGATAAAAAGCACATTGTAAACAAAATATCTGACAAAAGTTTTTTTAAGTTTAAGTCTTAAAGGCAAACTTGTGACATTACCAAACCTATAAGACAGTTTACTTGAACTGCGCCTGGTCTGGAAAAAAAATGGTGTAGAAATCATTTTAACACCAAACAGGCTACACATAAAATGTAATTTAAAAGTTTAAACAGTTTTTTATTGTAAAACTCTGATAACTTATAAGAATCATTTTTTAGTAGTGTGTGTGCGTGCATCAAACAAAAATAATAAAGTAAACATACTGAAAAGTTGTTTCTGATAATTATATGACACTTTGATTGCAGAAAACAAGAAAATATTCCTGCTTCCTATTTTTCCGGCTGTCTAATTTCACTATACATCTGTTAGTCCATTAGACTGTTCATAAAGACTGTGCTTTCTGCCTCAGCAGAAAATTAAGACAAATTAGAAGACTAAATTACCTCGGGCGCCTGTGCTGTTAACCGCTAACCCCTGGTGTATTTAGTAGCTTATTCCACTATTATGTGGCCTTATATATTCTGGTACGTGTGTGTTTTGAGGGAAAAATCATTGTGACGTTGAAACTTCAGTCTTGGACCCAGGCGGGTTCTAAACATTATTAGTTTTGGTCTGGTTTTTCCACGGGTGTGGAGGTGACAAGAGCTGAGAACAGAAAAATTATAGTAGCTAGTTCAAAAGATGCTCACCCTAACTAGTGCTGACAACTTGGGCCACTATTATTGACAAGGTAACAGTTAACATGTTAATATGGAATAGCTTACATTTTAGATATTCCCAGTTACATTGCCTGTTTTTGCTCCACCAACGAAAAAAAAAAGATTCAAACAAAGCCAAAGCACGACTGTTCTGGATAAATGATTTCTATTTCTAATGAATGATTTGGTTCAGCGAATGATTCAGTGACTTACTCAATTGTTTCATTCCTGAATGAAACAGTGTTGTTAAATGAATCACTTCAGTGAATAATTCAATGACTTACTCAATTGTTTAATTCCTGAATAAAATAGTGTTGTTAAACAAATCGTTTAAGTGAATGATTCAATGGCTCATTCATTTGTTTCATTCCTGAATGAAAGTGTTGTTAAACGAATCGCTTTAGTGAATGATTCAATGACTCACTCATTTGTTTCATTCCTGAATAAAAGTGTTGTTGAACAAATCGCTTCAGTGAATGATTTAATAACTCAATCATTTGTTTCATTCCTACTAAAACAGTGTTGTTAAACAAATCGTTTCAGTGAATGATTCAATAACTCAGTGATTTGTTTCATTCCTGAATGAAAGTGTTGTTGAACGAATCACTTCAGTGAATGATTTAATGACTCACTCATTTGTTTCATTCCTGAATAAAAGTGTTGTTAAACGAATTGCTTCAGTGAATGATTCAATGACTCACTCATGTGTTTCATTCCTGAATAAAACAGTGTTGTTGAACAAATTGCTTCAGCAAATGATTCAATGACTCAGTCATTTTTTCGTTGCTGTATGAAACGTTCTTGAATGAAGCGATTCTGTGAATGATTTAGTGATTCATTCACTTGTTATTAATAACTGAATCAAGAATCGAATGAATGATTCAATACCAGCTTATAATAATCACTCGTCGCCACCTATTAGTGAAACGATGCAACCTGCAGAAAGAGGCCATGTAAAATCACCACCACTAATGCAAATACTGACAAAAGATGAAAAATTTTGGTTATTAGTATGTTTAAGCATGAATTTTACTGAACGTGTATTTGTATCATGCAGTGTTATTTCCATGTATATTTATTTTATTACACATTACAAAGAGCAAATTCAGAACTTTATAAACTTTATGAACTTTTTATGTCATACAGGTAGTGCTCTTCGTGACAGTCTGTGAGTTATTATTATATGACTCAAGCATGTTTATTATCTGCATAGTTTTACACTCAGATTATCTCTTTGTTTCATCAAGTATCATACACGTTAACAGGAAACTTCTCTGTAAACACATGATGAGAGCAGCTGGGGTGGTTCAGGACATCCACGCCATCTTCATCACTTACACCAGACGATCAGCGAGTGACCAGAATGGACCGTTACCAAACAGCCCTACGCAAGTGACCCCAAGAATTTCTTAGATGTGGCAACACGCAACTCTTAAGAGTGTCTGATTAAGAAGATTTATTAGCTGTTTACCCCACTGCTGTTTATTTACTCAGCGATGACATGCTTCTAAAGGCCACATCTGAGGGTTTCTGTATCACTCAGGACAAAATGGCCAAAAGATCCATTAGACTCACTTTCATTTATTCATAATGACGCAGGACATCAGGTTTATCATGTTACCGTGGCTATTTGGGGGCACAGCAGTACTTATAAAATGAAAACTGACATTTATAGGGAGCAAACCCATTAAAGCTACCATTTATTTGGTCATTTAAAAAAACCTTAATGAGGTGGTGTTGGTGTCTTCTGAAAGCTCTGAGACCCAGTCAAATCATTATTGATCTCGTATAAACAAAAGTATTTAAATGTTAATACTGTTTTCTGTTGAAGAAATGAATGCACACGCAATCAATCAAGAATACATTTTTATCAAGGTCCATTACTCCCTAATAGAACTACGACAATTCTGTAGAAATTCAAACGTCAGCTTTGACAGAAAAAAAACAAATGAAGGAAACTCTAGCTCCCAAGGCTGAGAGGTTATATCTGTAAATCTGTCCTTGTGGAGGGTGGCACCACAGGAAATCATCATCAACAACTCACTTTTTTTTTTTGAGGAAATGATTCCAACAGGACGCAGCAGTGATTCAAGCAGTGACAGATGGGACAGGAAATGAAAGCCACGAACATTTATACAATGCACATATCTACAGGTCATTTAATTTAGCTTATATGAAAATATGGGTTTTGTTTTACTATTTGAATGCACATTTACTAATGCATTAATACATACATCATTAAAACCTTGGCCTGAAAATGTAAAATCATTTAAAATCTTGAAATTTGAAGAAGGTGAGGATAGATAGACAGACAGACAGACAGATGTAAACTAATAAACTTAAGCATTCTCATAATAAATGTGTTATTGAAATTTGTTCAGACTGATTTTGGAGGGCTTGTGCGTTCATGAAATCTTCCATGTTGTGTGTGTTACAGCCTAGTTATGTTGTACAGTAATGATCGCCTGTGCTTAGTATCGTAGTATGTGTAGTATAGTAGCATGTTTCGAGTACGGATGTTTCTTTTGTGCGTCCGCGCTTTTACAGTATTTACGGGAAGAGAAAGGAAAGTTTCAGGAAGTAGAGAAACTCATCGTTCTTCTGCTTTCAAACTCAATAATAACACATTTATTGACCGATTTACTGAAGAAATCCGAAGATGTGTAAAGATCGCAGGAATAATCTGTTTTGAGGCGGAGAAAAGTGTTTTGGAGATTGTGTTTTCGTGTAAATCAGATCAAATCTGACAGGTAACATCACTTCACATTAAAGACGATACAGTGTGTTAAAGTCAACACGAGCTGCTTTATCGCAGATATACAATGCACTCCGAATAAACAGCTTTAAATACCTGAACTTTAGTTAGTTTTCTTATCTAATACAGACGTTTATGAAATCTTATTAAACTGATCTGATTACGCCGATTATAAAGAACAAAACAATGTTTCCCAACACCAAAGTCACATAATATATTCAAAACAGAAAGTAGTTCACTTTTTGTTTTGAAATCTCACATATACTTGTCTGGCTGTTTAAATGAGCACATACAGACTTAAACTAGTGTTTATATACATTATATGTGTGTGTGTGTGTGTGTGTGTAACAAAACCATTATTTAGTTTATGTATCATTTTTATTAATAAGGACCTTCTTGGGTGTCAGATTTAGATTAGGTTATGGGACAAATTCACATATACACTTGCCTAGTACATATAAATGTGCTTTTTGAATATTAGTTGTATAGACAGATATTGTTCTGATATTGTTCTCTTCTGCAGGGTTTGTATGCGAGTGAGCGCGAGGGCCCGTCATGAGCCGTCCACCGTCCATGCAGCCGCAGATGTGCGGCCCCTGGGAACTAAAGGAGCGACTGGGAACCGGAGGCTTCGGGAATGTCACTCTCTGGCAAAATAAGGTACAATATGGTTCCTTTTTTCATTTAAACAAAGATACAGGCAAGCATTTCACATTCATAAACCCTCTGCTGTGAATGGGTGCCGTCAGAATGAGAGTCCAAACAGCTGATAAAAACATCACGATAATCCACAAATGATCCACACCACTCCAGTCCTTCAGTTAACATCTTGAGAAGGCAAAAGCTGTGTTTATAAGAAACAAATCCTCTATTAAGATGTTTTTAACTTTAAACCATCACTTCCAGTTAAAATATGAATCCTCCATGCATAATATTGCTTCCTTCAGTGAAGATGTTGCACTGATCAAACTTTGTTTACAAGCTGGAAGCAATGGTTTGAAGTTAAAAGCATTTTAATGATGGATTTATTTCTTACAAACACACAGCTTTTGGCTTCTCAAAATGTTAACTGATTGACTGGATTGGTGTGGATTAAATGTAAATTATTGTGATGTTTTTATCAGCTGTTTGGACTCTCATTCTGATGGCACCCATTCGCTGCAGAGGATGCTTTGGTGAGCAAGTGATGTAATGCCTCATTTCTTCAAATCTGATGAAGAATCAAACTCATCTACATCTTGGATAGCCTATGGGTGAAGCCATTTTCAGCAACTTTAGGTGAACTAATTCATTAACATGATTTGCATTAGAACATTTTCCAGGATCAACATCCTTGTGGATGCTGTAATAATATTCCTATCAGGCAGTCAGATTGGTTTTAGGGTTTCGACAACAGTCTTATCAGCTTTCCATGTTCCTCTGATTTTAGGGCTGAATTATGGTATGATAAAGTTGGGAATGTTGTGAAAACAGGATTTAAGTGTTGTATTAAAAGTGAATCAGACTGATTGGACAAACAGAGGTGGATGACTGTAAAGCCGTTCTCATAACATTCAGCATGCGTCAGTGTAAATTTATCGTCCGCCGTACATTAGGATCACGTGGAGCGGCAGATGCATTAAACTGATTTATTGTTTCCTGTTCAAATACATTGTGAAATGCATAATTATATAGTATATGTATGTCTGCAGATGCTCAGTATTAGTGTTGAGTAATGCATGCTGTAATTATATTAATTTATAATAAATGATTCACACTTAGAGTGGATATTAGAAATCTGTTATCTAAAGCAATTAGGATTTTAAAGTTTTAAACACATTTTATGGAAATTGCTTTAGAAATTATTATTTCTATGTATTATTATTATCTATGTATTACATTATTTCTATGTAAGTTTATGACTGATCATGTTGTACTGGGATAACATGAATCATCAGGGTCAGGTTTCAACTAAAATTTGTTAATTGTTCAGTTAGATGTATTTACATGTATGCATTTGTATTAATTATCTTTGTAGTGAGGGTTTTTATTGTTAATGTATACTAAAACCATAAAGAAATATGATTACTTAAAATAAACTAAAACTTAAAAAAAAAACCCTACAACTCAAACCCATCTTATTTCAGCTATTTGCCAAGGCAACATTTCTCATTTTCATTTAAGTTAGTTAAAGTATTAAAATGATTAACAGCAAATAAACTTAAAAACTAAAAAAACAAACAAAAACAAACGAAAAACGAAACAAAAAATAAAAAACATATCTAGTAAAACTTTAAAATTAAAACAAAAACTGAAAATATAAAAAATGAAATCTATTTCAAAATAATAACAAAAACGGTAATACTTTATCAATGAGGTTGTAGTATGGCACAGTAATTAGGAAAATGGCTTTTCATGAAAAATAGGTTGTCGAATCCTGGTTTAAGACAATAATACTTCAATATGAATGCTATTCCAGGAGCAAGAAAGGATGTTGTTCCAATTGCATGTACTATAAAACTTAGTCACATTTCATGTTCATTTGCTACTCGATTGGGATCAAGTGCTTTTTTTGGTAGTCTGCCGGTAAACGTGTCACAGCATCATCCCGCCCCATCCTTAATAAAGGTGTGTAAAAGTCTTAAAATAGAGGCACTTCAGATTCCCATTATGTAATCTTTGCAGCACTGGGATTTTAACAATGAGGTGTTCTCAAGAAAGAGGAAATGCATATACCTGCTGTGTCCCACTTCCTTTGACGGGTGACCTCATGATCACTCACTGCCTGAAACTGGCATTAATTTACACACACACATTCTTAAAGAGATTTACTGAGCGTGACGGTCATGTAGTCTTTAAGGAATGCTCTAGTGCATTAAACATTAACAGCTTTAATTAGTGCTGCTTGTTTGCTAGGTAAATCATCACTAGTATAGGAGGGTGTGCTGGTATTTACTAAATGATCAGACGCACCATCTTCACCTGCTAGACCATAAAGCAGGTGAAAAAAATCCCAAGGATGGACCTTAAACAAATCTAGAGATCAGAAGGTCATGTTTTATTGTCTGTACATCCTGTCCAGCACAGGTTGAGGCTTGAGACTCACACCCTTTATGGTCAGTAGTATGATATCATTTCATAATAATTGGGGTGTTGGTAAAGCGGATGTTGATGACCACTCACTGATACCACTGTGGAAATACTGTGGTTTGGTGCGTCTGTGGAAGCTGTGCATGTGCAAACGTCTGAGACCAGCTTGAATAATCAAATAAAATCATAATAAATCATTAGCAGATGCATATTCACTAGTGGTCTCAGACATTAAAGAGTGACATGATGTCATGGAGTTCACTAAACGCTGTGCATCATGTTCGCTTACTCACCTGACTACATTGGCTTTTCTCTTTCTCCCGTTTCCGGGTGAAGTCATTGGTCGTCATAATTCCTGTCACGAGAAGTCAAGCGAACTAGAGGAAGTGCAGTAGGAAATTGGCAAGATGCAATTCAAGTACCACCTTTTTGATTTCCTCTGAATGTCACTATAGTACGACGTAATTCTTTATTCGTCACAGACACACTCCCTGCATTTATCATCTGTCAAGGGTCACAGATGCATCATGTCACCCTCATGATATTTTAGACAGTTTACAAAAACTGTGTATTTTTACTATTAAGTAGTTGCTTATTAGTATGCATACTAGCATACTGTCTGTTTATTAGTACTTTTAGAGCACATTTATCCCTTAATCTAACTTTATACGTAAGTTTAATTTCTAGTTATATTATATATATATATATTAGGGGTGTAACGGTACACAGATATCACAGATACGTTACGGTTTGATACAATTTCGGTACGACAGAAAAAAAATCTACTATGCTAGATTTCATTTATTTTAAACAAACAGTAGTACAAATTCAAATTTTTTCCACCTACATGTGAAAATACTAAATATTATATCAAATTATAATGTCATATAGGCTATAAAATCTGCAGTACATGTATACATACAAGGAATAAATACTTGACATATATTTAATTTAGTTAACTGATAGACAAGGGAAAAAAACAGTGCGACACGTAATGTAGCCTATATTTGCTGAGTTTCAGTTCAGTTTTGTGACAGAAAGGAAACTCAAATGGCAGAAAGCAACATCCTATTTGTTTTTTGTTTAAGTTGATGTTGCTGGTATGAGAAAAGTTGAAGTAATTGTGCCGGTGCACACAAACACAAAGCAGAACAGTTCCAGGCTTCTTGCTAACTTCACAGCGCAGTTGGTACTTTATCAAAATAAAACACAGTGAACCAAACATCAGCGCGCCCGCCTCACCGTGTCACTGTTAGAACGAGACTGAAGTACAAAGTCTATGATTTACATCATAAATAATAGTTTAGCATTTGGATACATCGTAAATATAAAAATATTATGTAATATTTGGATTTGTGCCGAATGATAGAGGTAGGACACAAGCACAAAGCTCCATTTCGCAAACAGTTGAGTGCGCAAGATTTTTTAGAATTTAAGTATTTCTTTACCGTGCATTATGTATTGTTTATATTTTAATGTTTTATGCAAGTTGCATTGTAAATTTAATTTATTCTTATTAATAAAAAATATAATTTATCGGAGCATTTTGAGTATAAGCAAGTTGTGTTGTAAATAAAATGTATTATTATTAATACAAAGTGCCATTAATCGGAGCATTTCGAGTATAAGCAAGTTGCATTGTAAATAAAATGCATAATTATTACTAAAAAGTGTCATTTATCAGAGCGTTTTTAGTATAAGTAAGCTGCATTGTAAATAAAATATATTATTATTGATAAAAAAGCCTCATTTATCTGAGTGTTTTGAGTATAAGCAAATTGTATTGTAAATAAAATGTATTATTATTACTAAAAAGCCCCATTTATCAGAGCGTTTTGAGCATAAGCTAGTTGCATTGTAAATAAAATTTATTACTATTAATAAAAAAGCCTCATTTATCTGAGCGTTTTGAGTATAAGCTAGTTGCATTGTAAATAAAATGTATTATTATTACTAAATAGCCTCATTTATTGGAGCGTTTTGATTATAAGCTATTTGCATTATAAATAAAATGTATTTTTATTATTTTTAAAAAGTGTCATTTATTGGAGCGTTTTGAGTAGAAGCAAGTTGTATTGTAAATAAAATGTATTATTAGTACTAAAAAGCGTAATTTATCGGGGCGTTTTGAGTATAAGCAAGTTGCACTGTAAAATGTGTTATTATTATTAAAAAAGCCATTTATCAGAGCGTGTTGAGTATAAATTGTGGTAAGTTATGATACTAAAAAGCATCATTTTTCGGAGCGGTTTGTGTATAAGCAAGTTGCACTGTAAATAAAATATATTATTATTATTATTATTATTATTAAAAAACGCCATTTATCAGAGCGTGCTGAGTATAAATTGTAAATAAAATGTATTATAATTACTAAAAAGCCTAATTTGTCGGAGCGGTTTGAGTATAAGCAAGTTGCAATGTAAATATCATTTATTATTAATAATAAAAAATGCCATTTATCGGAGCGGTCTGAGTTTAACCCAGTTGCACTGTAAATAAAATGTATTATTTTTATTATTTATTGGAAAATGCCATTTATCAGAGGATTGAGAGTATAAGCAAGTTGCATTGTAAATAAAATCTATTATTACTAAAAAGCTTAATTTATTAGAGCGTTTTGGATAAAAAAATTAATAATAATAAAAACTGTCATTTATCTGAGCGTTTTGAGTATAAACAAGTTGCATTGTAAATAAAATGTATTATTACTAAAAAGTGTCATTTATTAAACGTTTTGAGTATAAGTTGCATTGAAAATAAAATGTATTGTCGGCATCGATGGCCTCGTGGTTAGTGTGCCAACATATAGCGTGACTGTGCTTGTCCTATCAGAATGAAGGCAAAAGGCCAAAAATATAACTTGAAAAAAAAAGAAAGAAATTAAAATGTATTATTAATAAAAACTCAAGCAAAATGTTTGACAAAAAGCATTTTGCTAATGCTCAAACAATAGATCATCTGATGAAAATGATAGATAAAAGAAAATTGTGTAAAACATGAAACATATTGTGAAACATTGTGAAATGCATCAGAATACCATGGCATTACCATCTGATGCCATCAGTGTTCTTTTAATTTTAATTAAGAATTTGCTTTTTGTCTGTGATGTTCCCTAACATGTGTTGATGTATCTGTGTGTGTGTGTGCAGGAGAGCAGCGTTCAGATCGCTATCAAACAGTGCCGGCAGGAGCTCAGCGCCAAGAATAAGGGCAGATGGAGTTTAGAAATTCAAATCATGAAAAGGTGAGCATATCCTGTCCAGAGTCACTTTCCTGTTTTCGGTCCCCGTACAGCAGTACAGTTCACACACACACACACTCTAAAGAGACTGATCAGCGTCAGAGAGGCTGGAACATGTTCATGAGAAACAAACTATCACCGTTGTCAGACTGTGATGAAATAATGAAAACAGGGTATGTCATGACCCATTAACAGTAATTCTGCTAATGACGCCACCCATGCTTTTTGGCTGATATCATGTTGGTTTTCACGTCTTAGCAGTTCCTTCTTTAAAGAGAAAGCACTATTTTCATGCTATTTTTCCATCTTTCACCCACTGAATCTCTTCTGTGTTTACCATCTTGTAATGTGCCATGCATTAAGGGACCACGCAAAGCCTTCCGTTGTTATTCGGCTATTTATATATGTTTTTATGAACAAAAGCTCTGAGCAAAACAAAGAGGGATGAATTTATGACACCACAGTAGTAAAAAGCGACCCAGTCTAGCGGCCACAGCATCGGTTTGCGCCGTCACAACACCTTCAGGCTCATCTTAAATTAGGAGCGAGTGCCATCTCTGGAGGTTTTCCTCATGTTATTGGTTTAGGGCTGAGTTTGTTGTGGCCGCATTCATGTCCAGTTGTTTATTGGAAACTGCTTATTGTATTAAGGCGTATGTGGGTTTGAACACATGTAAACTATTATGAGGAAATATCAAATTTTTGAAGGCTCTCCACAACATGTCAGCGACAGTACGGGACAGTTGTTTCTTTGCACCATCTGGCACAGATATTTTGGAGTTTAAAATGTTGGTTCACCCAAAAATGAAAATTAAGTCATCATTTATTCATCCTGGGGCCAGATGCATAAATTTAAGCATGTTGGCTGTGTCTTAAAGGGGTCATCGGATGCCCATTTTCCAAAAGTTGATATGATTCTTTAGGGTCTGAATGAAAAGTCTATAATATACTTTGGTTAGAAATTCTCAATGGTTGTGTAAAAATACCCTTTTTACCTTGTCATAATGAGCTCTGCAAAAATCATCCCATTCTGATGGATTGTTCCTTTACATGCAAATGAGCTCTGCTCACCCCGCCCCTCTCTTCTTTCTGTGGAGTGAGGAGCTGTGCTCGGAGAGATTGTTTGCTTTAGCCACATTTAGCGTGTTTAGCCGCAAAACTTGGTAACTAGCATGTCATTAGGAAAGGTGATTGCAGAGATTCATAAAAAAACACTTATACTCACTTCTGCTGTAAGTGAAGCTGGATCACAAATGATTTGCGTGAACATAGATGCATTTATGTAGATCGGGAGGTGCATTCCCTTCACAAACAAACGTAATCCACTGCATCTTCAGCGGCTCAGATGTCGGGATTAAATGACGACCACTACGTTCATTATTACATCCAGCAACACAACACCTCAGTCGCTCAATCGCTGATATTCTTGTCTAACTTACATCCCTGCTCCGGCATCGAAACAATGGAGGTCGGACTGTTACAGCTGATCTGAGGTAAGACGCTCATGTCAATCAACTATCATGGGAGCTGCGTCTGTCTATGTGATGCCACACCGACAGGCATCTGAGAATGGCTTGATTTGAAAAAGGGGATATTATTTTTACAGATTAAAATAGAAAACTGTCAGATAGAAACCGCTGCATGGATTTTTGTCATTATAGGGTAGATTTGTACATACACTGCCAACACACATTAATGTTCAAACAACATGTAAAAGTGAACTTTACATCCGTTGACCCTTTAAGAACTAGTTTGACTAACTAGCAGTGAAGAGGTAATGAGTCTTTTTTCAGATTCTAATTTAGACCGATGTTTTGTTTTTGTGCAATTGATTTAAAAAGGGGATAACCAAAAGAAAAAAAATAGATTACTATTTTTACTATCTTGTAGCCCAGGATGGTTCCATGTGACACGCACTGTATATTCCAAATATTCTGGGGGTTTACGATAGGGTTTGGTGAAAAACAATCCAAATTTTTTTTTTTTTATGGAAATCCTGACCTTGGTCTAGATCTTCTGAGCATGTATTTGTTGCAGTAAGTTATTGTCTTTACATGTTTCAACGTCTGATTCATCTGACAACTGGAGTTTCGGTCTTATTTTTTGGGGGATATTTCATGTCATGTTTTTAGTAATCTTGATTTCTCAATAGTGCACTTGCATGATTTTCTTGCTAGGACTAGGTGATTAATCTAATTTTATTTTCAGTTATTACTTCCAGTAATTCTGTAAAACAAAATAATTGAGAAAATCATCAGACTTTTCTGCTCATCAGGGCTGCGTTTATTTGATTAAAAATAAAGAAAAAACAGTAATATTGTGAAATATTATTGCATTTTAAAATAGTGGTTTTCTATTTTAGTAAAAAAGGATTTATTCCTGTGATGCAAAGCTGAATTTTTAGCATGATTAGTCCAGTCTTCAGTGTCACATGATCCTTCAGAAATCATTCTAATATACTGATTTATCATCAATGTTGGTAACAGTTGTGCTGCTTAATATCTTTTTCTTTTTTTTAAACCTGTGATACTTTTTCTGGATTCTTTGATGAATAAAACGTTTAAAAGAACAGCATTTATTTAAAATAAAAAAAATCTTTTCTAACAATATACACTGCTGTTCAAAAGTTTGGGGTCAGTACATTTTTTTATTCTTCCTTTTTTTTTAAAGAAATTAATACTTTTATTCACCAAGGATGTGTTAAATTAATAAAAAGGGATGGCATAGATTTACATTGTCAGAAAAGATTTATATTTTGAATGAATGTTGTCATTTTCAACTTGTTATTCATCAAAGAATTCTGAAAAAAAAAGAATCACAGGTTCCAACAAAAATGTTTGGCAACACAACTGTTTCCAACATTGATAATTCTAATAATAAATCAGCATATTACAATGATTCAGATTACGTGACACTTAAGACTGGAGGAGTAACAGCCAATAAAAATTCAGCTTTGCATCACAGGAATAAATTATATTTTAAAGTATATTAAAATAAAAACCATTATTTTATATTGTAATAACATTTTGCAGTATTATTGTTTTTTTTTTTTCTGTATTTTTGATCAAATAAATGCAGCCTTGATGAGCATAAGAGACTTCTTTAAAAAAACATTACAAGTCTTACTGATCCCAAACATATATATACACACTGACCAAAATTATAAACGCAACACTTTTGTGTTTGCCCCCATTTTACATAAGCTGAACTCAAAGATCTAAGACTTTGCCTATGTACACAAAAGGCCTGTTTCTCTCAAATATTGTTCACAAATCTGTCTAAATCTGTGTTAGTGAGCACTTCTCCTCTGCCGAGATAATCCATCCACCTCACAGGTGTGACATATCAAGATGCTGATTAGACAGCATGATTATTGCACAGGTGTGGCTTAAGCTGGCGACAATAAAAGGCCACTCTAAAATGTGCAGTTTTACTGTATTGGGGGGGTCAGTATCTGGCGTGACCACCATTTGCCTCGCGCAGTGCAACACATCTCCTTCGCATAGAGTTGATCAGGTTGTTGATTGTGGCCTGTTGAATGTTGGTTCACTCCTCTTCAATGGCTGTGCGAAGTTGCTGGATATTGGCAGGAATCGGAACATGCTGTCATATACACCTGCCCATATCATAACCCCACCACCATCATGGGCCACTCGGTCCACAACGTTGACATCAGCAAACCGCTCACCCACACAATGCCATACATGCTGTCTGCCATCTGCCCTGTACAGTGAAAACTGGGATTAATCTGTGAAGAGAACACCTCTCCAAAGTGCCAGACGCCACTGAATGTGAGCATTTGCCCACTCAAGTCAGTTACGATGACGAACTGCAGTCAGGTCGAGACCCCGATGAGGACAATAAGCATGCAGATGAGCTTCCTGAGACAGTTTTTGACAGTTTGTGCAGAAATTCTTTGGTTATGCAAACCGATTGTTGCAGCAGCTGTCTGGGTGGCTGGTCTCAGACAATCTTGGACATCTGTGGCATTGTGCTGTGTGATAAAACTGCACATTTTAGAGTGGCATTTTATTGTGTCCAGCCTAAGGCACACCTGTGCAATAATCATGCTGTCTAATCAGCATCTTGATATGCTACACCTGTGAGGTGGATGGATTATCTTGGCAAAGAAGACGTGCTCGCTAATACAGATTTAGACAGATTTGTGAACAATATTTGAGAGAAATAGGCCTTTTGTGTACATAGACAAAGTCTTAGATCTTTGAGTTCAGCTCATGAAAATGGGGGCAAAAACAAAAGTGTTGCATTTATAATTTTGGTCAGTGTGGTTTATTTATAATTTTTGCATTTTTTTTAATATATTTTTATTTTTTTTTTTATTATATTTTAAGTTCAAGGACATCCACTGTAAAATTTTTATTCAATTTAAATGAATCCTGTTTCCAAACTCAAAAATAGTGGTAAATAATCATGTTCTGAATATTGACCAGAATAATCGTGATTATGATTTTTGCCCTAATCAAGCAGTCTTGCCATATCTTGTTTATATAAAATTAATACTACTGTGTTTTTTTTATAGATTTTGATTTGAGAAGAAATCCCATTTAGCACAATCCAGAGGTCTGGGTTTCATCAGTACTAAATTTAACCAGTGTATGAGTTAAATTGTGCACACAAACCATCCCTAGAGTTATTTAATACACATTGAAATAGTTAAAGTTGTTGATTGAGTGTCACAGTGTGAGTTTTTCCGTGACGTTGTGGTGTGGTTGGATGGGTTGTGCTAGTTAACCAGGCTGCAGTGGTTGTGTGACAAGCGAGAGGGGTTGGGGGACGTGTTGGTTTTCTCAAATTTATAGCAGGCTGTCCTCAGACTTGGTCTGAGCCACAAACCTGCACTCAAACATCTCAGTGTATAAAGCCAAACCACAACGATCACACACACACATACACACACACACACAAATGTTTTTGGGGAACACACCCAGGCCAACTGAGTTTCTCTGTTTCGTGCATTCAGTGATCATCAACCTTTAATTATGATAATATCAGTGTTAAGTCTCAGAAATGACCTTCAGTTGCAGCTGCTCAACCTTTTTTGTGGAGGGAAATGAATCCCATCATGTTTTCCAGGGCATTTGACTGTATTGGCAACAGCTCAGAAATAAACTAACGTCAAAACGGCACGCAGTCTGATTAAACTCACCCCTTCGTGATAAATGACCAGAGATTGTCAGACGTGTTAGACTCTGACGTGTCCACCGTAAACCCTGTGAGCGGTCATGTAATGATAACATACCATTTGTGATGACTCCCAGCTGTCTGTGTCATAACTTTCCAACAAGAATTTTTCTCAGATTGAGATTCAAAGCGCTGATTGTTGTAATGTTTGGTCATCTTGAACACTGGTTATTGTTGAAAAAACACTATAGTTATACTGCATGACTTTTTCATGTGTTTTTAATGGCCTTTTTAAAATCACTCTAATACTTTCAAACGAAAAGCAACACTACGCGAGATATAATTCATCTTTAATCTGAATGTATTTTGACTTACTGCAATGGAAAATGTATTTTCAGTTATTGAAATTGAACAATTATTCAGTTTAAACAAGAAAAAAGCAAGTGAAAAAATCTGCCAGTGCATTATGACAAAATACACTCTCACTCAAGAAACAATCTGATGCAGTGATTTTAATGAATGTTTGATATTTTAACTGAAAAACAAGATGAAACTACAGCTACAGGGACTAAAATTGTCAGAATCAGAATTATGTCTTGATGCTACAATTTGTGTTTGTAAGTAAATTAGTCACAATGTAACTGCGGTAGTGACAGATCTTCCATATTGTAACATACAGTTGAGGTCAAAAGTTTGCATATATGTGATAAAGTCACATTAGCTGCCGCCGCTGGGGAAGCAGCGCTGGCACACATACACACACGCACACACACACACACATATATATACATACACACCCGCTTACTTACCTCATTCATTCGCCGCACCGTTCCTCCCTGCTGTTGCCGCTATCAGAGTAGCGGGTGCACACGCAATCCTGATAGCACATGGACATTCTCCCATTTCAGCACTCTCCCCTGTCCGTATGCATTTCCCAGTCATCTCATACACATGCACTGTACTTGTTGTGTCGTTTCGTCCCTGTGATGTTTGTCTGTGTGGCGTAGTCAGCCTTCCGGCGGGAAACATCGCGCCGGCCAAACCGAACGAACGAGCGGCAGCCGATTAGGACATCACGGGCTTGGTCGCGCCGGCGCAGCGCAACCGGAAGCTGGCGAAACCATTGTGTAGTTTGAATGGGTGTTTTTGTGTGTATTTACGTGTGGACATTATGTGTTAAAAGTATTATGTGTTAATGGATTATGTGTTTATTATTATATAGAGAGCTGAAATGAATTATTATTGACTAATTATAATAAGATGTCAAGTAAATGTGGAATTTGTGTGTGTATTAAGTGTTATACTTACCTATGAAGGGTATGGTCCAAAAAGGGGCGGGGTTTGGCCTATATAAGCTGGGGCCAAACCCAAAGACATTACTTGTTTACCAAGTCGACGCAAGAGTGCTACTGCGGTGCCTCGAGCAAACCCAAAACCCCCTTTGTATACTGTGGATACCTGTTTGTTGCATACATCATTATTGGATTATTTTCTGGTTTATTTTCCCTTTTTGTTGTTTCTTTGGTACTTTGGATTTTTGTCTTTTTGTGTGCACTTGTATATATTCTTCACTGTGGATGAACTTTCTGGCACTGTAAATAAATTTCACCTCGCACGAAAGTGCTTTGCGAGTGAGCCATCATTTTTTTTACATCCTACACGGACTGACGTTTTCCCCCCGAAGGCGAGCTGGTGGGCTCGTCTTCATCACATTTGGTGGCAGCGGTGGGATGGCTACTCGCAAGACAGCGCCGAAAGGTAGAAAACCCAGGACGGGTTTACGATCCCAAGTGAAGGCGTCTGAGGAGGAGGCGGCCTGGAATTCTGTCGAGACTACGGAGGATGAGGAGGGAGCTACAAGTCTTCCCAGAGTCTCCCAAAAGTCCAGTCCACCGTCGACCAAGTCTGTCACTCCTGACGCTACAGCTGGCGAGGGAATGATTTCCCTGATGCGCAGATTTCTCGACAATCAAGAGCAGAGAGAGGAGCGATATCTGCAGGAGCTCCGAGGTCTTCGTGAGTCCATCGTGCAGTCGATTTGTCCTGCTGAGACCTTGCTCGACGCAGAGAGCGTACGATTGGAGCTGCCGACGCCAGCGCCAAAGGTATCCACAAGACAAAGACCCGCCTACATCCAAGACTCCCCAAACGTCACAGCGCCGAGAGAGCCAACGCATTGGGCTGATCCGAAGATGCCGAGCTTCCAGCAGGGGGAAGATATCGAGAATTATCTTCGGCGGTTCGAACGTCTGGCCAGGACCTGGAGGTGGCCTGAGGAGGAGTGGAGTTATCGTCTGGTTCCGTTGCTGACAGGGCAAGCATTGGAGGCGTACCTGGCAATGGACGAGGAGCGGGCTGAGGTCTACACTGATCTGAAGGAAGCGCTGCTGGAGAAGATCAACATTTCTCCAGAGACCTACCGTCAACGCTTCCGATCAACTACAGTCCCAGCTGGAGAATCGCCAACAGAGACTTACAACCGTCTAAAGAATCTGTACAAGCGATGGGTGCGACCGGAGGAGCACTCTAAAGAGGAGATCGGCGAGGCCATCATCCTGGAACAGCTTCTTCGGGTGCTACCCTACGACGCACGCACCTGGGTGAGAGAGCACGAGCCGAGGTCAGGACTAGCAGCAGCAAAGTTGGCTCAGCAGTACCTGAATGCTCATCGTAGCGGTCCTCGTACTCAACAACCCAAAGGTACTGTACGCGGTGTTTCTCATAACTCTGGGTCTGAAAGGGGTCGTGTTGAACTGTCTGACAATGCACAAGGTCCAAAGTCAACGACCAAAGACTTGCTTTGCTTTTATTGCCAGCAGCCGGGCCACAAAGCAGCTGTGTGTCCCGCTCGCAAAGCGAAACTTACAGGGTTTTGTTATGTGCCTAGAGAAGGGGACTGTGATTTTGACTCTATGGGGGAGAGTCAGAATGTATATGATGTGACTGTTAATGGACATGAACTGAAAGCACTCTTGGACACTGGAAGCTCTTTATCAATGGTGAAATCATGCTTCGTAAATAATGTCAATTATGTGAATGCTACCTCTGTTCAATGTGTGCATGGGGACATAAAGCAGTATCCCCGAGCTGAGGTAATGGTGGAGGTACAGAAACAAATGTACTTGCTTAATGTTGCTGTAGTTGACAATTTACCAGCTGATATGATTCTAGGAAGAGACTTGCCAGTGCTTTATGAACTCTTGCAACCCACCATCAAGGACTCTGAACATTTTCTTGCCACTGCCACTGTTGATGTTTCATGTCCTGCTCTTACTAGAGCTCAAGCCAGGGCGGGTCTACAGCCACTGCCAGACTTAGACAGTAGTCTGCTGCAGGGCGGGACTAAGGGCCCTAAAAAGTCACGTCGCCAACGGCGGCTTGAGAAGTACCTGGGTACCCCAGCTTCTGAGGCCTCAGTGGAGGGTCTTGAAGTTAATGGCTGGAAGGTCCCAGGGAACATAGCTCAGCTTCAAAGGGAAGATGATACTTTAAAGCCCCTGTTTGTCAAAGCTGAGTGTGAAAAAACATCAAATCTGTGCAATGAAGAATATGTAGTGGTGAATGGTGTGTTGTATGTGCAAACCAATGATGTTATGCGTTTAATTGTACCGTCTTGTTGTCGTCCTCTTGTTCTGCACCTTGCACACACTGTTCCATGGGCTGGCCACCTGGGCCAACAGAAAACATATTTACGCATTAGCTCACGATTTTACTGGCCCACACTCTACGCTGACGTACGAACACACTGTAACACATGTGCCATCTGCCAAAAGACAAGTGCTGTGTCCCAGCGGGGCAGAGCACCCCTGCAACCTCTTCCTGTTATCTCTGCTCCTTTTAGGCGAATCGCCATGGACATTGTGGGACCGTTGGAAAAGAGCAGTGCTGGACATCGCTACATCCTGGTAGTCAGCGACTACGCCACAAGGTATCCTGAGGCCTTCCCACTCCGTTCTATCACAACGCCCAAGATCATCCATGCCCTGGTTCAACTCTTCTCCAGAGTCGGCATACCTGAGGAGATACTCACAGACCAGGGGACGAACTTCACGTCACGGCTGATGGGGCAGCTGAACAAGCAGTTGGGCATCACCGCCATCCGAACGACGCCCTACCATCCACAGACGGACGGTCTGGTGGAGAGATTTAATCAAACTCTCAAGAACATGCTGCGGAAGTTCGTTGCAGACACGGGACGAGACTGGGACAAGTGGCTACCGTTTGTTCTCTTCGCTTACCGAGAGGTACCCCAAGCTTCAACGGGATTCTCACCATTCGAGCTCCTCTATGGATGGCAGGTACAAGGACCTCTAGACTTGCTGAAGAGAAGCTGGGAGGAGAAACCTGCATCCAAGATGGAGGAGAAAGGCATCGTGCAGTACGTGCTAGAGATGCGAGATCGTCTGGAGCGGTACAGAGAACAAGCCAAAGAGAACCTACAAGAAAAACAGCAAGCACAGAAAAGGTGGTATGATCAACACGCCAGGCTACGACAGTTTCAACCTGGGCAGAAAGTATTACTCCTGTTGCCAACATCAACAAGCAAGCTACTGGCTAAATGGCAAGGGCCATACACTGTGGTCCGCAAGATGGGGCCAGTAACGTATGAAGTGCATCATCCGGACAAGGGCAAGACCAGGCAGACCTACCATGTGAACCTGTTAAAGGAGTGGAAGGTGCCACCCGGTAAGGAACCAGAAACATCGCTTCTGGTGAGGAAGGTGGAGGTGGAAGAGGAAGAGGAATCAGAGGATGCAAAAAGACAGCCGTCTGTGGTGAGTTTAACTCACCTAGAAGACTCCAAGAGGGAAGAGCTGCAGCACCTCCTGAACGAGTTTCCTGCTTTGTTCTGTCAGAGGCCTGGATGGACTGAGCTGGCCCAACACACCATCCACCTTTCCGATCCATCACCATCTCGCCAACATCCTTACCGGGTGCCTGAGAGGCTGGTGGAACCTTTGAAGGAGGAGATCAAGATGATGAAAGAGCTAGGAGTGATCGAGCCCTCAACGAGCGAGTGGAGCAGCCCAATGGTGATTGTACCTAAGAAAGACGGATCCCTGCGTGTCTGCATCGACTTCCGTAAGCTCAACGCCCAATCTAAGTTTGATGCATACCCCATGCCAAGAGTGGATGATCTGCTGGAGAAGATTGGAAAAGCTTGCTACATCACAACTCTAGACCTGTGTAAGGGGTACTGGCAGGTACCCCTCAACCCTGAATCCAGACCCTACACCGCATTCCGAACACCAGTAGGACTATTCCAATTCACAGTTCTTCCTTTTGGCCTTCACGGGGGCACCAGCCACATTCCAAAGGTTGATGGACAGAGTCCTCGAAGGCTGTGAAGACTGGTCTGCGGCGTACCTGGATGATGTGGTAATCCACAGCAATTCTTGGGCAGAGCATCTCCAACATCTCCAACAAACACTAAAAAGAATACAGGAAGCAGGATTGACTTTAAACGTGGCAAAATGTGAGTGGGCAAGGCAAGAAGCAAACTGGAGGCAATTCGAAGGAGCCCACAACCAAAGACCAAGAAGGAGGTGAGGTCATTCTTGGGACTGGTGGGCTGGTACAGAAGATTCGTACCAAACTTTGCCTCCATAGCGGCTCCTCTGACCAACCTGCTGTCCAAGACGGTGACTAACCCTGTTCCCTGGACTGATGACTGTGAGACGGCTTTCAATGCCCTGAAAGATAAGATGTGCTCCAGCCCGGTCCTACAGAGTCCAGACTTCTCGCAAAGGTTCCTGGTACAAGTGGACACTTCCGCAACAGGGATCGGGGCGGTCCTTGCCCAGGGAAGCACAGGAGAAGAGAGGCCAGTCGTTTACCTCAGCCGCAAGCTACTGCCCAGGGAGACAAGATATTCTGCGATCGAGACAGAAGGTCTCGCCATCAAGTGGTCCCTGGACAGTCTGCGATATTACCTCCTCGGTCGAGAGTTCGACCTGGAAATGGACCACCGGGCCTTATCCTGGATTCAGTCAATGAAGGACCACAATGCCAGAGTCACACGATGGTACCTCGCCCTGCAGCCGTACCGCTTCAAAATACGGCATCGACCTGGCAGACTCAATGTGGTAGCCGACTACCTGTCCAGGTTTCCGGCCAGTACGCGGCTTGGAGAGGGGGAAGGTGATGTGATAAAGTCACATTAGCTGCCGCCGCTGGGGAAGCAGCGCTGGCACACATACACACACGCACACACACACACACATATATATACATACACACCCGCTTACTTACCTCATTCATTCGCCGCACCGTTCCTCCCTGCTGTTGCCGCTATCAGAGTAGCGGGTGCACACGCAATCCTGATAGCACATGGACATTCTCCCATTTCAGCACTCTCCCCTGTCCGTATGCATTTCCCAGTCATCTCATACACATGCACTGTACTTGTTGTGTCGTTTCGTCCCTGTGATGTTTGTCTGTGTGGCGTAGTCAGTCTTCCGGCGGGAAACATCGCGCCGGCCAAACCGAACGAACGAGCGGCAGCCGATTAGGACATCACGGGCTTGGTCGCGCCGGCGCAGCGCAACCGGAAGCTGGCGAAACCATTGTGTAGTTTGAATGGGTGTTTTTGTGTGTATTTACGTGTGGAAATTATGTGTTAAAAGTATTATGTGTTAATGGATTATGTGTTTATTATTATATAGAGAGCTGAAATGAATTATTATTGATTAATTATAATAAGATGTCAAGTAAATGTGGAATTTGTGTGTGTATTAAGTGTTATACTTACCTATGAAGGGTATGGTCCAAAAAGGGGCGGGGTTTGGCCTATATAAGCTGGGGCCAAACCCAAAGACATTACTTGTTTACCAAGTCGACGCAAGAGTGCTACTGCGGTGCCTCGAGCAAACCCAAAACCCCCTTTGTATACTGTGGATACCTGTTTGTTGCATACATCATTATTGGATTATTTTCTGGTTTATTTTCCCTTTTTGTTGTTTCTTTGGTACTTTGGATTTTTGTCTTTTTGTGTGCACTTGTATATATTCTTCACTGTGGATGAACTTTCTGGCACTGTAAATAAATTTCACCTCGCACGAAAGTGCTTTGCGAGTGAGCCATCATTTTTTTTACATCCTACACGGACTCACGTTTTCCCCCCGAAGGCGAGCTGGTGGGCTCGTCTTCATCACAATATACCTTGCAGAATCTGCAAAATGTTTATTATTTTACAAAAATAAGAGGGATCATACAAAATGCATGTTAATTTTTTTTATTTAGCACTGACTAAATAAAAAAAGATTTTTCACATAAAAGATGTTTACATATAGTCCACAAGAGAAAATAATAGATGAATTTATAAAAATGACCCTGCTCAAAAGTTTACATACGCTTGATTCTTAATACTGTGTTGTTACCTGAATGATCCACAGCTGTGTTTTTTTCTGCTTAGTGATAGTTCTTCATGAGTCCCTTGTTTGTCCTAAATAGTTAAACTGTCCGCTGTTCTTCAAAAAAATTCTTCAGGTCCCACAAATTCTTTGTTTTTCAGCATTTTTGTGTAGTTGAACCCTTTCCAACAATGACTGTATGATTTTGAGGAGCATCTTTTCACACTGAGGACAACTGAGGGACTCATATGCAACTATTACAGAAGGTTCAAACGCTCACTGATGCTCCAGAAGTAAAAACAATGCATTAAGATCTGGGGGGTGAAAACTTTTGAATTTTAAGATCTGGTTAAATTTAATTTATTTTGTCTTCTGGGAAACATGCAAGTATCTTCTGTAGCTTCTGAAGAGCAGTACTAAATGGAAAGAAAATACATGATATTCAGGCAAAATAAGAAAAATGTACTGTAGGATTACAAATTTAAGAAACTGTTTAAAATATGCTGATCCTATGTTCTGACATAGCATCACGTGAAAACCTAAGGTGCAGTACATTGTATTTAGCATTTAAGGTAAATATGATGACATCAGACAAATGATTCTCTCAAGCAAAGTTTGTAGCAAGAGGTTCCTGCCAGTTCCTGTTCTCTTATTGTAAGTCAAATGAGTCTGATGATTACTGAGATGTTCACCTTTTGTTTGTAATGGCTCTTGGTACCTCTGCCCAGTCTTTGAGTAGTTATGATGATTGGATTAGGACTGGTATAAATGGTGCAGGCTGCTATACCTGAATACTTAATTTGCATGCTTTGTTTGGGGTGCTTTGTCTCCAGATCTAAGCTCTGCCCCCTAGATGTATATAAACTACACTGATCTATAATAGAGAACTGGATAGCTCATAACGTTATAGAAGTGAAGCCACTGCGCCGCCATATTGCTATTCCCTAGTACTCGCAAACATTCTATTGAGTTAATAGGAAATTACATGATTTTAATGAGAAAACATCACCCAGCAAGTCAGCGTTTTCATATCTGACGTCACAAACACAAACGTCCCAAGCACGTAAACGTTTATTTGTTTAATGTCCAAAATTCCCTCTGCTTATTACAGTTTTTCTCGATTGCTAAAACACTATAACCAATCTTTTGAACTAAAATTTCAAAACCATAATGCCATTTTTCAAACAGCACACCCATTTCCCTGCACTATAAACACTATTCCCCTGCTGTAACACATGAGTCAGATTTGGTGAACTGTTGTTTGCTTTGGTACATTCATGCAACTGATTATGCAATTGATTTGTCTGCGGTTTTCTTACATTATCACTTCCTATTGTCATGTTGCTCAAAATGTATTACATGTATATAGTTCTCTGTGCTATAGTCTTACCCCTCAAAACATCAAGTCATTAGCTCATTGTATATGTCTTTGCAGTAAATGCTAAATTTTTGATCTAGTTGTCAAGCATATTCTACACATTTCTATTAGACTTTTTGTAAATTTGCCATGAATTGTTCAAGTGAATATTGATTTTCACTAATGTAGAGACTACAGATCAACCAATGATAAAGCAGTTCTCTGAAATAGCTCAAAGGTACATCTCAACATCTCATGAACCTTCAATTTGTTAAGCACGTATAGACAGAGGACAACACAAGAGTTACAAATTCTGACAGTGGACTTTCTAATTTATATTTCTGCCTTTGTCCATATTTCCTTTTTCTTGTCAATTTCACAATGACTTTGTAATGTATTTATATTGTGTTTTTTTTTTTTTGTCAGACCACTAGTAAAAGTGTAACTGTGAACCCTATCTGGTCTTTTCAATCAATCTCAGTATGCGGGTACAGTAATATGCAATTTTACCCCCGATGCCTGTCCAGGGCCAATTTAGCCTGTGATGTTGAGGAGGTACAATAAATTAAGGATTAAAAAAGTTTGTTTTTTTTCAGCAAGATTGAGTTGTTTTGAGTGGAGAGCTTCATTTTGACCTGAATATAGTACGTTCAGGGTTTGTAGTTTATAGTACGTATTTGTGTTTAGAGTTTCGCAAAAGCGAGGCATAATTTCAAGAAATGTGTTTAAGCAACTGAGAAAAACTGTAAAAAGTTACGTTCATATACATTACAGGAGCGAACATCAGATGAACAAGATAAACATCGGACGTTCACCATGTTTACAAATGACAAAATGCTCATTCTGAAATCTGAATAAACATTTATGCTTTGTATATATATAATTTAATCACTGTTTATGCTGTTTTGTTACAGTGTTTTTATTCGTACAGGCTAAATGCATGTTTCAACAATTATGTCGTGAACATCATTTGGAAGCAGGTAAAGATTTAAACATTTGTTAATTCAGCCTACATACCATTCATGTTGAGATAAATGTTAATAATAAACGTTAATAATACAAAAATGTCAAAGATAACATTCTGAATATAGAAACATATTAAATAAAATAAAAGATAAAATGAAAACAAAACTTTAAAAATGAAACTAACTGTCAGCGGGTGGCGGTAAGTCACTCATTTTATCACTAAATCATTCAGGAATGAAGCAAGTGATCGAATGTGTAATTGAATCAATGACTCAGATTCGTTAAAAACGCACGTTCATTCATAAACAAATCACGGCTGTGTTTGAATAGAGATGCGGCTTAGCTGTGACTTTGTTTCAGACTATTTTGATATAATTGGGCAAAATCGGGTAGAGTTATAGTCAGCTAATGTAAGGCACTTAATATAATAGAATTCGCGCGATCTTTAAGAGTTTGAAATTGATGTTGCTCAATTAGGGACATTAAAATATACACATCATAACTTGGAGAAACAATGCTTACTAATTACATATGGTACGGATTTAAATACATCGAGCTTTCCAAGATTTGAATTTCAATACAGCATAGAGCAATATAGTAAGAGGCTTGTGTTGTATTATTTATTGTATATTCAAATCAATTTCAGATACCAATACCAGATATACGTTCATGTTTAGTATGTCCTGCATAATTCCTTACATAAAGAAAGCTGACACACCCACCTGAACGATTGGAAAACCTCGCTTATCCTGCCTGAAAAGACAATAAACTTTGCAGATAACGTTTTAAGTAAAACTTAATTTATATACACATATTATAAAAACTAGTCCTGTGTGACTGATACGCTTAAAATCGGGTGATATTAGGTCAGCGGTTTGGCTGTGAGTCAGTGGTGCTCTCTGCCGGTAGGGAATAGTAAGATGGCGGATCGAACACTTCCGGTGGCTTCACTGCCTGACGGCAGTTTAGAAAGCAATGAGCGATCCAGTCATTATATAGAGATCAGCGATAAACTACAATGTATCACTGCCTTAGAAGACGACTTTGATGACTGCAGCGCCAAGCAGCGAGTATCTGAATAAAGAGAAACTTCTGCTTCAAGATATCCAAAACGTCTCCTGGTCTCTAAGAAAAAAAGTTCACAACAGTAGACATCTTCATTCTGTTCGAATGTTTTCACCCCCTGGCTCTTAATGCATTGTTTTTCTTTCTGGAGCATCAGTGAGCATTTGAACCTTCCTTGCTGAGTCCCTCAGTTGTCCTCAGTGTGAAAAGATGCATCTCAAAATCATACAGTCATTGTTGGAAAGGGTTCAAATACACAAAAATGCTGAAAAACCAAAGAATTTGTGGGACCTGAAGGATTTTTTTTTGAAGAACAGCAGGCAGTTTAACTGTTCAGGACAAACAAGGGACTCATGAATAACTATCACTAAATAAAAAACAGCTGTTCGTTCAGGTAACAACACAGTATTAAGAATAAAGTGTATGTAAACTTTTGAACAGGGTAATTTTTATAAATTCAACTATTATTTTCTCTTGTGGACTACATGTAAATGTCTTTTATGTGAAATATCTTATTCAGGTCAGTACTAAATAAAAAAAAATAACATGCATTTGTAATGAGCAGGACTCGTAGGAAGCGTGTAAGATCCAATTGCGAGCTTTTATTAACAGATCGTAGTCAAGACAGGCAGGGTCAATAACCAAACAAACAGTAATATCCAGGGCAAGGCAAGAGTGTAAATCCAATAAACAGGCAGAGTCCAAAACCAGAGAGAGCAGTCCAAAAAGTAACAAATAAACAAGGAAATGAAACCCGACAGAACTATGGCAATGAATGTGGCAAAAACAAAGACAAAACTATGAAAAGAAACCAAACCGTGATAATCAAAAAAAAAACAGGGCAATGAAATCAGAGAAACGCTTGGTAGAGTCCGCTATAGCAAAACAATACTTCGCAGCTTCCTGTTTGAAAATGGCCTCCTTTTATTGCCACCAAACAGGAAGTTACCAATGAAGCAGCAGAGGGAGCAGCAACAGGCAGTCAATGGGTGAGGGCTCCCTCTGCTGGCGTGGCGTTACAGCATTTTGTATGATCCCTCTGATTTTGGTAAAATAATGAACATTTTGCAGATTCTGCAGAAACTTTTGACCTCAACTGTATATGTGAGTAAAATGCTGAAACTAAAAAAAGATTGTTAAGAAGTCATTTTTAATCATTTTAAGTGGGCAAAATGAGAAAAGTTTGTCACTTCATTGGAAGATTGAGGTTTTTGGTAAATTTGGGCTCAAAAAAAAAGTGCACAAATAAAACTTTCACAATTAAGATGCATTTTAAAATCCAACAGGATGAATTTCTATTTAATGCTAATTTTAAAATTCATTATTACTTTACTTTTGGGTTCAAAATAGGGCCTCAAATTTGGACCTCCAGGCACCTGTGGCATGCTCTATTTAATGCAGCAATCTTAGTTTTGGATACTATACAGTATTGAGTGAATTCAGTTTAGTTATTGAATTGACGCAGCTGGTGAACTGAGGGTTAGGAGTGGTGTTTTACTGTTGAAAATGATCTCAAGCACAATACGACGTTTGTTTCTCCAAAGCATTGCCTTGTAATTGAAGGGAAATTAAAACGTGTGACACATTTTCAGAGTTTAGATGCTGAACCTTTGTGGAGATAAAGAAAAGCTAAAGAGATGCAATGAAACGCCTCTTACGCAAATCACCCGTCTTTACTCAAGACCTAATATTTGTTATTACAGCAATTATGTCAGAATGTTTGCCCGTGAAGGTTAAAACGAGCTGTTTATGTTCTCAGATGATAGTTTTAGTGTCGCCGCCACAGTTATCCTGTTATGGTGCCTGGAATCCATTTGTTTTTACTCCTCTTTGTCCTGAGCGCGTGTTTTATAGGAGGATCGTGTAGGGCAGGGCCGGCCAGCCGTCTGAATATTACAAACACATTTTTAATAACAACATTATGTAACCCAAATTATGAGAGGGTTGTATGTACGCTGAGTTCTCTGTTGTTTGCACGTTACGATGAAACGTCTCTCTCCTCGCAGGTTGAATCATATGAATGTGGTGGCGGCGAGAGACGTTCCAGAAGAACTCCAGAAACTGGCCACAAATGACCTGCCATTGCTGGCTATGGAGTACTGCCAAGGAGGAGACCTACGCAAGGTGTGGCACTTGTTTTTGGGCATGTACTATGGTGAAAGCATTTTTGGACATGTAGCATAATAATACCATAGTATATGAATATTCTAATAATTTAGCTGTAGGGCTGCACGATTAATCAAAATAAAACAAAAATGAAAGGCTGTGGTATTAATTAAAATAATAATTACTACAGGCGTTTGCAACGTCTCACAGCAACCCGGTTTACAGGAAAATCTTCGTTTTTTTACATAAAAAAAATCATGTTTTTTAATTATGTTTTTAAGGTTTTAGTTAGCTGTATTTTGGTTGTTGTTGTTGTTATTTTCACTTAATCAAAATAACCCAACTGCAGATTGATTTAGATTAACTGGAATGCACAATAAAAAACATGAAACACTGTTAAAAAATGTTAAAAAATGAACTCTTCTCACCAACGATCTTCCTAAATTTGTAATGAGAAGCACTTGTCAACAAAATAGATGCTTTAAGGGCTTCCTACAGTTTTCCCATCAAAATAAAAGTTTGATTGTTTTAATGTTTGAAAAAGAAAAAATGAAGACAGCCATACATATTAGCATTGTCATTAGAATATTAGAGTGTTTCTTATTTTGTTTTTATTTAAAGGAGAAGTCCACTTCGAAAACAAAGATTCACATATAATGTACTCTCCCCCCTTGTCATCCAAGATGTTCATGTCTTTCTTTCTTCAGTCGTTAAGAAATTATGTTTTTTGAGGAAAACATTTCAGGATGTTTCTCCATGTAATGGACTGATATGGTGCCCCGATTTTGAACTTCCAAAATGCAGTTTAAATGCGTCTTCAAGCGATCCCAAATGCGGTTGTAAACGAGTCCAGCTGAGAAAGAAGGGTCTTATATAACGAATCGATTGGTTATTTTTATTTAAAAAATACAATTTAAATACTTTTTAATCTCAAATGCTCGTTTTGTCTTTCTCTGCCTGCCAAGACAGTTAGGGTAACTCCAATCGTATTTTCTCCCTCAACTTCAAAAGTCATTTCAAAATCATCCTACATCGTCTTTGCAAAGTGAACATGCAAAGAAGATCAAACAACGTTAACAAAACAGGTAAAACAGCGATATAGGAAGATTTTGAAGTTTAAAACATGAGAACATGAGATGGGAGTTTTTCGACATACCCTAACTGTCATGAACTGGAAAAAAACAGTACAGGCAGAGTAAGACAAGACGAGCGTTTGACATTAAGAAGTATATAAACTGTATTATTTTTATGAAAATAACCGATCGTTTAGCTAGATAAGACCCTTCTTTCTCGGCTGGGATTGTTTACACTGCATTTGGGATCATTTGAAGCCGCATTTAAAAATCGGGGCACCATATCAGTCCATTATATGGAGAAAAATTCTGAAATGTTTTCCTAAAAACAGTTTCTTTACAACTGAAGAAAGAAAGACATGAACATCTTGGATGACAAGGGCGTGTGGACATTATATGTGAATCTTTGTTTTGGTTTTCCTTTAATAATTATGTTTTTATTTAGTAATAATAATAATAATAATAATAATAATAATAATTTTATAGCCAATGTATATCGGTATTGCCAATGGCTATTGGCCAAAATGAGTAAAATATCAGCATATAGGCAAAAATCCAATATTGTGCATCCCTAATTTCACAGATGTTTACATACAGTCCACAAGAAAAAATAATAGCTGAATTTATTAAAATGACCCTGTTCCAAAGTTTACATACTTATTAATATACTGCGTTGTTACCATGAATGATCCATATAATAGTTGTGTATAAGTCACTCAGTGGAAAGATGGATCTCAAAATCATATATCAGCAGCTGGAAAGGGGTCAAATATGAAGCAAATGCTGGAAAACTAAAAAAAAAAAATATGCAAGACCTCAAGGATTTTTCTGAAGAACAGTGGGCATTTGAATTGCTCAGGACAAACAAGGGATTTGTGAACAACTATAACAAAACAAAAAACAGTCTTGGATCATTTAGGTAACAACAGAGTATTAGGACAGTTCTAAATAAAAAAATATATGTAAATTTGCAGTTTTGATGATCCCTCAACATTTTTGCAGCTGATTTTTTTGCACATTTTAAATTGCACTTGCAATCAGAAAAAAATCACTTTTTGCAAATCTATTTGCATGCTATCAAAACAATCTCTGTATTTCCAGTATCTGAACCTGCTTGAGAACTGCTGTGGCATGAGAGAAGCTGCTGTACTGACACTGATTCAGGATATATGTGAGTCTGCATACACCAGCCAATGTTATTCCCACCAGTCGCAACACAAAAAACACATCCAGCTGCTTAACTCAGGTTTTCCAGCACAGTTTTTCCACACACGGCCAGCCAGACTGGTTGACCTTCATCACGTGAGCAGGTGAACATATGCGAGCCGTAAGAGCTCAGGTGAACGCCTGTGTTTTGGCTGCGTCCGTTTATGTTTCTGCTGAGTTTGTGTCGGATCTGCTCTTGTAAATGTCAGAATATAAACAGAGTCAAATATTTGACCCAGATTTGTAGCTGGAAATTGTTAGAGAGTATGAATCAGACCGATCAGAAGTCCAAGAAAAGTAGTCTGACATTATTCGGTGTAAAACGTGTTTTGCAAGAAAAGGAGAAACAAAGTACTTTGGAAATGGTGTGGAAATCTATTCAAACTTATAGACTTTAAAAGAATAGTAGTCTAGAAATTACAATTCGGTCATCATTTGTTCACTGTCGTGTCATCCCAAACTTGTATGACTTCATTTTGAATGTGGAACACCAAAGGAAATGTTTAGTTTAATTTAACCATGATTCATTTAACTATCAACTTTGTTCCCGACATTTTTCGTAGAACCCCTAGAAATAAAAACAGAACCAAATGAGTCACTAGTCGTCATCCAGTAAGAATATAGAGAGAGAAAAGAATTTGGAGCAGGTAATATCGTTTGATGAGTTCATATTAGGGATGTTCATTTCGGTTATTTTTCCTAAACGACAGCCGATGCTCGTTAACCGATTATAAACCGTTAACCAACAAGATTATTTAAAATTACAATTGAATTATTTTAGAAAGGAGAAGTGTCTGTGACTGTGACCCATTAAAAATACCAAAATTTGTTTTCCAGGGATTCATTTTACATGCGCAAAAAGCAGCAAACAACAGAACATGAGGATTCACATGGACACATCACATAACACATCTGCAGCGCTTCTGCGAACGGAATATAATATATATATATATAAAAGGAATAGGCCAATACGATAAATATTAGCAAAACGAAAGAAAAAACTCTGACTAGAAGGAGTCGTTTCCACTGTTAGAAGGAAAAAAAGTTAAGTGATTGTGCCGGTGCCGCACGCGTACACACAGTTAAGCATTGCTAACTTGACAATGCGGCCTTTCCATTATAATAAAATACATTCAGCCAAACATATGGAAAAATCACACTGCTTAATCGTTAAACGTACTGCTATGATATTATGCCAAACAATTTGTTTTATGTAAAAACTGGAATGCGAGAAGTACAACACCAGGTTTACATAAATAATATTTTGGCTTTCAAGTACATCTCGAATACGGAAACATTTGGATTTGTGTCGTATGAGAGACCCAACGTTAGTTTTGCCTTAGCCTAAATGAATTTGTTTTGGCTTGTCGTTGTAGCTTCTTATATTTTTAATTCTTTTTCTTTTCTGAATTAAATTTAAAGATTTTTTGTGGAGTGAGGAATAACAGAATAAAACAACATAAAAAAAAATACAATAAATAGTCCTAAATGAAACTGCACCACAAGTTCAAGGAAACCGAAAAGGTTGAAAGTGCACCCTATTTGTTGTCTTTATTTTACAAAGCAAAAGGTTTTGTTTTTATTGTAAGTACACAAAATAAAAGTAAGTGCTTTATAGTTTTGAATAATGTCTTATTTTTATCTGTATGACCAAAAATGACAGAAAGCAAAAAGCAAAAATCCAAGTGATCGTGCCGGAACTTGTGGGAAACATTTGTATTCGTGCCAAATGAGAGATGTAGCCTAAAGGGGCATTTCAGTTTCAGAAATGCCTGAGCACTGTCTGTCATGAAAGTATTTCTGTATAACTGAGTTTGTGCTCCACTAAAAGAAAAAAAGGAGAATGAGAAAATGATGTCAAGCAAGCAAACTATTTAACAAGACAAGTAATGTGATTTTTCAACTGACCTATGACTTTTAGTCACTATAGTGTTATCGCTTTGTTTACATTCATTCCAGAACTATCAAGTTCAAACTGGATCTACAGAAAGGTCATACTTGCCATTGTATATGACATGTCACCATACTGCACACAACTCTGTATACTCTGTGGTCCAACAGAGATTTTCCTGTTAAATCACAATCGTGAACCTGGTTTTAGTCACTGGCCTCATCCTGTTCAGTGGAACACAGCATTTTCTAAATGATCTCTATGAACATTCCTGGTCTGTCAGTTGATGTGTCAGGGTCATGTTTTCAGTAATGTGGACTGCTTTTACTGTGTGACCTTATTATTGAGTTTACTGGGAAACGTTTAGAAAAATAATGTGATTTTACTTGGAAATTTACTTCGGCAGTCAGTAAGAGTGCTGGCTTTGATTTGATGTAGAAATAGTCCCAAAAGACCCAAAAATGCCTTTCATCATTTACGCAAAAGTCACGGAAAAAAAAAAAAAAAAATTTTCCACAGAAGGAATGAAGTTTGTGTAAATGATGACAATGTTAATTTCTGTGTGTACTGTCCATTTAGAAGAAATGTGTCTTAATTTTGTCAGTGTTAAAATATCTGAGTCACTATAAATTAATCACTGACTTCGTAAGACCAGACACTGGTTTAACCAATGACATATGTTGGGGAGAGATGTCAGTCATTCGTTTTTGCACAAAAATGGCACACTTCTTCATAGTTTGGCAACCGATTGGAGAACTCTCGCTGAGTAAGGTAGTTAAAGTTAGTTTAACTGTTGACATTTATATCTGGACAGACATTTGAAGGAAACTCTTAAACACTGAGGTTTGTTACCTCAGCATTAACACACACTGTACATTCAGGACCTGCATGAGTTGGCTGAGCATTTGTCTAAACTTGTATTCATTATCTCTATAACTAATACATGAGCATTTAAGAACGTCATATATGAGTTATTAATTAAAAAACTCTCTCTCTCTTTAGCCTCAGCACTGACGTACCTCCACGGGATGAGAATTATTCACAGAGACCTCAAACCAGAAAACATTGTCCTTCAACAGGGAGAAAAAAGGGTGAGTGCAGAGTGAAGTCTGATTCACTAAACAATGTTTCATAATTATTTTGCAGTAACTGATTTCTGAAAACACTACTTTTATTGCTGCATTTTCTCCTGTAGTTGGTTCATAAGATCATAGATCTGGGTTACGCTAAAGAGCTAGACCAGAGCAGCCTGTGCACATCGTTTGTTGGGACGCTGCAATATTTGGTGGGTACAACATTGGATCTGTATAAAATGCAAGACTTCTCATTGTTCAGACTCTCATCTATACTGATATAAAGTAATTTCTCTCTCTGATTTGCTGTGTGTTTGTCTCTCTCAGGCCCCTGAGCTGTTAGAACAGCAGAAGTACACGGTGGCAGTGGATTACTGGAGTTTTGGGACGCTGGTGTTTGAGTGCATCACAGGATTCAGGCCTTTTCTACCAACCTGGCAACCCGTGCAATGGTATTTATGTCCTCAGCTGTCTGCGGCTGAATTTTACATTTGCAAGGCCTAATACACAGATCTAATGTTTCTCTGTTAGATTGGTTTTTCTCAACATTATTAGGGTTTTTTTCATAGTTGCACTTGTTTAGTTTTATTAGTTTCTATTTCAGTATTCCAGATGTTTTAGGAGTTGAATGTTTCTTGTGGTTATTCCCATTCTTCTAAACCAATGAATTTACTTTTTTTCAGTCATCTCGACTTCTACCGTTGAGGTCAAAAGTTTACATACACCGTTCAGAATCTGCAAAATGTTAATTATTTGTGACCCTGGACCACAAAATCAGTCTTAAGTCGCTGGGGTATATTTGTAGCAATAACCAAAAATACATTGTATGGGTCAAAATGATTGATTTTTCTTTTATGCCAAAAATCACTAGGAAATTAAGTAAAGATCATGTTCCATGAAGATATTTTGTAAAAGTCCTACTGTAAATATATCAAAACTTAATTTTTGATTAGTAATATTCATTATTAAGAACTTAATTTGGACAACTTTTAAGGCGATTTTCTCAATATTTTTTTTTATTTTTTTTTTGCACCCTCAGATTGCATATATTCAAATAGTTGTATCTTGGAACTTCAAATCTTCAAATTCAAAAGTTTTCACCCCCCCGGCTCTTAATGCATTGTGTTTCCTTCTGGAGCATCAGTGAGCGCTTGAACCTTCTGTAACAGTTGCATATGAGTCCCTCAGTTGTCCTCAGTGTGAAAAGATGGATCTCAAAATCATACAGTCACTGGGTTCAAATACACAAAAATACTGAAAAAACAAAGAATTTGTGGAACCTGAAGGATTTTTCTAAAGAACAGCGGACAGTTTAACTGTTCAGGACAAACAAGGGACTCATGAACAACTATCACTAAACAAATAAAAACAGCTGTGAATCATTCTGGTAACAACACAATATTAAGAATCAAGTGTATATAAACTTTTGAACAGGGACATTTTTATAAATTCAACTATTATTTTCTCTTGTTGGCTATATGTAAACGTATTTTATGTTTAATATCTTATTCAGGTCAGTACTAAATAAAAAATAACATGCATTTTGTATGATCCCTCCTATTATTCTGCAAGGTGTATGTAAACATTTGACCTCAATTGTACTTGGTAAAATATTTTAAAGCATGTGTTTAGAAACAAGAAACATTCTTTACAAAATATTCCTTTTTTTAAATTAATTTACATGACTTTACTAGGTCTAAAAATCACACTTTTAAAATGAGGCTTCCTTATATATCCCAGTTTTTCAAAACTGTAGGAATCACGTCAAACTCGTCAAAGAAAATTAAATATCATGTTTTAAAAAACTGCCTTGGAAATTTACTGAGGTGTGAGAACCACTGTTTTAGAGCTTCTTGCTTCCTATCCTGCCTAACTAAATAAATAAAACAGGATGATAAGGAAGGTTAATTGTAACTGAGCTAGTTTGACATGCAGATGTTAGGAAATGACACCATTTCTAAAATAAATAATAAAAAACTATTTTTCTTTCTTATCACTAACATACCATTGGTGGTCGCATGTGTGTACTTGCCATTTTAAATTGAGTATAAATGCAGCCTTAGTGTGATTTGTTATATTCCATTTGTGACCATGGACCACAAAACCATCGTAAGTAGCACGGGTATATTTGTAGCAATAGCCAAAAATACACTGTATGGGTCAAAACGATCAATTTTTCTTTTATGCCAAAAATCACTGGGATATTAAGTAAAGATCATGTTCCATGAAGATATTTAGCAAATTTACTACCATTAATATATCAAAACTTAATTTTAGATTAGTAATATGCATTGCTAAGAACTTAGCAATAGAAAAGACGACTTTCTCAATATTTAGATTTTTTTTTGCAACCTCAGATTCCAGATTTTCAAATAGTTGTATCTCGGCCAAATATTGTCTTATCCTAACAAAACATACATCAATAGAAAGCTTACTTATTCAGTTCAGTTTAAAAAAATAACCCTTCTGATTAGTTTTGTGGTCCAGGGTCACATTTATATATGAATCTATCAGAAAGACCTGAAACAAAAGCAAAGTCATGACCCAATAGCTTGAGTTCTACGTAAAACCTTAATGAAACACTATTGTTCTAATATTTTGTTTGAGTAAAGATAATATTCCTGTTTCAACAGTTTGTTATTCCAGAGGTTTCTGTACTGTGATTGGCCGCGCTCCAGTATTCTCACCACATAGACTGTTTTTAAAACATACACTCTGAGAACGTACAATGATCAAGATCATTCAAGATCTGACGCCGGCACTAAAGGGTGTGTTTCAAAATAAATCCAGGTTGGCTTGAACTTAAATTGCTCTCTTTCTTCTCAGGCACAGCAAGCTGCTGCAGAAACAAGTGGATGATATTGTAGTTTATGAGGATCTGACAGGAGAAGTGCGATTCTCCAAACACCTGCCGAACCCTCACAACCTCAACAAGTGAGTCCCGCGGTCACATGAACGGGTGGATCTGTTATTATTTTTACTGTTTTTTTTTCCTTCTTTTTTTTTACGATACATTCAATTCTGTTGAATTCCATTTTAGAAATGAAAAAATAATATAGATTGGGACTTGATTTTATCCATTGGTATTTGATTGGAAGATGAAAGCAGGCTGTGATATTATTGGTTAATTTAATTTCCCCCCTCCAACTTGGTTGCAGCAACAAAACATAAATGTCTTACAATTTCATTTTTTTTTCTTTAGAATGTATAAATCACAAGAAAATCAGCAACATTTATTAAATTAATAAACAGAATCAAGTCATAAATAGATAGATAAGCCGCTTCTCCACTATCGGGCCGAACAGTTCTGGTACGGTTCCAGTGTTTCCACATGAGCCTGGTACGGCACGGCACGATTACAAACCGTTCTCGCCCCGGAATTCTCAGGTTGTCTAACCGTGCTGATAGAGTGTGTGTGCTAAGCGGAAGCGCGCTATTTGATCACACAGCCAAGTAAACAGCTACGCTGCGTTCATAGCTCGTGCCTTAATACTGTCAATATATGTGGTATTTTTTTTAGAAAGGGATTACCTTCTGTGTCCGTCCCGTTGGCATGCATATCCCCTCAGCATTTGTTGGTAACGTGTTAACTGTCATCGCCTTCTGTTTATTTTATTTTTTTGCTCCAAAAGCTGTGTCCTTTTTTCTGTTATTTAACAAAGTAAATATCAGATTTTAAAAAAGGAGTCCCGAAAACAGAAATACATTACAATTGTGTTACCAAGGCAACGACTGACGCATTTGTATTTATATTCGAAAGAGTTCCGTTATCAGCACCTCAGTGGAAAATGAAACCGTATCCGTGCTGACTGGCCCGGATCGGCACGGAATGGAACGGTTAAGCAGAGAGAACGGTTCGGTCCGATAGTGGAAAAGCGGCTATAGATTTTTTTTGCATTTTTTAGTATTGGTATTTTAATAATTAAAACATCATTTAAACTTTGAGCAGGTTTTCAGTATGTAGTGTTATGTTAAATTACTCAGCGACTTCATTCAGTAGTTTTAAGTAACAACTGTAAAGTTGTTACAATTTTTGTTAATATTTTGTGTTAGATTTTTATATTTTCACTTTAATTGTAGTCAGAGTTTTAGCAATTCTTTAATATATTAATTAAATGTCTATATAGTTTATTAATTTTTAAACATTTATTTTAGTTTTAGTTATTTTAAACAAACTATTTTTAAACTTTATGTAAAGCGTCCTTGGGTTTTTTAAAACATCACTTTAAACTTAGAGCAGGTTTTTAGTACATGTAGTATTAAAGGAGAAGTCCACTTCCAGAACAACAATTTACAAATAATTTACTCACCCCTTGTCATCCAAGATGTTAATGTCTTTCAGTCGTGAAGAAATTATGGTTTTTGAGGAAAACATTTCAGGATTTTTCTCCATATAATGGACTGATATGGTGCCCTGATTTTGAACTTCCAAAATGTAGTTTAAATGCAGCTTCAAAAGGCTCTAAACGATCCCAGCCGAGGAAGAAAGGTCTTATCTAGCGAAACGATCGGTCATTTTTTTCGATAAATAAAAATTTGTATATATTTTAAGCACAAACGCTTGTGTAGCAAAGGCTCTGGGATGCGCGTCCACAATTCTATGAAGTAGTAATGGGCCGTTCTTGAACAATTCTTTAATTCTGAACGAATCTTCAATGTGATTCGGGAGGAACGAGTCATCTCGGGGAGTGGTTCGTTCAGTCGCGCATGCGCAACATCCTATTAGGTTCTGTACTGGAATTAGTTCACCTGTTTCAAGTCTTTGGGTTTTTCAAGTTGTTTGTTCATCTTAGCGGGCTGTAACTTGTCAGATAAGAGGTGAGGTGAGCTAATCATAGACTAAAGACCCAGGTAAACAATGAATTAATCTTTTCTGTTTCTTATAGCAGTTTCTTATAGTTTCTTATAACAGTTTTGTCTTGTTTGTAGTGTGATCAACGTTTGTGTAAGCAGTAGATGTGTTAAGGGAAGTAACACGTAATATTTTAATTATATTTTGCTAAAATGAATGAAATGACTCGAAAAAAGATTTGTTAATTTTGCTGAACGAGACTCAAAGGTCCAAGTCAGTAAAATGATCCGAACTTCCCATCACTACTACGAATCATGTGTAATTTCATCGTCTGTGTACTGATTATGGTGAAAAACTCCTTGTTTGTAAACAGCGTTTGACTTAATTGCACTTTCTTAGTCTTTGATTCATTAGTACGTAGTGTCGTGGACGTGCATCCCAGAGCCTGTGCTACATGAGCTTTTGTGCTAAAAAGTACACCAAATTTTATTTTCCTAAAAAACTGACCGATTGTTTCGCTAGATAAGACCCTTTTTCCTCGAGTTTAGAGCCCTTTGAAGCTGCATTTAAACTGCATTTTGTGAAGTTCAAAATCAGGGCACCAATGAAGTCAATTATATGGAGAAAAATCCTAAAATGTTTTCCTCAAAAACCATAATTTCTTCACGACTGAAGACAGAAAGACATGAACATCTTGGATGACAAAGGGGTGAGTAAACTATTTGTGAATTGTTGTTCTGTAAGCGGAGTTTTCTTTTAAGTTAAATTACTCAGGGACTTCATTCAGTTTTAAGTACAGCTAAATCAAACTGTACTGAATATTAAATATCATTAATGTACTGTTACAGTTTTTGTTAATATTTTGAGTTAGATTTTTATATATATATATATTTAAATATGTCTATATAGTTTATAAATTTTTTAAAATGTGTTTTTTTATTTAATTTTAGTTATTTTAAACAAACTATTTTTAAAGTTTATGTAAAGTGTCTTGGGTTTTTGAAAGGCGCTATATAAATAAAACATTATTATTATTATTATTATTATTATTATTAAAACATCAATTTAAACGTAGAGCTGGCTTTTAGTAGATAATGTAGTGTTAAGTTAAATTACTCTGTGACTTCATGTAATAGTTTTAAGTACAGCTAAATCAATAAAATGTAATGAATATTAAATATCATTGATGTATTGTTACAGTTTTTGTTAATATTTTGAGTTGGGTTTTATTTTATATTTTTACTTTAATTTTAGTCAAAGTTTTAGCAATTTTTTAATATTTTTTTTAAATATGTCTATATAGTTTATTAATTTTTAAAAATTTAGTTTATTGAATTTTAGTTATTTTAAACTTAAACATTTTTTGGGGGGGGGGGTTTTGAAAGGTGCTATATAAATAGAACGTCTCGGTTACGTATGGTAACCCTCGTTCCCTGATGGAGGGAACGGAGACGTTGTGTCGAGTAGTGTACGACACTAGGGGTCGCTCTTGGGAGCCCAAACACCTCTGACAGTATAGAAACAGGCCAATGAAAATTGGGTGTGCAGATTTGCATAGCTGGCCACGCCCGGTTCATCCGGGTATAAATAGGGCAGCGTGTGCATCTGCTCACTCGTTCTGATGTGAGGAGCCGAGCGTCTCAACTCACTCAGAGACGGTCCAGAGTTGTGGCATGGGAGACACAACGTCTCCGTTCCCTCCATCAGGGAACGAGGGTTACCATACGTAACCGAGACGTTCCCTATCTGTCGTACACTCCGAGTTGTGTCGAGTAGTGTACGACACTAGGGGTCCCCTGTCAAATCACGCCACAAGTCTGGCCGTGTCACGAGTGACCGGGCGCAGATAGTAACAAGCCAGCGTGTTAACATAAGTGCGACTCACCTCTTCATGACCTTCCAACGTCCAAGAACTGACCTGTTACAGCAGTGTCCTGCAGCCGGGCCTGTCTCAGTGGAGCGGCTGAGCGTCTTGGCGGACGTTGGGGAAGTGACTGTTTCCCGAGGGAAAGAGGCACTACGGAGATCACAACCTGCCCAGAGGGGGGGTATAAGTGAAAATTGTTAGGTATGGGACCCAGGATGGGCTTCACGTAAGGGAGACAGCCAAACCTAGGACCTTAGAGACCAACCTGATCTCAGGGGAAACACCGCACCATAATGAGCTATAGGTGGAAAATACACACATGGGGCCGCCTGAGGAGCCACTACATATGGGGCACAACTCCAATCATGAATAAACAGTGTTCATACCTTATGCTGGAGTTAGCAGCGAGTTCCTCCGCAAAACTCTGCCACGTCTGGAAGTGCCAATGATGGAGGGAGGAGTCCAGGGTTCACATCAGGAAACCTACTGAAACTTAGAAGCGTAATCACCAATTAGGGGAAGCGCTTTGAGCAAGCTCTACACCGACCAGTGTGCTTAAGTCAAGTGCTTGCGTTCAAGACTCTAGCTGAAACTGGCTCCATGCGCAAATTGTAAAATCTGGCGAATGTATTTGGTGTAGCCCAACCTGCAGCTCGACAGATGTCTGTTAATGAGGCCCCGTTTGCAAGAGCTGCCGAAGCAGCGACGCCCCTGGTTGAATGCGCTCTTATTCCTAGTGGGCAGGGTAAACCTCTGGCCTCGTAGGCCATCCGGATTGCGAACCAGTGGGAAATCCTCTGTTTGGAGACAGCCTTCCCCTTCTGCTGTCCTCCATAACAGACAAAGAGCTGTTCCAAACGTCTGAAGGGTTGAGTTCATTCCAAGTAAATACGCAGGGCACGGACTGGGCATAACAAGGTCAGGTTGGGATCATCTTCCTGGGAAGAGATAGCTTGCAAGGTCACCACCTGATCTCTGAAGGGAGTGGTGGGGACCTTGGGCACGTATCCAGGCCGGGGTCTCAGGACAACGTGAGAGTCTGCCGGTCCGAATTTTAGGCACGCATTGTTGACGGAGAGGGCTTGGAGATCTCCCACTCTTTTGACAGAAGTGAGCGCAGTCAGGAGTGCCGTCTTAAGGGAGAGGGCATCAACCTCGACCGATTGGAGTGGCTCAAATGGATCCCGCTGTAGGCCCTGGAGAACCACAGCGAGATCCCAAGAGGGGATCAGATGCGGCCGGGGAGGGTTCAGTCTCCGGGCTCCTTTCAGAAATCTGATTATCAAATAATCAGCGGCGTGACCGCGGCTGCGGATGCCATGTGCCCTAGAAGCCTCTGAACCTGTTTTAGGGGGACCATAGACCTGCATCTGAGTGTCGCCGCACACCTCAGCACTGACTGTGCACGTTCCGGGGAGAGACGTGCCGACATACTGATTGAGTCCAGTTCCACACCGAGAAAAGAGATCCTCTGCACTGGGGAGAGTTTGCTCTTTTCCCAGTTGACCCGGAGTCCCAACTGAGCCAAGTGGTTGAGAACCACCTCCCTGTGCGTGCACACTAACTCCAACGAGTGAGCTAGGATTAGCCAGTCGTCGAGATAGTTGCAGACGTGGATGCCCATTTCCCTGAGAGGGGTTAGAGCAGCCTCCGCTATCTTCGTAAAGATGAGGGGAGACAGGGAGAGGCAGAAGGGAAGAACTCTGTACTGATACGCCCGTCCTTCGAAGGCAAACCGCAGGAACGGCCTGTGTCTTGGAAGAATCGAGACATGAAAGTACGCGTCCTTTAAGTCTATCGCCACAAACCAATCCTGAGCCCTGACGCATGTGAAAAGGTGCTTAAGGGTTAGCATTTTGAACGGGCGCTTGTGTAGGGTCCGATTCAAAATCCTCAGGTCCAGAATTGGCCTGAGCCCATCACCCTTCTTGGGTACAATGAAGTAGGGGCTGTAAAACCCTTTCCTCATCTCGGCTGAGGGGACAGTTTCTATCACACCCTTCGCCAGAAGGACTGCGATCTCCGCACGAAGAACCGTGGCGCTGCTGCCTCGCACTGAGGTAGCTAACACACCCCGGAACTTGGGCGGACGTCGTGCAAACTGGATAGCGTAGCCGAGTCGGATGGTCCTGAGGAGCCAGCGGGAAAGGTTGGGGATATTCAGCCAACCTGAAATATTCTCCGCTAGGGGTCTCAAAGGAGTTACACCCGATGCACCAGGGATGGGGGTCGTGTGGCTGGGAGGGCAGTGCGTGGCTGGAGATAAGAAGCCCCGGGACCCACTGGCTGCCGCACCCAGCAAATTTGTGCCATGAGAGCTGACCAGAGGATTCCCCCGAGAGGGGAAATCGTCCGAACAAGCTCGATGTTTCAGGACATGGGGGAACACAGTGGGTGTGTGACCACATGTCCTGGATGGAGGACACTGTGTGTAACGCCCAGAGAAGGAAGAAATTGCTCTTTTATTGACCATGTGGTGGCCGTCTGCCCGGGGGCAGACAGCCGGTTGGAAGCCGAATCCAGCGCTCGTCCCCTCGTCGAGTGCGGATCCGGACAGGTCAGGCGATCCCTCCTCCCTGGGCGGCCCGTCTCAGGACCGCTTCGAAGCCTGGCGAGGGTTCTTAGTGGCCTGAGGACGAGGGTTCTTAGTGGCCTGGCCCGAGCTGACGGTGCCACCTTCCTACGAGAGCTGGACCGCGGGGCGGGTGCAGCTGCAGGACCGGCAGGTCGTGGGTCCTGAGCTGCTCTCGTAGGCGGCCTCCCTCGGCACGGAGCAGGCGGGGGTTGCTGCCTCGGCGGAGCTGGGCTGGAGCTCGCCACACGCCGAGGCAGGATGTGCTTGATGGCCTCCGTCTGCTTCTTCACCGTGGAAAATTGTAGTGCAAATTCCTCCACGGTTTCGCCAAAGAGACCAGCCTGGGAAATGGGAGCGTCGAGAAAGCGAACCTTCTCGGCATCTCGCATCTCTGCCAGGTTTAGCCACAGGTGGCGCTCCTGGACCACCATAGTGGACATCGCCCTCCCCAGAGCCTGCGCCGTGACCTTCGTAGCTTGTAGAGCATAGTCAGTCGCAGTTCCTGCACCAGCTCTGGGTCGGGAACACCCTCGTGCAGATCTTTTAAAACCTTGGCTTGGTAGACCTGCAGGATTGCCATGGCGTGCAGGGCGGACGCGGCTTGCCCAGAGGCCGAATAAGCCTTCGCTACGAGAGTAGACGAAAACTTACAGGCCCTGGACGGGAGTTTCGGTTGGCCCCTCCAGGAGGCGGCGTTTTGCAGGCACAAGTGCATCGCAATCGCTCTCTCCACCTGGGGGACCTCCGTGTACCCCCTCGCCGGACCGCCATCGAGGGTGGTGAGGGATGGGGAGTTGGCATACCGTGAACGAGCCGACAGAGGGGCTTTCCACGATCTCGTCAACTCCTCATGCACTTCCGGGAAGAACGGAACCGGGGAGGAGCGCGGCCGGGGGTCACGCCCCTTCCCCAGGAACCAATCATCCAGCCTAGAAGGCTCCGGGCCGGGCGGGGGAGCCCACACGACCCCGATCTCTCTGGCTGCCCGCTGAAGTGTGGCGGCCATTTCGGCATCCGCCATCGACTGAGATCCGGCCGCCGGAGCGGCGAATTCAGCCGTGACGTCAACCTCTGACGGCTTGCGCTCTCCCTCCGATGCAGCAGCATCCTCCTTTTCCCCAGCAGGAGCTCCGAATAACAAATCCAACCCATACTGAGACGAGCTTTCAAAGTCATCCGGACACTCCATCGGTAAACACTCGGAGCGAGCGGTTTTCGGGGAAGCACCCAGCAAAACATCGCTCGATTCCTCTCGTTCATCCCCAGCGCCCGCTTCTTCGTAAAGAAACCGAGTCTCGAACGAAGCGTGCTTAATGGCAGTTCCTCGCAAGCTTGGCAACCACCATCAGCGAACGCTGCTTCCGCATGCCCACGCTCCAGGCATTGAACACAGCGATCGTGCCGATCGTTAGGGGAGAGGTAGAATCCGCAACCAGAAGGGCACAAACGGAAAGGCATAGTGAAACACACAAACCGTTTGTGCTAGCTCTTTTAGAGAAATTTGCTCTGTTTAGAGGAGAAGTTTCTTTTGAAGATCGCCATTGACGCACCCAGGGGACTCTCGCACACCCAGCCGTGCTAGAGAGAAGGGAGAGACCGCTGTCTGTGCCGTAGATCCAACGACGAAGAGGTGAATGTTGCCGCTTCTCACGCAGAGACGCTGCATTCGGCTCCGAAAAACAGAACGAGTGAGCAGATGCACACGCTTCCCTATTTATACCCGGATGAACGGGGCGTGGCCAGTTATGCAAATCTGCACACCCAATTTTCATTGGCCTGTTTCTATACTGTCAGAGGTGTTTGGGCTCCCAAGAGCGACCCCTAGTGTCGTACACTACTCGACACAACTCGGAGTGTACGACAGATAGGGAACTGTTATTATTATTATTATTTTAGTACTTCAAATTAAACTAAACAAAAATGAGAAATACTGCTTTGGCAATTAGCTGAAATAAAATAAGGTTAGGGTTTTTAAACTTGATTATTTAATAATTATTCATTAGAATAATAATTATATTTTTTTAAATATTTTATTATGTCATTTCAATTAACATTTATTTTGTTCCAAGTAATGACTTTTTTTAATGGTTTTAGTTAATGATAATAACCCTGATATTAACCCATGTGGTTAATCTAACTCTGTGTTTTAGACTGTTAGCTGGTGAACTGGAGAGCTGGCTGCAAATGATGCTGAGATGGTCACCTAAAGAGCGAGGCAAAGATTTTAAACAGCGGAGCAAAGACAGTCAGGACGGGGCCAAAGATTCGGAAGAGGACAGTAAAGAAAGCAGTTCAGAGGCCGGCAAAGACTCTCCAAAAGCCTCCTGTTTCTGCTTTGATGAATTAAGCCGCATTCTGAATCTAAAGGTAGACAAAGCTTTTGTTGAGGGCATGAGTATAGTTTCACGTGTAAGCATGTCTAATGCTAAATTGTCTCTATCTCCTCAGCTGGTCCACGTGCTCAACATGACCTCTGCTGAAATATTCACCTACTCGGTGCAGCGGCAAGAGGACGTGGCGTCCCTGCAGGAGCGAATTGCGCAGGACGCTCGCATTCCTCCGGCTACTCAAGAGCTGCTGCTGGAGGCGGGACTTGCACTTGAGCCGCACAACAGCGTCATGCAATGTGCAATCGATTACAGCGTATGTTTGATGGAACAGAATTTTGTTTTTGTATTTTAAAGTAAGCTGATTTTTTTCACACAGGTTGTCCAGAGTGTTAATATTATCCTGATTGTTTTGTGTTGTTTAGATGATGGACAATCGGCGGGCAGACGAGCCCCTGGTTTTCCTGTTTGACCGTTCATGTTACAGCTACGAGCCTCAGTTTACACCACGTGTCCTTCCTGAGAACATCCGATTTGTCCGTGAGTTACTGTTCAATTGCAAGATGTAAACTCAGAATTAAGAGAAAACAAGTCACAATTCCAACTTTTTTTCTCAATTCTTAAAAAGTCTGAACTGAGATAAAATTTCCTATATATTTATTTATTCTTTTTTCTAAATAGCTTTATAAAACAGGCTTCCATTTAAAAAACTACACTACCATTCAAAAGATTTTTAATGTTTTTTTAAAGAAGTCTCTTCTGCACACCAGGCTTGTATTTATTTAATCCAAAGTACAGCAAAAACACTAAAATTTTGAAATATTTTTACTATTTAAAATAACTGCTTTCTATTTGAATATATTTTAAAATGTAATTTATTCCTGTGATCAAAGCTGAATTTTCAGCATCATTACTCCAGTCTTCAGTGTCACATGAACCTTCAGAAATCATTCTGATATGCTGATTTGGTGTTCAAGAAATAATGATATTAATTATATAAATTAATACTTTTATTTCGCAAGGATGGTTTAAATTAATTAAAAGTGATGATGAAGACATTTATAATATTACAAAAGATTCCGATTTAAGATATATCCTGTTCTTCTGAACTTTCTATTTATCAAAGAATCCTGAAACAATTCTACTCAGCTGTTTTCAACTTAATAATAATAACACATTTTTTGACAGCAAAAATTTTCATCTTGGAAATGTTTATTTAGTAACTGAATCTAATTTTATGTGAAAATGTATTAACTTTTAATCAAATAATTAGCAAGAAAGATGGTAAAAGCACATTTTCAGTTAATAATGTTATTTTATTATTTCTTTAAAAGCCCTGTATGTCTTTTCCGATTATTTGTTTTTTAAATAAGCACTTAATATCCTTTCAAATAATTAATTTATGAATATTATTATCGCTTAAAAAACAAGCACCTGATATTCATTTTTTTATTATTAATTTTTTTTAAATCACTTGACATTCTTTCCAAATTATTATTATTAAAAAATAAGCACTTTACATTGTTTCCAAAAGATTTTTTTTTTTTTTTTTTTATTATTAGTATTTTTTTAAACAAACAATTGACATTATTTCATTGTTATTTTTTTAAAATAAGCACTTGATATCCTTTCAAAATAATTAATTTATTCATTTATTACAAGTAATTAGCAAGGAAGATAGTAAAAAACACTTGATTATCAATTAATTATTTTGTTATTTATTCTGTTATTTATTTTAAAATCCCTTTATATCTGTTGATTAATTGTTTAAAAAATAAACACTAGATATCCTTTCCAAGTAATTAATTTTATTTTATTTATTATTATTATTATTATTATTTAAAAAAAAACAAGCACTTGATATCCTTTCCAAATAATTAATTTAATTTAATTTTATTATTATTTTTTTTATTTATTTATTTTTTCCAATGAGCACTTAACATACTTTCAGAATCAGAATATTAGAATGATTTCTGAAGGATCATGTGACTGGAGTAATGATGCTAAAAATCACAGAAATAAATTACATTTTAAAATATATTCAAATAGAAAACAGTCACTGTTAAACAGTAAAAATATTTCAAAATTTTGGTAGTGTATATATTGTGTTTTTTTTATGAAAGGTACAATTACCTTATATATAACCTAATATATTTCCATATATATAAAAATGTAAACACAGTTTTTAAAATATAGAATAAAAAAAACAATGTTAAAGAATGTTTTAGTCCAAATTAAAATGTAAAACAAAATGGCTGTTTGAAAGCGTAAATATCATTTGACTTCCTCTCTTCTCTGTGACAAGTGTGTCCAAAACAGAATGTACTACAGCCTGTTTTGTTTCTTGGGAAAACCACATTATTTCTGCCTTTCTCTAAAAGTGAATTTGCATTTTCATTCAGCTGGTCTCCCACACTTGTTCCCACCACACTACTTGACCATGTTGTGTTTGTGTACATGACAATGCATATACCTTTTTTACACAGTGTTGTAAAATTTAACCAACAAGCATCCTAAAGATGCATTCTAAAAATTCAAGACATTGTAAAGTATATACAATAAGACGACTGTTCATTAGCGCAGTATATAAGAAGGGCTCTTAAACTGATCTGTGTTTCGTGATTTAGAGAACGAGCCCAAGCGCTTGCTGCCCTACAGCTCCCAGAGACGCACGTGGGGTCAAGCGTGGCACACTATCCGGGCGCTGAAGGAGGACTGGCAGAGACTGCAGCAAGGCCAGAAAGTAGCCATGTAAGACAAAAAGCGCTCTGTAGGAGATAACGCTGATATGAGAGGTTGTAGGTGACTCATTTACTCTCTTTGTGTTCCAGCATGAGTCTCCTTAGACATAACGGCACGCTGTCAAAGCAGAAGAACGAGATGGTGTCCATGCACCAGAGGTTAAAAGCCACGCTGGAGTTCTTCAGCACCAGTCTGCACATCGACATCGACAAATACCAGGAGCAGAGAGCGACTGGCATCGGTACGACACACGACCAGAATCAAATACCAGTGTACCGCTTATTGCTGTTTAAAAGCAATTTGTGAGTCTTACATGACCTCATTATGTTGCATGATTAATTGTGTGAGAGGCATCCAATTATCATCTTACAAATTAAAATGGTTATTTAGTAACTGAATCTAATTTGATGTGACAATATATTAACTTCTAATCAAATAATTAGTCAGGAAGATAGTAAAAAGCACCTGATTATTAGTTATTAATTCATTTATGTTATTTTTTCTCTTATAATCTATATTTATATATAATCTGTTATTTATTTTATTTTTTTTTAAATCTCTTTATATCTTTTATAAATAAATGTATTATTTTTAAAAATAAGCGCTTGATATTCTTTCCAAATAAGTATTTTTTTAATTATTAATATATATTTTTAAATAAGCACTTGACATTCTTTCCAAATAATTGTTATTAAAAAATAGCACTTGATATCCTTACAAATATTTTAATTATTATTATTATTATTATTATATTTTTTTAAATAAGCACTTGACTTTCTTTCCAAATAATTAATGTATTCATTTATTATAAATAATTAGCACAGAAGATAACACAGGAGATAGTTTTTAAAAAGCCCTGTATATGATTTATTTAATAAGCACTTGATATCCTTTCCAAATAATTAATTTATTATTATTATGATAATAAAAAAAACTTAATTTCATTTTTTATTATATTTATTTAAATCACTTGACATTCTTTCTAAAAAATAATAATAATAATAATTATTATTATTATTAAAAAAATAAGAACTGGATAATTTATTCATTTATTATTATTAAAAACATTTACAGTCATTTCCAAATATTTTTTATTATTAAATGAGCACTTGTCATTCTTTCCAAAATATAATTCTAATTATTAAAATGTAAGCAATTTCCAAATATTTAATGTATTATTATTATTATTATTAAAAAAAACATTTAACATCCTTTCCAGATTATTAATTTTATTTTTTTTCATTATTAGTATTATTTTTTTTAATAAGCACTTGACAACCTTTCCAAATAATTATTATTGAAGATAAAGCACTTGACATTCTTTCCAAATAATTATTTCAATTATAAAAAATTTAAATGAGCACTTGACACTCTTTCCAAGTAATAATTATTATTAAAAAGTAAGTACTTGACATCCTTTCTAAATATTTAATGTATTCATTTATTATTATTATTATTAAAAAACATTTAACATCCTTTCCAAATAATTTATTTATTATTATTATTATCATCCTAATTTAAAAAATAAGCACTCTCTCAATTAATTTTGTCACACTGGGAATGGAAGGTCAAATTGCACTGTCATCTGTTGTTTTTCCAGATTCCATGCAAAAAATATCTAAATACTTTTGCATATGCAGTTTACATACTGCATATTTAAGAAATAGTATGATAGTTATGCTATTCCATACATAACCAAACACACAGGTGCTCAATTCTGTTTCACATTACTTTCAGAATGCGTGAACACTAAGTGTTTATTTGCTCATGTTGTGTGTTGTTTACATGTTTTCCAGCTTCTGAAAAATTATTGAGCGTCTGGAGAGAAATGGAGCAAACTGCCCTGGACTGTGGACAGGTAAGAAGAGCGTATGTGTGATTTCAGTGATCACAGCTAATGTTTGTGTTGTTGCAACTGTATGTTTTAGTGTAATGTGATTGTAATGTGTTTATGTCAGACAGAAGACGTGAATAAGCTGGAGGAGGAGATGATGACCCTTCAGACTGATATCGTGGACCTGCAGAGACAGCCGTGGAGGAGTGGAGAAGCTTTAGAGACGCTGTAAATCAAAACACACACTCACTCTACTCTCACGTTAATCATACCGATGATGTAATAATTGGTGTAAGGATCGCCGATATCAGCTGAAACGATGAATCATAAACAATGATAGATATTAAAAATAATAGTATTGATGTTAATATTATTACATTATTTTTTTATATTTCATACATTTGTTTCATTGCAATTTGCCAGGACTGTTCAAAATAAAAATAAAATCTTAAATGCAGGTTATTATTTTTTAATCATATTTGATAGATCAGGCTTTATGTATTATATGGTCTGATATAGTGAGAATATGAAAGAAAAGAAACAGCTCATTTTTATTTAGAGGCCCAAACTGAGCAAAAACACCCAATTTGGTGCATTCTGGGATGTAGTAGATTATGTGCGACAAGTTTTTCAGCAGTTTTGATCATGTTGATCATTTAAGATACAGTAGACATTATATTAAACTCTGAAATATCTGTCAAAGATTCAGTGTCGTGAACCTCACAAAGTGTCACTGTAAAGTGGTACCTCATAGACCTGACTTTGTTTCCCAGCAGACTGATGTAAATTACCTGCACATGAACTCACTCACCTGTGTTGTGTTTTGTAGTGAGGTGAAGGCCATGGAGCTCTTCCGTAAACTGAGAGAGAAACCCAGAGGTAAGAAAGAAATTCTCATCTTTCTCAGGACAAGCTGATTCATCATGTGATCTGAAAGTCTCTGTATGTCTCCAGAGCAGCGTAGTGTGGGCGACTGTCAGGAAGTCATCAAACTGGTGGTTCAGGCCGTACAGTTCTACGAGAGGAAGTTACGGGACTTTTACACACACCTGAGGTCAGCTTATGTGTGATATTTAATCAGATTTCATGAAAAACTTCTCTGCTTGTTATATATGAGCTCTGTTTCAAACCTTGCTGTCTACATAGGAACCTTCCTTCTATGTAATCGGATTACTTTTTTCAAGTAACTAATAAAGAAACCATTACTTTTAATTTTACAATGGAATATCTTTAGTTACTTTTTAAAATGTCACACAAGTTACTTTGTTTTCCAATTTATTCACTGACCGCTCTCCTGTGCCGATGTTGAAGGAAATTAGCTGTTTATTAGCTGCATTAGTATGTTTCCATCACTTTGTTTTTATGTACATTTTGAAGTATCACATCAGAAACAAGTGATGGAAATGGCAAATTAAAAACAATAAAACTGAAACTGAAAAAAAAAAACTTTAAATTCGCAAGGTTACCATTACCACCCTCATCCAGTCAAACAACTTGATTGAAATGCACCTAATTTGCACAAGGCTTTTTTTTTTGCAAACTTCGAAAAGATTCACTTTACATTTAGGTCTTTTGAGTTTTTCTTATTAAAGGGGTCATCGGATGCCCATTTTCCACAAGTTGATATGATTCTTTAGGAGCTTAATGAAAAATCTACAATATACTTTGGTTAAAAATTCTCAATGGTAGTGTAAAACAACACCCTTTTTACCTTGCCAAAATAAGCTCGGCAAAAATCATCCTATTCTGGACGAGGTTCCTTTAAATGTTAATGAGCTTTGCTCGCCCCGCCCCTCTCTTGTCTCTGTAGAGTGACGAGCATGTTTACTTAAGCCGCATTTAGCCGCTAAACTTGCTAACTTAACTAGCACTTTTAATATGAAAGGCGATAGCAAAGATTTATTAAAAAAAAAAAAACCTATACTCACTTCTGCTGTAAGTGAAGCTGCATCACGAATGATTCGCGTGAACATGGACGGATATATGTAGATCGGGAGGTGCATTCCCTTCACAAACAAACGTAATCCGCTGCATCTTCAGTGCATCTTATTTTGTTCATTATTACATCCAGCAACACAACACCTCAATCGCTCAATTGGAGATACTCTTGTCTAACTTACATCCCTGCTCCGACATCGCAAGAATGGAAATCAGACTGTTACAGTTGATTTAAGGCGGGTCTGAGGTAAGACGCTCATGTCAGTCAACTATTGTGGGAGCGGCCTCTGAGAATGGCTTGATTTGAAAAAGGGGATATTATTTTTACAGATTAATTAAAAACCACTGCATGGATTTTTATCATTATAGGGTAGATTTGTACATACACTGCCAACACACATTAATGTTCAAACAACATGTAAAAGTTGCATCCGATGACCCCTTTAAAAAACAAATGAGCAAGCCCAGCCCAGGTGACAAAAAGTAAGGTAATGTATTACTTTCTGAAAATAGTAACTAAGTTACACAATTAGTTACTTTTTCATGATGTAATGCAATTCTTTAATGTATTATTTTCAGAAGTAACTTAAAAAGTAAACTAGTATTGAATCTTAAAAGTGACTGTGCAAAATGCTACTAAAATATCAACGTATGCCAAATATTACAGTACACAAATACTGGATAAAATAGTTGATAAGATGAAATTATTTCAGTTATCTCGAAATTATCCTCACAGTGAATAACACATTTGATGTTTGGCATAGAAAGAAAAGGAGCACTTACTTCTCCTACCTTTTTTATGAACTTCATGTCCAGAGAACAGCAGTGATGGTTTACAATGCCGCAGACCTAGTAATATTGTCAAAAGCACCTGTATTTTGGTAGTAAAAATCATACAAAATGTAAAATACCGACTGCATTCGGTACCCGCTGATTGTCAGCTGCTGTGAAACCTTCAAACGTGTATTTGTGCGTAGGTTGCCAGGTGTGCGAAACCAAACCATCAAAATTGCTAATCAAAATTAACCTAAAAGAAGCCAAATCGCATTTTTCTGTTTCTCTATTTCTCGTCGAAATAGCGGTTCGGGGCGGAGGCGGAGATCCCTTTAATTTGCGGACTAAAAAACAACCCAAGGCAATGGTGTAAAAGTAGTCCAATTCCGCAAAAAAACTTGGCAACACAGGCTCTCTGAAGCGCATCAACGGATTCTGTTTACAACGTTTTTTTTTAAACGATGTGCGTTGTGGCCAATCATAGACCTGTTAGTTGAGCGCGAGAACGCAGTGTTCAAGTAAATTATAAAAAGCAACTGTATTATTATATATATGCTTTCAAATCCTATATATATGCTAATATATGCTTTTCAAATCCTCCCGCGCGATTTTGTGCAGGCTCTGTGTGGAGAGCGTTTCTAATTACAACGTATTTTTTGAAGCGGTGAGCATTGTGGCCAATCACAGACCTGCCTGTTGAGCACAAGAACGCAGTGGCCAATCAGAGACGTTCGAGATTGCGTTAGTCAGAATCCACTCTACGTTGCTGAAAACTCTCGTTAATCTGTTCATAATAACCAACAAAGTATAATCGCCATAGTCATTGTGCTGTATGATTATATGTGATTATAAAGCGACTTTTTGCAAGAGCGCAAAACTATAACTTAACACAAAATAAATGACACAAAACTTAATAAATATAAATAACACAAAAATAAATATAAATAAAAAATAAACTGGCCACTTGTTCTATTACATGTAATGTTTTCTGTTATGCATTTTATTAGTCACTGTTGTTCACCTTATTTTTTGAAACAATGTTTACTTGATAAAAAATGTTTTATTTACTTAACTTTACTTACAATTATTAGATTATAAGAATCAATAATTAACTTAATTTTTCAATTTCACTAAATTGAGCTAAATAATGACTATTGTCTTATGTATGGATGGATTTTGCAACATTATTGTCAAGTTTATCTCTGTGAAGCTTCTTTGAAGCAAGTGCTATAGAATCAAATGTGACTTAAAATTAATTTTATGTTTTCAAATAAAATAGTTTTAGTAGATTTTTGGTTAGGTACTGAGAACTGTAGAAATTAACTGGCATATCATGACAACATTACTAGGTAGGTAGCTGAGGTTTTGAAACAAATCTATTTATGTTCATGTCTAATTATTCTGTATCTTAATGCATTGAAAATGAACTAATTAGTATGGAATTTGTAACTTTGAACTTGATCATTGCAATGTTTTTATATACTTTTTTGCTCTATCCTGCATTATGTTAGGGAATGACTTGTTCTGTGATCAACTGTGCAAAAAAAATTAAATTCTAATGTGCATGTGTGTGGTGTGCAGTAAGACGATGGTGTGCCGTCAGAGAGTCCTGGAGCTGCTGCCGCGTGTGGAGGGGATGGTGAGCGCGATGGCCCGCAGCGAGAAACAACTGCTGCATCTGCAGGAGAAGAGACAGAAGGAGCTGTGGAACCTGCTCAAAGTGGCCTGCGTATGCATACTACTAATACTACTTCTGCAGTATGCTTGTGTGCACATGCACAACACAGTGCGCTTGACTTGATGTTGTGTGTTTCAGAGTAAGGTTCGTAGTCCAGTAAGCGGCAGTCCAGATGGAGGACGAACTCCACCGGCCCCAGCACACCCGCTGATGTCCCACAGACCGTCCGACGTACCGCAAACGTGAGTCCAGTTTCAACACGTGAGACACACTTTGCATTCATGTGCATGTTTCCATCATGAGTGTTTTTCTCTCACGTGTGCTTAGAGACGAGTCTCAGCTTGTGATTGAAGAGAGCAAGATGTTTGAAAGCCGCCTGCAGAGTTTAGTGCAAGACACCATTCAGGAAACAGAGACTAGCATGCAGGTAACTAATTTAAGAAATAACCCTTTTTTTTTTTTTTTTAGATTTTTTTACTGAATTTCAAATTCAGCAAAATTCAAAAATAAAACTTTGCTAAAAATATATACACTCTCACATCATCTAAGATGTCGATGAGATGGTTCCTTCGTCAGATTTGGAGAAATGTAGCATTCCTTCACTTGCTCACCCATGGATCCATTGTAGTGAATGGGTGCCGTCAGAATGGAAGTCCAAACAGCTGATAAAAACATCAGCAGCTTTTGGTTTCAAGGGTGCAAACTGATGGACTGGATTGTTTGTGGATTATTGTGATGTTTTTATCAGCTATTTGGACTCTCATTCTGACGGCACCCATTCAGTACAAAGGATCCATTGGTGAGCTAATGATGGGATGCTACATTTCTCCAAATCTGTTGAGGAAACAAACTCTTTGAAAATGTTTCATGAATTCAGCCTCATTAAAACATGTCCATAAACACACAGATCAGATATTATATTCATCACTGACATTCATTTCTTTTTCAGATACTGAGAGAGTGGGAGTGGTTGAACGGAGGACAGGATTTGGCTTGATGTCACAGGTTGCCAGCTACTCTAACTCCTCACATGAGAGCGTTTGTCAGGGAATCAGATGGTTACCTCAGAAGCGAACAAACATAATGCTGTACTGCCACCACCTGGAGGAAATGCGATACTGCAGGCAGCGTGTGCTGACAATTAATTCCTGTGAAATCTTTTCTTACCCCTTTAATGTTTTTTTTATCATTAATATTAGTCAAGGATTCTTGCATCAGAATACTTGACAATTTTCCAGCCTTTCTGATGCTTTCTATGCAAATGCCTCTTCACATTTAGTGCACTTTTAATTGTGTACTATTAATGTTGTTGGCGCCATAGCTTGTGCTGTTCCTTATTTGTAAGTCGCTTTGGATAAAAGCATCTGCATATTGAATAAATGAAAATGTAAATCCATCCTAGTTCCTCATTACATCACTGTGACTAGATAGACCAAGTGTCTGATCACTCAGTAGGTGTCAGTGTATAAATGTGGACATTTATTATTGTTTTTATCCTTTATGATGTTAGAAAGATGTCATGATAAAAAGTAAACCTGTCCAGATCATACACATGAGTGTGTGAACTTATAAAATATGTAAAATACAGTTTCAGTTAGGAAAATTATTTTTATATGCTGAGAAAAAAATAACACCTTTCCTTTGGTAAACAAAGTTTTTTTACACACAAAAAAATAAAATAAAATGTTGTATCCAAGTGTTTGTGTGTTCTTTTTTTTGAGTGTAATTTCATTACATGTAAATATTTTGAAAAAGTTTTTTTTTTTCTTTTAATTTGCACTTTTGATATAGATCCAAAGTTTTTTATATGAAAAAATAGCAATTAAATACACAGCATTTTTTTAGTATCACTGAGATACTAAGTTTTCATTCATATTTTGAATTAGTTTTTATTTTTTGTTTTCGTTTTGGTAATTTGTGTGTGTTTGTAATTTTTTGTTATTATTTTTAAATATGTCTGTATATTTTTATTTTCTACAAAAAAAGTTCTAAGTGTGTGTGTGTGTGTGTTTGTTTTCTAGTGTAATTTCAAATTAATATAAATTGTGTTTGCTTTCTAAAAAGGATAAAAAGCAAATGGAAATAGGTTTTGTTCAGTCAGCATTCCTCTTTATTGAGTTCCACAACATCAGTTTCTCCTTCAAGTCCTCCGCTTTTAACATAAATCAGTTTTTTTTTAAGGGAATAAAACCAAAAAACTCATGGACCATCATCTAATAACTCCAGCCCACAAACACACAACAAACCAGTGATAAAATATTACACGTTTGGCAATGAACGTTATACAGAACGTGGGCAAACGTGAGGGGCTTGACATTCAGAGAGGCGTTTCTGATTAAACATTAAACCCATGAACTACAAGCACAACATACACATCAGATCCTGTGCGACTCTTTAGAAACCAAAAACTCTAAAAAATTATATGGTGCCACGTGTATAACATTAAAAGCGCTATGATATGTTGCTATAGTGACTGAGAGGAAGCTGTTGTGACGTTGTCACATAGTGAGCTGGTGGAGGATTGGTGTGGCCAGGAATCATGTGACTGGTGATCCTGTGTCTTATTGGTTCTACAGGGGTTTAAGGCCAGATTAGTTAAGGAGGAATTATGGGGGAAAGGGCGACGTGTGTTTTAGCAGGTGCTGAAGTCGTGCTGTCAGCTCCCTGTGTTTTTTTACTTTCCATCAGTGCTTCTATGCTTCCGTCTGTGCGTCATTACACCTCCAGCTCGAAGCCCATGCCCACCTTATGTCCTCCGGCGTTGAAGTTCTTAGCGTCGATCAGAGCAGACAGAGTGAGTTTCACACCTGCAGAAGATACAGGACGGTCATTGGCACTTATTATGTTGGCTTGACAAAACATACTGAAATCCTATTTATGCTTCTTCTTCTCAGACTAAAGCTACAACCAAACTTGGCTTGACTTTCAGACGTTCTGACTTGGTACACTATATCTTTTCTAACTGATCAGACCTATGTTTTTGTAAACCAGACAATCAAAACTATGAAAAATCCTATAAGCTTTCATTTGGGGGTCAAGCAATGTGCTAACAATGTATTAAATCATGTTAGCAACATGCTAAATCATATAAGCAACATGCTAAAACATGTTAGCAATGTGCTAAATCATGGTAACAACATGTTAAAATATGTTAACAATGTGTTAAATTGTAAAACATGTTAAAAACATGTTGAAACATGTTAGAAACACAATACATAAGGCTTACAACGTGCTACAACCTGTTAGCAATGTGCTAAATCATGGTAACAACATATTAAAATATGTTAACAATGTGTTAAACTGTAAAACATGTTAAAACATGTTGAAACATGTTAGAAACATGATAAATGAGGCTTACAACGTGCTAAAACATGTTAGCAATGTGCTAAGCCATAGTAGCAAAGTGTTAAATCAAACTAGCAATGCTAAATCATGATAACATGTTAAAACATGTTAACAATGTTAAATTATAAAACATGTTAAAAAAACACAATAAATCATGCTTACAATGTGCTTAATTATGTTAACAATGTGCTAAACCACAGTAGCAACAAGCTAACGTTTTAAAACACGCTAACAACATGTTAAACATGCTAGCAACATGCTAAAACATGTTAAGACATAACCAGCAATGTGTTAAATAATTTTTTGCAACATTTTTAAACATGTTAGAAACGTGCTAAACAGCTTTTTAAAACATGTTCAGACATGCTAGCAACATGTTAAAAGTATTAAAAACATTTTTGAAACACGTAAGCAGCATGTACAAAACATTCTAAAACATGTTAACAAGTTAACATGCTAGCAACATGTTAAATCATGTTAGCAATGTGTTAAATCAAGGTAACAGTGTGTAAAACAATGCTTGCAATATGATAAAACATCTTAAAACAAAATGAATGCTTTGAAAACGTTAAAATATAGCTAGTAATGTGGTAAATAATTTTTGCGACATGATAAAAACGTTAAAACATGTTGAAACATGTTAGAAACATGCAAAATCATGCTAACAGCATGTTAAAACAAGCTCAAAAGCTAGCAATATGCTAAAAACATAAGCATATGTTTTGAAAACATATTGAAACGTTAACAACATGCTAAATCATGCTATCAAAATGCCAAAACATGTTAACGAGTTAAAACATGCTAGCAGTGTGCTAAATCATGTTAAATCATGCTTCCAACATAAAATATATTAAACATAAAACACATTAAAACAAGCTGAAACATGTTAGAAACATGTCAAATCATGCTAACAGCATGCTAAAAATGTTCAAACATGTTAAAACAAGTTGAAACATGTTAGAAACATAATAAATCATGCTAATAGCATGCTAAAAATGTTCAAAGACGTTCAAACATGGTAGTAGCGTTCTAAAAAAGCATGTTTTTGAAAAGTTGAAACATGTCAGCAACATGCTAAATCATGCTATCAAAATGCTAAAAAATGTTAACAAGTTAAAACTTGTCAGCAAAGTGTTAAAACACGTTAGCAATGTGTTAAATCATGCTTCCAACATTTAAAAAGTTAAAACAAGTTGAAACGTTAGAAACATGCTAAATATTGCTATTAGCATGTTAAAAATGTTAAAACATGTTGAAACAGGCTAGCAATGTGCTATGTTAAAACACAGTAGTAACATGCAAATTCATGCTGTCAAAAATGTTAAAACATGTTAACAAGTTAAAACATGCTAGTAACATGTTAAATCATGCAAGAAACATGCTAAAACATACCAATGTGTTACATCATGATAGCAACATGCTAAATCATGCTTGTAACATGAAAAACATGTTAAAAGAAGTTGAAACATTGCAAACATGCTAAATCACACTAATAGCATGTTGAAACACATGATTTAGCAAGTTACCAATGTTATCAAAATGCTAAAACATGTCAACAACATGCTAAGTTGTTGTTGTAAAATGTTTTAAAATGCTAACATTTAACAATGTGCTAAATCATGCTAGCAACATGCTGTGCAAGAACATTTTAATAACATTTTATTGGCTTCGAGTTAAATCTTTCTGAAGCATTTTCATCACAGTTTGTTTACAAACTTTACTCATGTAGTTAAAATATGAATGAATGTCTGATTATTAATAACATGAAGGTGTTTGTTGACCTGGCCGGAGGCTCTGTGTGTATCCTACTCCAACCAGACTAGCGTTGTTCACTTTAGCCTGAAGAGAGACACAGGATTATGATCCACAGTCAGTGATATTTGTCAGTTGTTAGAGGATATGCGCTTTGTACTCACAGAGATAGAGGAGTCTTTATCTAGCTGGTATTTGGCAGCAATGCCAAAGCGTGTGTTGTTACTGCCTGCGGTCCAGGCCAGATTCACCGCCGTCTCCAACTGATCATTCACCTTCTGATAGATGGAGCCGCCGAACTCTGTGCCATCATTACTGCAACACACAACATGATTCACCTCAAAAAGATGAAATATTATTTGTTACTCACATCTCATTTGCACTGTAAGCCAGGATTATTATCGTTAACTCAACTAAGACCATTAAGAAAGGTAAATGATGATATATTAGTGGTATTTGTAATGTGAAGTGTTGCAGAAGTGTTTCCTCACACATTGGTGTGTAGCTGGAAGTCTCCTGCCTTGTAGCCCAAAGCGAAGTTGTTCTGGGCCAGTTTGGACTTGGCCGTGTCAAAGGCCATCTGATACCCGGCCAGCCAGCCTTCGTAACCCAGAACGGCTGCGGCGTGAATCGTTGGTCCGGCCAGGTCGAAATCTATATCACAGCCCACATTCATGTAATCGCGCTTATAGCCCGTCTTCAGCTTACCGCTCTTCTTCCTGAAGACAGCAGAGAGAGAATGATAGTGTAGTTACTGAATAAGCTGAATAATAATGATTATTATTATTATTATAAATAATAACAACAATAATATATACATAATAATAGTGATAAAATAATAAAATAAAACCCTTTTTATTTTATTTTAATATTATTATTATTTTTTTTAATAATATATTTTATTATTTATTCTTATTGTAATTTTTTTTTTCATTAATTAAAAATAATATCAATCAATATCATTATTTGAATGTAATATTCAATACAACAAATAGGGTGACAATTCACAATTGTCACATTTTAAAATAGATAACCGATTAAGATTAACAGAATACCACCTTTATTAAAGAAAATGTTATTTATATATTTTTATTAAGATTATTATTGTTTTATTTGTAATTTTTTATTGTCATTGCAACTATTATACTATTTTTAAAAAATATAAATATATTTTAATAGTTAAAAAATAATATCATACATATTCATTATTATAATTTAATATTAAATAGAACAAAACATGGTGACAAATTACAGTTGTCACATTTCAAAATACACAATCCAACATCAACAAAATATTACTTTTATTAAGGAATTTTAAATGAAGACATTTATTTGATTTTTTTGTTTTACTAATATTTTATTTTTATTAATATATTTTATCATTTTTATTTAAAAAAACATATTTAATAACAAAAATAATATCATCCATATTCATGATCTTAATTTGAGATTCAATACATCAAAACACATGGTGACAATTCACAAATGCAAAATCCAAAAAAGTTTTATTAAAGTGACTTTTTTTTTACATTAAAACATGTTGAAACATGTTAGAAACATGCTAAATCATGCTAACAGCATGTTAGAAACATGTTCAGACAAATATGCCAAAAAAATATTTAACACACTGAAACATTTTAACAACATGTTAAATCATGCTATCAAAATATGTTATCAAGTTAAAACATACTGGCAATGTACTAAATCATGTTAGAACATGCTAAATCATGCTAACCGCATGCTAAAACTTGCTAGCATTATGCTAAAAACAAAAAGCATGTTTTTGAAAACATGTTAGGAACATGCAAAATCATGTTAACAACTTAAAATATGCTAACAATGTGCTAAATCATGTTTAACCACACACTAAAAATGTTAAAACGTGTTCAAAACATGCTAGCATTATGCTAAAAACAAAAAGCATGTTTTTGAAAACATGTTAAAAACATGTTAGCAACATGCTAAACCATGTTAACAAAAATATGCTTACAACGTGCTAAATCATGTTAGAACATGCTAAATCATGCTAACTTCATGCTAAAAATGTTCAAACATGTTCAAACATGCTAGCATTACGCATAAAACAAAAAGCATGTTTTTGAAAACATGTTAAAAACATGTTAGCAATATGCTAAATCTTATTAACAACTTGAAATATGGTAACAATGTGCAAAATCATGTTAGAACATGCTAAATCATGCTAACCGCATGCTAAAAATGTTAAAAACAGGTTCAAACTTGCTAGCATTATGCTAAAAACAAAAAGCATGTTTTTGAAAACATGTTAAAAACATGTTAGCAACATGCTAAACCATGTTAACAAAAATATGCTAACAATGTGCTAAATCATGTTAGAACACGTTAAATCATGCTAACCACATGCTAAAAATGTTAAAACATGTTCAAACTTGCTAGCATTATGTTAAAAACAAAAAGCATGTTTTTGAAAACATGTTAAAAACATGTTAGCAACATGCTAAATCATGCTAAAAAATGTTAAAACATGTTCAAACAAAAACATGTTAGCATCATGCTATCAAAATGCTAAAACATGTTAACAAGTTAAAACATGCTAACAATGTGCTAAATCTTACTAGCAACAAAATATTACTGTTGTTAAAGTAGCTTTTAAGACATTTATTTTATTTTTTTTTGTTTTACCAATATTGTTGTTCTATGAAAGTTACTTTTTTAAATTAAGACATTTTATTATTTTTAGTTTTACTAATATTGTTGTTTTATTTTAATTAATATTTTTATCTTTTTTATTTTAAAAAAATAAAGTATTTTTTTTCTAATTAAAAATAATATCATCCATATTCATTATCTTAATTTGATATTCAATACATCAAAGCAAATATTTCAAAATGCAAAATCCAGCAAGTTACTTTTTTTAATTAAAGTGACTTCTTAATGACAAAACTTCATCTTTCGTCCAATCAAAGTGTTGACGTACCCAGTGTTGGGCACAAATGAAGTGTCCAATCCCACCTTCAGACCTTTGGCCAGCTTCATAGAAACAAGACAAAATAGTGCATCAAATAACCATTTAAAAGCTTCATGCATGTTTTAGAAATGGCGGCCTGGACTCACCTGATCTTCCAGAGTCACTTCCGTTGTCAGAACATTATCTGTGTTCCACTTCTGGTTCAAAGTCAAGCCCAGATCATTCACTTTATACTTGGTCTCCAGGTTTCCAGCCGCCTTTCCGGTGTCTGTGTTACTGGAACCACCGGTGGAGAACTCCTGAGAAACCAGAGAGAAACACGGGAAGTGACAGGATGCAGGGAAAGAGAAGAAAAACAACAGAGAGGGAGGAAGAGGAGGGTTTCACAGATTAACAGGAAAAAAAGGAAAAAGGATGAGGAGGGTTGGGTTGCACCAGCTGCTTGTCAAAAGTCATGTCAATTCATACTAGGAACCTAGTTAGTACCAAGTTAGCTTGTAACTAGCTCAGTATTTTATTTGGTTGCACCATCTGTTATTCAAATCCAAGATTCAAAACTACATAATTTAATTCATTCAGATTCAGTTAAACTTCATCATATAAAGAAGCTTTATATTATTATTATTTTTAATTAAATTATTACTTTTTCTGAATTTAATATTCAATATATCAGAATATGCTTGTCAATTTAGTTGGATAATTTATTCTTTTATTTAAAGTTTTTTGTTTTATTTTTAACTTGTCGTAATATATTTATTATTTTTAGTTTAAAATGTATATTAAGTTTAAAACAGGGTGACAATTCATAATTATTTAACATTTTTTATTAAGATATTTCTATTCAAAAAATCAAAAATAATATCATTCATTAGCTTAATTTAAGCTTAATTTAATGTTAAATACAGCAAACATGGTGACAATTTACAGTTGGCACATTTCAAAATACACAATCCAACATCAACAAAATATTACTTTTATTAAATAAAAAGTTAATTTTTTTAATGAAGACACTTATTTTAGTTTTACTAATATTCTTATTGTTTTGTTTTTATTAATTTATTTTAGCATTTTTATTAATTGTTTTATGTAAAAAAAAAAAAAAAAAATCCAAAAATCTTACCTTTATTAAAGAAAAAGTTACTCATTTATTTTTTATGCATAACTATATTTTATTCTTTTATTTAAAGATTTTTGTCTTATTTTTAACTTGTGATAATATATTTTATTATTTTTGTTTAAAATGTATGTTATTTTCTATTAATTAAAAATAATATAATTCGTGCCAGACTTTATTGATGCACATTTGTAATAGGAAAAGTACTAAAAATTTTGCATTTCACAATTACCTTAATCATATAAATACAGAACACAAATTTAATTGTTTGCCAGTCAGCTACATTGACTGAGGCCACAGTGTATTTGGTTTTAAACTTGAATTATGGGAACATCATTTTCACGCAACGACGACGGACATGAAACATCCTGAACGTTAGTGCAAAAACAAATTTAGCTAGAGAGGTTACGCCGCCAAAAGAGACTTAACAAATTCACATCCTCATATAAAACATCCCAGTCTTACCATCTGACATCGATGTCCAATTAAGAAAGCAAGAAAGACAGAAAGGAACAGGTTAGGAAAGAGATACACTGATGCAAACATTCAGATTCATGTGGAATGACAAAATCATTCCCAACCAGGGTATTATCATTAACTACAACTAAATCTATAAATTCCATAAATTCTATAAAAATCCATAAATTCTATACTTGAAATAAAAGTAAGGTTATCTGAAATTTAAAAAAATCTCATTTAAAAAATCTAATTTTAACTTTAAGCAATAAAATAAATAAATACAACTGAAATAAAAATGAATCAAAACTTGCAAAAAATGCGACAAAAATAACAAATTTTTATCAAAAAATAAAAAATGATTAAAAATTTCTAAAATAACACTGTCTGGAACGGGGCCTTTCTGACCCAGATACAGATGACAGCAGCAGTGGAAAACATGAATCAGCCACAAACACACACACTCATTCAACTCAATGAATCTACATAATGAACATCTGAACATGATGTTCACAAGTAAATATGAACTACATTCAAAAAAAGAGCACGAGTGACAAGGAAAATAGCCCTTAAATACAAGTACACAGTGCAGATATCAGATGGTAATGCCATGACACTTTGACATATGCCACGGTACTGGCTGATTAGTACCATGGTACTTGTTGGCACTTGGTTAAGAAACAGAGAAAATGAGCAACTCACAACTCCACTCTGAGACTTTGTCTTCAGGTCCAGTTTAACAGCTCCAAAGCCTGGGAAAAGAGGTAGAAAAATGTTGAATTAATAAGTTCAATATTCATGTTACTGATCTGAATCATTTCAAATCTTAAAATCAAATTTGTCTTTTCTGCCTAGACTTGCAGCAAAAAAAATAAAAAATAAATAAATATATATACTCCCGTTCAAAAGTTTGGGGTCAGTACATTTTTATTGTTTCTTTTCTTTTTTTTTTTTTTTTAAGAAATTAATACTTTTATTCACCAGAGATGTATTAAGTTAATAATTAAAAGTTTATTAAAAGTTAATAATAAATAATTTACATTGTTATAAAATATTTATATTTTGAATAAACACTGTACTTTTTAAACTTGTTATTCATGAAAGAATCCTGAAAAAAAAAAAAAAAAATTCACAGGTTCCAAAAAATATTTGGCAGCACAACTGTTGATATTATCCAACATTGATCATTCTAATAATAAATCTGCATATTAGAATGATTTCTGAAGGATCATGTGACACTTAAGACTGGAGTAACAGCTGATAAAAATTCAGCTTTTCATCACAGGAATAAATTCTATTTTAAAGTATGTTAAAACAAAAAACATTATTTTATATTGTAAAAACATGTTGCAATATTACTGTTTTTTTCTATATTTTTAATCAAATAAATGCAGCCTTGATGAGCATAAGAGACTTCTTTAAAGACTATTACAAGTCTTATTGACCCCAAACTTTTGAACGGTAGTGTGTATATATATATATATATATATATATATATATATATATATAGTTAATATATTTATATAATGACATATTTCATAATATATTATATAATATGGATATAATATACAGTTGTGTGCAGCAGTGTTATTTTAATATCACTGAGATACTACTATAGTTTTATAGTTATTATATATTTTCTATTTTTTTCTATTTTCCATTTTTTATTTTAATTTTAGCTATTTTATTGTGTGTTTTGTCATTTTTATTAGGTTTTTATGTCTATATAGTTTTTTATTTCAGTTTTAGATATTTTAGTTTTTCATCAGGTTAAGATAAATTGATTACCCAAATGTTGCCTTGAGAACTAGCTCAAATTAAAATAAGTAATAATGAGAAGAATAATTTTGAGTTATTTCAGTTTTTATTTTATTTTATATTATTTTATGTTATTTTATGTTATTTTATTTTATTTTATACAATAAGCCTAAAGAACCATTACACCTGGATGGGATCTATCATACAATGACTGATTTTAAAAAATGCAAAGCAACATGTATAGTCAAATCTACATCCTCAAATGCTACACATCAGTATTTCCACTAGTGCTACAAACTGCAAGATCAAGACTCTTATAAACACTCCCAGACCAACTGAATGTGTTTGTATGTCCATGCTCAATGTCCTTTGCATTATACTCCCATGAGGCTTTGGGAAGGAAAGCAATGGCCTATTTCTTCTAGAACTTGTTCCCATGAGGCTTTGGGAAGGAAAGCAATGGCCTATTTCTTCTAGAACTTTTTCCTGTCACTTAACCTTGAACTGTCCATCTGTCAGAAGGTCAGTATTGATTCCTCTGTGTTACTATCATGTTAAAGAAATCTATGGAATCCAGAAATCTGACTGAAATAACACTGAATAGTGACACTTTTGGCAGTAATGTGGCTCTGTAATGTCACTCACCATATCCTTTGCTGAAGATATCTTTGGCAGATTTGCCAAGGTCCGCGTACGCAGGAGGGACGGACATGTTTGCTGGACAAAAAAAGAGACAAGGAGACACTTTAGAGACACTGAGTTACTTGAAGCTCTTTGGTCGTGTGACATTGTGCATGTAAAGTTGCGCAACATGTTTACAACAGTCTTCAAATACCAGCAGCACACGCCTCCTGACAGTCCAGTGTCCTACAGAAGGCTGGAAAAACAGCTGAGAGTGCCAAAGGCAGCATGCTAGTACAGGTGCTGTGCAGCGTTTGCTCTAATCATCACTGCGCTGCAGTGCGAAGCATCACATGTGTTAACAGCTCATCATTGCACACGCTTTACACTGGAGGATCAAAAGCAGCATAAGACTATCAGCTGCAGCAGTCTGTTTCTATCCTCACACACACACACAGGGGTCTTCAAAGGAAAGTTCTGGGTTCAACATAAGTTCTACAGTATATTGTCCATCACCATAGAAAATCATGTCAAATACAGTCAGAAATTAGACTTACAGTGATGCATGTAGACTGAAGTGTGCAGTGTTTGTGTGCCAGAGGGTTTAAAAGCCAAAATGCACAGCTTGTATTTCTTTTAAAGCAATTATATTTAATTGTTTGTTTTATTTGAGCTGTAAAATGTCTAAATCATCATGAAACTTGTTATGTAATACAGATTCCTGTGAGGATGTAGCTCTGGGGTCCTTGTGTAACGTGTGAAAATTACCTGTCATTCTATGTATCTATCTGTCTATTGCTCTATCTGTCTGTCTATGTATCTATCTATAGTTCTATGTATCTATCTATCCATCAATCAATCAATCAATCATTCTATCTAGTTGTATCTATCTATCTGTCTATCGTTCTAACTAGTTCTATCTATCTATTTATCTATCAATAATTCTATCTAGTTCTATCTAGCTGTTATCTCTGTCTATCTATCTATCTATAGTCTTATCTATGTCTATCCATCAATCAATCATTCTATCTTGTTCTATCTATCTATCTATCTATCTATCTATCTATCTATCTGTCTGTCTGTCTGTCTGTCTGTGTGAGGTTGTTGTTGGTCCCGTCCTCTCTCTGTCCGTCACTCACCGCATGTCTTTGGCTTGCAGTGATGGCAGCTCTCACTGCTTCCTTTCACATGCGCCTCTTTCTGCTTGTGTCCTTTCTCAGACATGATCTGGGGTCAGAGATCACAATCAAACACACACCATCAAGCACAGCACACTGACTACCTGCATAACATGACGGTGTGGAGCCTGTGGCATTAGTGAGCATCACCAGGTGTGCGAGATCAGACGGAGGGGGTCGCCATGGCAACTGCTGAAGCATTGATCCAGGTGACGGGTGCTGATGCAGCATCTTTTCCGAGCACATCCCCCTCCCTCCGATCCCCAGACACACGTGCTAAAAATAGATTCAACTGACACCGCGGCTCCATGTGACGTGAGGCGATACGAAATGGGAAATGTTTTACTCGACACTAAACACTTTGACACCGGGATGCAATCCACATATAGATTAATTCTTCAGAGATGGATTGGACTTTTATCAGATGTGTTTAAAATTATGCACGCATGAGATGACGACTCTGTCGGTCTTCTAAAAAAGCTACATTTTATTCTAGATCACGTGGTGGTCGCCACTATATTACCAGCTTTAAAAGCCAATTAAAAATCAACCTGCTATTCATCGCCATTGAAGCACAGCTCTCACAGTCTCAGTCTGGTGCCAGATGCTCATAAATCAAGAACAAATCACTGCACTTTAGTGAACATCCTCAGACACAAAGGCCATTAGAGTGAGTGCAGCTCATGGGAAAAACACACATCTCAAAGACAATCTCAAAACATTTGTAATAAGAGCTTACTGTCTTTAAAATGCAATCATTATGTTGTACTAAATGTAATACTCTTTTGTTTTGCAGGTCCATACGATCCCATATGTTAATATTATCTGTTTGTCTATCTATCTGTCTATCTGTCAATGTTATGACTGATATAAAAATACAAATTATTTTTAAGAATTATCATACAATCAATGTGCAGAACTGATTTTTGAATTGTTTTATATATTTTGGCACCATAAAAACTAAAACCATTAGAATACAATAATAAAAAAACAACATTATGAATATTTAGGCTATGAATAATATAATAAATTATATTAACTTAATCTATGAACATTGTTTCTTAATGAATGCGCTTTATTTTATAGGGTCACTGGATGTTTTGCTTTAGAGACCCACCAGATGGTGCCATTTACTAGTAGAATTAATAATCTCTGAAGCAGAAAAATCTGTAAAATCTGTAAACATATCATCACCTTCCCTATAAATCTGTAATAAACCACTCAAACACACATGCATACATACAACACTATTATGCCTATACCATATGCAATGACACTGTGACTCTTTAAAAAAGTGAAAGATATGTTAAGAAATTAATAAGCTGTTTCATTTTCAGTTGTGGCTGAACATTCAGTTCTGCTTGAGACCAAACTAATTAACTAATGGTTCAGTGAGCTACTGTGATTTTAAAGCAAGCCTAGCCTGTCACAGACTTGTCCTTATTGATCTTAGATCTTAAAGATAGGTCCCTTAAAACGTGACCAACTTCTAACAAAGCAACAAAATAACATGTTTATAATGTACAGGAAAACAATGAGAGAGAAGAGAACAATGGCAGACATCACAATGAGCTCCATATGAGCCTGATATGACAAACACCACATGCACACTGACACACATGTAGTTCAGATGATGTTTTAGTGGATCTGATCATGGTTTTAATCAGTTGGATAACAGCTGTCATTCAGTCCCGTCCCAACCAAACCACACAAAGAAAGAAACTCGCTCAAGGCTGCACAAGCATCGCGCATGACTGACGCGACGCGACGCGACGCGACGCACGCACGCACGCACGCACAACGCCCAGATAACGAATAACGGTCAGCTTGAAACCTTCAAGATCAATTATCAGCATTAATGAGAGTATTCGCTTCACAGCGCGGGTTTACTGGTTTATTTCGGACTGTTAAATCAGAGGCGGCGCGCCGCGGAACACTGTCCGTTATTCCGCGGAATATTATAACGATCATCACAGAAACACTGTTACATTGTAACAAAAAGATCAGTGAGACTTCCAGTGATACAAAGTTTCATATTCAACCCGTCAAAATCAAAGTTCCACGACCAGTGAGAGAATCAGTGTCCTTGATGAAACACTGACATATTGTAGCCTGTGTCAAAACACAAATTAGACGCATAATACAGTGTCGTGAGGATTAAAACGCGTGATTTTAAGACTAAAACGTGAATGTGTGCACCAGTGATTTAATAATCATCAGTATTATGCTGTCATGACGTCTCTGCGGCCCTAAACGCGAACTGTCTGAATAACTACAGCTCCAACGTGAACAAAAATAGCATAAGCGCTCATTATTTCTCTGCAAAATGCAACCGAGTCTTTAACCGCTTGCGTATTTCTGGCGTGTCGAGTAATGTTTCAGTGCAGCATGCTTTGAGGATAAATCGGTAAACGCCTACCGTGTTTGGCGTGTCGATGTTCCTGACGGTGTTTCTGTACAGAGCGAGAGAGGACAGACTGAAGGAGAACGCGGCGGAGGCGCGTAAACCGCGCATGCGCAATCTGCAGCCGTCTCCTATTTTTCCTCCTATATTATGTAAATATATATCTAGAATTTCGCAACGGTTAAGTCTTTATCAGAAACACATTATTGTTCACCCAGAGTTTTGCAAACTGACCTCTCTAACTGAATGAATTAGCGCTGACAGACTGCAATGATTGTATAAACTTTGTTAGATACTGAATATATAAAGATGGAGACAATAAGCACATATTGAACTAAATGTTACATTTATTTATAATAATTCTGTATTTACTGTGTATAGATAGATAGATATACACAATGTAAAAGCTTAGATGGCAAAACCGCTGCTGTGTCTTTAAGACGTTGCCATGGTGAAGCTTTGCGCTTGTTGTTAATGCGTCATCAGTCTGCGTGTAACTAAAGAAAAGAGCAAATACCGTGCAGTATCTGCTAAATTATCAAAGAATTAGGGATTTAAGTAAAGGTAAGCTTCTTTAGGAACTAATTTTCATTATATATGGTACCGTTTATGTTCTCAAACAGAATAATATGGCGACTGTTCATTCTGATTCGGGTATTATGTGAATCAGCAGGTGTTTACTAACGGTAAGAGTTTATGCAGGACCACTATCTGTGATCTGAAGCATGAAAATGAATTATGCACATCATATAACTAGTCCTGCTTGCTAGACGCTAATATAAATTAAGGTGGGTTTATATTATAATAATTACCTGTTGACATGTTAATCATTAGATGAACATTAAAATCAGTCTGGTCTGAATATAAAATAATTCATATATAAATATAGGAATACAATATAATATAAATACAATGTGATAATTATATTAAAATATAAAATTATGTTAACTCTAAATACTAAGAGCATTCTGTCCTGAATATAAAACAATTAATATATAACATAAATATGATATAAATAGTAAATTGGAAATAATTTTAAATAAACAATATTTATAGGTAACCCTGGTACACAAAACCTTAAGTCTTAAGTAGCACGGGTATATTTGTAGCAATAGCCAAAAATACGTTGTGTGGGTCAAAATGATAGATTTTTTTTTAATGCCAAAAATCATTAGGATGTTAGGATGTTAAGTAAAGATCATGTTCCATGAAGATATTTAGTACATTTCTGTAAATATATCAAAACGTAATTCCTGATTAGTAATATGCATTGCTAAGAACTTTATTTGAACAACTTTAAAGGCAATTTTTTTTCAATATTTTGATTTTTTTGCACCCTCAGGTTCCAGATTCCAGAATAGTTGGCCAAATATTGTCCTATCCTAACAAACCACACATAAGTGGAAAGCTTATTTATCAGCTTTCAGATGATGTATAAATCTCAACAATTGACCCTTATGACTGGTTTTGTGGTCCTGGGTCACATATTAACTTTTAGAATGTTAAATTATATATATATAAGATTTGCACAAACTGAGTTTGATTTTAGGTTTAGTTTGTATTTTGACATACTAGCTGAATTAAACTTGTCCTAAACTCCTCTGCAGCAGCAGTATGTGTGAAGGGCCCTCAGCAATCTCTGGTCCCATTCCTCCAGACCCCACACTGTTTCCTGAATATTACAAACGCCCGTTCTCTGGTAAGATTGAAAAATGTGAGACTCACTTCGTTTGGAAGTGTGTGATGCTTCATCTCATCTCTTTGGTTTTTTGATGAAGCTCGTGGTCGGCTGGAGGGAAACGCTCAGAATGGCTCGTCTCCTCTTCTGAAGGGTCCTTTAGCACCAGATCCTGGGTGTTACAGCGCCCACTCTACCCCTCGACCCCGCATCGGTGCCAATGCTGCTCACATCCTGGAGAGAGGACAGAGAGGGGTTGTGGGAGACCTGCTGAAGCTGGAGGGAGTGGCGCTGAACCCCAGTCCAGCCAAACCTAGTATGATCAAAATATATGGCTGCATTTATTTGATTAAAAATACAGTAAAAACTGTAAAATTGTGAAATATTATTATTATTTGAAATAGCTGTTTTCCATTTGAGCACATTTATTTCTGTGATGCAAAGCTGAATTTTCAGTAACATTACTCCAGTCTTCAGTGCCAAATGATTCTTTAGAAATCATTAAAATATGCTGATTTGCTGCTCAAGAAACATTTCTGATTATTAGAAATGTTAAAAACAGATGTCCTGCTTCATTCTGCTTCTTGTGGAAACTGTGATACATTTTAGTTTTCAGGATTTTTTGATGAACAGAAAGTTCAAAAGAACAGCATTTATCTAAAAGACAAATCTTTTGTAATATAAATGTTTGCTTTTGTAACATATAAAAATCTTCTCCATGCTCTTCTTTGTCAGAACCTGCCATACGGGATTTTGGTAAAGAAAATGTGCGCAAGCTACGTGAAATCCAAAAGCGTTTTCGAGAGCTGGAGGCGCAGAGAGAACATGCCAAACCTATGCCAGTTAAAGCACTCTGGATCTCTCCAAAATACCAGGATGTTCCCTCCAGGGTAATGGCCCAGTTACAGGTGAGCAAGTTGGAACTCATATTTTAATATTATTCCCTTGGTAATTTCTAAATAGTTCAGTGCAGTAGCAGTGAGGTTCTTTCTAAAGTTTTGTTAGAATTTGATGTTAGACAGTAAATGCAAATAAATAAAACAAGTGCAGAGTCTATATCTATAAAGCGTGAAGGGCAGCCTACTTACCTGTCAATCAACAATAGTGAAGAACTGCCTACTTACCTGTCAGTTAAGAATATTAAAGGACCGCCTACTTACGTGTCAATCAACAATAGCGAAGATCAGCATACTTACCTGTCAGTCAAAAACAGTGAAGAACCGCCTACTTACCTGTCAGTTAAAGGGGTCATCGAATGCCCATTTTCCACAAGTTGATATGATTCTTTAGGGTTTTAATAAAAGTCTATAATATACTTTGGTTAAAAATTCTCAGTGGTTGTGTACCTTGTCAAAATGAGCTCTGCAAAAATCATCCCATTCTGATGGATTGTTCCTTTAAATGCAAATGAGCTCTGCTCGCCCCGCCCCTCTCTTCTCTCTGTGGAGTGACAAGCTGCTCTGAGCGATTTTTTACTTTAGATGCATTTATGTAGATCGGGAGGCACATTCCCTTCACAAACAAATGTAATCCACTGCATCTTCAGCGGCTCAGATGTCGGGAGTAAATGACGACCACTATGTTCATTATTACATCCAGCAACACAACACCTCAATCGCTCAATCGGAGATATTCTTGTCTAATTTACATCCCTGCTCTGGCCTTGAAACAATGGAGGTTGGACTGATTTAGGGCGGGTCTGAGGTAAGACGCTCATGTCAATCAGCTATCGTGGGAGTGGCCTCTGTCGTTGTGACGACACACCGACAGGCATCTGAGAACGGCTCGATTTGAAAAAGGGGATATTATTTTTACAGATTAATTAAAAACCACTGCATGGATTTTTATCATTATAGGGTAGATTTGTACATACTCTGCCAACACACATTAATGTTCAAACAACATGTAAAAGTGAAGTTTGCATCCGATGACCCCTTTAAGAACAATAACAGGCCGCCTACTTATCTGTCAATCAACATTGGATTAAAAACAAGGGTTTTAAACCTCAGTCTTTGTGACTGTGTAGGAGACAAGCCCTCCTAAGAAGCTCGAATGTCAGAACTTCCTAAAGGCTCATTCTGTGTGTGGCGCTGGCAGTCGACTGCCGCTCCGCCGCTCAGAGAGTGGACCATCACCAGCAGCAGGAGACTCAGATTCTGAGGTGTGTGATATCTTGATATGCATACTAAAATGGACATTTTATTAGTCCTCTGTGTCTTTCATAAGAGTAGCTTCTCTCTCATTGTGCCATGTTTATGTGTGTGTAGATGCACGTGAGAGGACACACGGTGGACTTTGTGAGTCATAACGCTCGTGCCGCGGGGAAGACGAACCTGAGGAGATCTCAGTCCTTACAGAACCTCAGAGAAAAACCGCCACCCAGCGCTGTGAAGGGCAAAGTACCACAATAGTGAGTTACTGATTTGTACTACAGATTGCGGGCAGTGAGATTTTATTTTTCAGGATTCACAGATAAATAGACAGTTCAAAATAACACATTTCTTTGAAATAGAAACAAATAGAAATTTGTAACATTATAACTTTACTGTCACTTTTGATCAGTTCAATGCAACCTAACTAAATAAAAGTAATTATTTTTATCTTTCTTATGGACCCTAAACTTTTTTAATGATAGTATATAATCTTATATATAATCTTGATAAAATCTTCAAGTGATAATTTGAATCACTGCGTCATTTTGGACTAAACAGTGAACTTCTCTTGTTAGTCTGGAGCAGAGGAAGTTGCAGTGGAAGAAAGAGGAGGAGGAGAAAAGGAGAAACACTCCTGATCCGTCTGTTCCTGCTGGACACACGCAGATGTCTGAAAGAGAGAGACAGGAGACCCTGCAATCCCTCAAAGAAAGTACGGCTTCATTAACAGTTTCACCTTAAGTTTATGATTATTCATGAGAGGATTGATTGATTTCTGTGTGTCTGTGTAGCTCACAGGTCTCTGGTCAGTGAGCTCCTATCTCTCCCAGTGAAAGCCGACACAATGAGCGTCCGCTCTCGACGCACTCAACTCGATCAGCGTCTCTCAGAGGTCGAGGAGGCCATCAAAATATTCTCACGGGAGAAAGTCTATGTGAAAGTCGACTCTTAAACACCATATTCATATCAGGCTGTTTCTTCTGTGTTTATATATTTATTAGTTAGCAGCAGTTGCTTTTCATTTCCAGAGTTCGCTGCATTTAAGCGCTTAGATATGTGTCTAAATATGACACATATTAGTAGCAGAATTTGTTGTTTTTTGCTAATCATATTGTGTATTCATGCTTTGGTTAGATAATTATGAGAAAAAACAGCCATAATCATCAGATTAAAAAGTCATAATTATAAAGTCAAAATTATATGAAAAACATCAAAACGATGACATGAAAATAGACATTTTATCAAATGTTAATCTCATAATTATGACTTAGTGTGTAATAATTTTGATTTTATCTCATAATTATCTCAAAATTGACTTTTATCTCACATTTATGACTTAATATGTGACAGCTTTGACTTCATCTCATCATTATGACTTTTTATCTCATAGTTATGACATTTTATGTCATAATTATGATTTACCAAAGTATGCTTTTTTTCTCATGTGGCAGGAATGGGTTTCCATAGTATTTGGTGGATTTGTTTAAAAGTTCAGAATTGTCTGTAAATTAGGGAATTTTTACATGTAGATTTTGTAATGAAAAGTATTTCTGCTGCCATGTACAGTAACAGTTGTTGAATGTCTACAATGGCAAGGTGCTGAGCTTTAAATTGATTATAATGCTGACATTTAGTATGTTGCTAGCAAATCTTTATATTTCATAGTCTTGATGTGTCATTGAAATTAATTTTATTATTGCAGTACTAAAAAGTGGTGCTTTTTATACAGTACAGAAGCTGTTCTGCTTTGATCAGCTCTTCGCATAATCACAAGTAACTGCACCAATCATAAAAACTCAGTTCATAGCAAATATCTTTGTACAACAGAAAAATAAATACAGTGTTTGTTTTATAATGTTAATTAAGCTCCATAAAGTAGCCCAAAAATATTTGCATCACCTAAAATCTGAATGCAGTTGTTTAATAATGGTATATAAATGTGAAAACAATTTTGCTTATTTTCATTTGATTAACTGGTGTGGCAGTGATTTTTACAAAGTGTATGAAATTATTTCAGATCTGTTGTTCTGTCATTTAAAACCTTGGTTAGGTATTTAGCTTGGAAAAAAGCGGCATCTTTCTTTATGATAAATTCATTTGTTTACGTAACATTCAGAAATGTGCTTAATTTGAGCTTCCAAAAGCACATTTTGAGGATAGTGTATTTATCATGGACTGGGCGTATCCCTATGTATAAATATTAAATGAACGTCTCTGATTGGTCGGCGTAAGCGTAATGGGAGTAGTCTCTAAGCCCCGCCCCTGCCGTATTGCGTGGCTACGGTGCTAATGCTAAGGCTTTGTCCTGCAGTGTTGGACATTTGCTCAGCTGTTGTCTTGGATGGTAAAAAGTCAAAAATAAACATATTTATTCACACATATTTTAGATTATTCTCAACTATGAGTAAAAGAAAGGCGCCACAGGAAACTTTGAACGAAGGAATCACAGATTTTCTCATAGGTGAGTTTTGCTTATGACAGCTCAGGTTAGCATGCGGCTAAGCTAACTGGACCTTTAAATGCCGAATGAATAGAAATAGATCGGTTTTGCAGACAAAACGTCTGTTTGAAACAAGAAACTTTACTTTCGTGGGATATTAGACCTATCTTTACACCCAAATGGAAATAAAACAGCAATGATGACCATTTTTTTCCCCGTTTGATACATGCTATTAGGGTACAGTTTCAAGATTAGTGCTTCGTCTACAAAATAAAAGCACGCAGTGTTTATATTAATTTTAAATTTATAAATAACAATGAATATTTGAAATTATTTCATACTTAATTTTTTTTATTTATGTTTAAATATGTTTATATTTAACACATGTTTGTTTGGTAGCGGCTATGATCCGATTCTCTTGATTGTTTTGTTTTGTTTACTCGACAAATGGCGAAAAGCTATTTATAGTAATATTTTGCAGCTAATACACTGAGGCATATCTAAACTCTTAGTTTTAATGGTGTTTCTGGTTTCAGAGTTGGCAAATTATGAGAGAAATGTCAACAGAGCCATCCATAAATACAATGCTTACAGGTAAGCGTTATCTAATATGTTGAATAATGTAAGGTATAATGTCATAACTAGACATATGGGAAGTGTAACTCATGTTTATACTCTGTCTGGTGTTTTCTGTTCAGAAAAGCAGCATCGGTGATCGCCAAATACCCTCAGAAGATCAAAAGTGGGACAGAAGCAAAGAAACTGGTGCAGATTCTTTGTTTCTACTAGTATTAGTGTCCTGAAATATGAGTAATACTTGATTTATTTATTTTTTTTTTAAACTTATTCCAGTACACATTTTCTATAAAGAACTGTTTTTTCCTCTCAGGATGGAGTTGGTGCAAAGATAGCTGAGAAAATCGACGAGTTTTTGGCGACAGGAAAACTGCGCAAGCTGGAAAAGGTGTTTGAGTGCATTAGAAATGCATGTTTTATAGATGATTTAATCTTTGATAAACAAAATGAGAGCATATACATGCCCATATGAGAAACAAATCTGTATTCTAACATGTTCATGGTTCTGTAGATTCGCAGTGACGACACAAGCTCCTCCATCAACTTCTTAACCAGAGTAACTGGAATCGGGTACGACGCCCTTTATTTCAAGTGAACAATAATAATAGTGTTGTTTAAAATGTAATTCACACTCATTATAATTCTTTTTTAGTCCTGCTGCAGCCAGGAAGTTTTATGATGAAGGCGTCAGGAACTTAGAAGGTTTGTATATGGTTGTTTTGCATATACATATATTTATTAGCCATCACATGTATGTGTTTTAATGCTCATCTAATGTTTTAGATCTGAAGAAGATTGAACACAAACTCAACCACCATCAGCAAATCGGGTTAAAGTAAGTCTTGATTTGATTAGATAAACTAGTGAATTATGTCAGAGCAATGATAATATTAATTTGGCTTTATGTTAGTGCTAATCTAGATCAGGGGTTTTGTTTATATAATTTATTTATTTGAACTATTTTGTTATTATGATTAAAATACATCTAAAAGTATTTTTTTAAAAAAAAATGCAGAATAATTAATTTGATGCTAAAATAACACATAAAACTAAAAATACAGTCAAAAACATATGAATAAATAAATAAAATCAAAATAAATAATTAGATTACAATGAATTTTAAATTTATTTTTAAAATGACTGACTCTCTGGACCCTTGTTTGAAAACCCCTGATCTAGAGGACAAATGTTTGATTTCTGAACTATATGTATTTCGTTCTTTATTAATGGTGATTTTAATTTTTATGCTCCTGTCCTCATCTATTATAGGTACTTTGAAGAGTTTGAGAAGAGAATCCCTCGTGCAGAAATGCAGAAAATGGAGGTTGGAGTTTCTTTCAGTGATCTTCATGATTTATTTCTACAGATTTCTAAAGTCTCACTGTGTTTAACTGATGTTTTCAGGCTCTGATACTGAAGGAACTGGATCTGGTGGATCCCGAGTATATTGGCACCATCTGCGGCAGCTACAGACGAGGTTATTGATCGTTCTGATCCAGATATTTGATGTCGGTTATCACTTTTATCATCTCAATGTGTCATGATTACATTTGTTAATGTTCAGGAGCCGAGTCGAGTGGTGATATTGATATACTGCTGACCCATCCAGACTTCACCTCTCAGTCTGAGAAACAGGTAAACGTTCAGTTTTAAGGATTCGATGTTGATTTAATAGGTGCAGTTTTTTCCTCTCACAACTCCTGTGATTTCTGTCCTGCAGCCGAAACTCCTTCATGCTGTTGTGGATCATCTGGAGTCCATCGGCTTCATAACTGACACGCTTTCTAAAGGAGACACTAAGTTTATGGTGGGTCTCTGTCTGTTTCAGTCTGCATCTTAATTAATGATAATAAATCAATAATAAATAAGGCATATGTTTTTCCTCAGGGTGTGTGTCAGCTGAATAAAGAAGAGGATGATGAGGAAGAGCATTTTCACCGCCGTATTGACATCAGGTTCATACTGATTATTTACATAATGTCTTTTGTAGTGATATTTTAGTGTTGTTGATATAGGTTTTATGAATACTTTGAATTGAACTTTTTATAAATTTAACACATCCTTAGTGAATAAAAGTATTAATTTCTTTAAAAAAAAGAAAGAATAAAAATTTACTGATCCCAGACTTTTGAACATTAGTGTACATTGTTAGAAAACCTTTCTATTTTAAATAAACGCTGTTCTTTTTAACCATTTATTGATCAAAGAATCCTGAAAAAAGTATCACACGAAAAATATTAGAATGATTTCTGAAGGATCATGTGACACTTAAGACTGAACAGCTGATGAAAATTCAGCTTTGCATCACAGGAACAAATTATATTTTGAAGTATATTAAAACAAAAAACATTATTTTATATTGTAATAACATTTTGCAATGTAATACTGTATTTTCTGTACTTCACATGGTATTTTCTGTATTTTTGATCAAATACATGCCACCTTGATGAGCATAAGAGACTTCTTTAAAAAACATTCCCAAACTTTTAAGCAGCAGTGTAACTCATATTTATTTTAATTTTTAATACATATATATCTTTTTTATTAATGATTTTTTTCATATATGTTTATATAGGTGTCATCAATTAGTTTATTTTGATACTTTAATTGAGAAAAAATGAGAAATGTTGGCAACTAGCTGAAATAAAATAAGTTTTAATATTTTATTTTATATAACATGGTTATTTCAAATAACACATTTTTAGTGCTTTTAGCAAACAGTAATAATAATAATATTTAATATTGCATGCAGTTTAAGTTACTTCTGAGAGTAAAATAAAATATTATTTTGCTGTTTCAGTGAAACATCAGTACTAAATAGATCAACAATTTCAATTAGACTGAATTTTAAAATGGACCAAGATGTAAAATGTACAAATTACCATTTTAAAATCTAATATCGCATATTACAAAACTAAAATCCAAAATAATTTCCTCCATATGTAGTAGAAAACATCCTGTTTTATCATATTGTGCTCCTTTCCAGCATATTGTTTCTCTCTCTGGATCTGCAGGCTTATTCCAAAGGATCAGTATTACTGCGGTGTGCTGTACTTCACTGGCAGTGACATATTCAACAAAAACATGAGGACTCACGCACTAGAGAAGGGCTTCACTCTCAATGAATACACTATCCGTCCACTGGGCGTCACTGGTGAGACACATTTATACATTACTGCATAGAAGAAGCATTGAACATTTGTGAATTTCTGTCCATCTGTGTAAGTCTAGCTTACCTGGTGCTGGTTTACTTTGTAGCTGATGTGTCTCTTGACTCTCTTTGATTCAGGTGTGGCTGGAGAGCCTCTGCTGGTGGACAGTGAGAAGGACATCTTTGACTACATCCAGTGGAAATACAGGGAACCGAAGGATCGAAGCGAGTGAAACAAAGACAGAGACAAAGAGACGATATTCAACCTCAAACTGTGTGTGTGCTGGTCATTTAGGTCATATTAGTGTATTTTAAGAGTAGATGAGAGGTGTAGGGAGAGATGTGTATGTGTTTTAAAGTTGTGAAAGCAGCTACATAATAGTAGTTGATGGTGCTTTTTATTAATGATAATAGCCATGCTTAATATTTTGTTTTAAATCCAAGAGTGAAGTGTGAGAGAGAGAGAACAGATATTACATCATGAGACTGTCATTCTCTCAAAAGTTTAGCAGCAAACATGTCTTTCTTTCAATGTACTCAACTCAAAAAAAAATATGAACGATGATTGTCTGTGGTTGTGTTATTTAAAATCCATTATGATGCCATGGGATATTTTTATTTAGATAATAGTCTACCATAATATGACACAAAAGATTTTTGACGTTTGTGTGAAAACTTGGATTTTGCATTAAAAATCCCACAAATCAGTTCATGTCCTTTTCATTTTCCGTTTATTTTATTTTTTTTTCATTCTCAGTGTTGTTAATACTGCAGACGCAGATCTGATTCATGCCTAACATGGGTGTGTATGGTCCTGTCCAAGTTTTATTTTTTTTGATGCACATTGCTCATCTTTATTTTGACAAGTGTTATGTTTCCAGCAAATATTCTACCCCGGTACTAAACTACCTCAACAATGTTCTCACCATCATAGTAAGCCAGCTCCACTGCTATTGAAACAGATCTCACCTCATGGGTTGTGTGTGTAGTCTACCGTTCAATATTCTCTGAAGTTGTCCTGACTGGATCAGCCTGGTCTGGTCACTTGGGGCTTGGAAGGAATTCTTTCAGGTTCAGATAATAGGTTATAATAAATAAATCACTCTGAGTCATGTTTTAAGAGAGGTTAAAGCGAATCACCATTTGAAATGGTTTCGGTTTAATATAACAATGACTCATAAGCAATAAATTCAAAATAACAGCGAGAAAGTCTTCACCCGAGGCGTGGCAAGGAAGAAGATCAAGCACTGGCATTTTATAGTCTGCCACAAGCAGAGTCACAAACAAGTCTCCTCCTTGCATGTCCATATAAGTCACACATTTTGGTACATACACATACACATCATATTACTCTTTTTCATGTGTGGGGGCCCCCGGCCTATTGCCATGACAACTCCTAAATATATTATAAGTGTGGTTTTACACTCACTCAGATGTTGCAGGAGTCACAAGTTCAACCTGAGTATCACAAATTCAAACTGTATATACACATTATCTTCAAGTGCAATCAGACAGACCCATTTTCATTGTAGACACCTTTCAGAATGCCTTTATTATCTTAAGCAAAACATCTTTTTTCCTGTGCAGCAACAGCATACTTCTGCAAATTAAATGTAACACATCTTGCATAACCAAGAAAAGTAAAATACAAGCAGTCACTCTTATTATTCTCTTGTTTATGTCTCCTTGTTTTTTGATCAATCGAATCAATTCCCTTAGTTTAACAATCATCCTCTGGGTTTCTCTCGTCCTTCCCTCTGACGTTTCCTCCTTTCCTCTTTCTTATCCCGCTTGATTTGCCATTTTTGAAGCATTTCTACAAACAAATCGTTGAGGTAAATTTCAATTTTTTCTGGTTCATTATTCCTCCTATAAGATTGTTCGGGAAATGGCACATTGCCAGGTGAGACAACACAAGTTAATCTTATCTTGCTTTTTTAACGAATACTACAGACAGTTTTTGTTTCAGTTCAAGCAAGTTATTGCGCCAATACAGTACAAATATATATATATATATATTTTTTTTTTTGCTGCTTTTGTGTCTACACTTAAAAGAATAACTTGTAGGATTTACTACTAAAAAAACTCAACAATTTGCACATTTTAAGTACATTTTACTGCTCTGTATAATCCACTTACTATTAAATGTAACATTCATAAAGAAAATAAGTAAATATTACATAATTATGTATAATTTCACGTATATTAAGTAAAATCTACTTAACTAAGTTAAGTAAATTTAACAAAGAAAATAAGTAACTTTAGCTTGACCAGTAAAAGTTGAAGTAATTTTTACTTACTCTAAGCTTACTTGGCAATAGTTTGATTTTACTTAATATATTTTTACTCGGTCTCGAGTACAGTTTTTGGGCGACTCGGACTTGTCACGGACTTTTGTCTTAAGTAAACCTGAACAGCTGTGAAAAATACCGATGCCTCAAAATATTTGAAATGTGCGTCAGATCTTAAAGCGACAGCAGCGTAAACCTGCAGCAGCCGACCACGTCAAACAATAATCAAACAACAAAAGAAAAACAGAAAATCACTCACTGTTCTTGACTGAATCACTTATTAACTGTAATAAGAATTATCTTTAATGTATACAGTAAAGATTTGGCAGTGTTTTATTTTAACATTTATTACTTCATGAAATGTCTGTAGTCTATTTCTGTAATAGCCTTTATATAGACCTACATAAAAAAAAAAAGTGTGTTTACTTGCCTTAAGCTCGAGAATGTTTTACTTACATTAGTTAATTAGTATTTTCTGTATTGAAATTATTATTATTTAAACATGGTGGCAGTTTCTAGCTTGAAAGAAAAATAATTTTTCTAACATCTTTGCAGCAACAGTTTTTATGGGTCCAAAACCATCTTGGGTGTGCATGATTTTCTAATAATTAAATGGCCTATCATCAATTATTCGTTATATAATGTAATTTATTGTAATTAATGTAACTATAAATGCATTCAAAAATAAAAAAGTGTGAGTTTGCTGTGACTTATGGAAAGTATAGGTAGGGCTTTATACACAGTGTATACCATTGTAAAGACTAGGTTTATCCCTCACATCCTCATTTTCATTCAAGAAAAAAAAGGTCATACACAACCCAAAACACACACAGCCACAATCAGAAATAAAAGAGGTGCTGCAAGAGGCTACAGGTTTTCTGCTCTTAAAGGGGTCATCAAATGCCCATTTTCCATAAGTTGATATGATTCTTTAGGGTCTTAATGAAAAGTCTCTAATATACCTTGATTCAAAATTCTCAATGGTTTTGTAAAACAACACCCTTTTTACCTTGCCAAAATCAGCTCTACAAAAATCATCTCATTCTGATGGATTGTTCCTTTAAATGCAAATGAGCTCTGCTCACCCCGCCCCTCTCTTCTCTCTGTGGAAAGACGGTCTTGTTTACATTAGCCACATTTAGCCGCTAAACTTCCTAACTACCACGTTATAAGGAAAGGCGATCGCAAAGATTCATAAAAAACACTTCTGCTGTAAGTGAAGCTGGATCATGAATGATTCGTGCGAACATAGACGGATATATGTAGATCAGGAGACGCATTCCCTTCACAAACAAACTTAATCTACTGCATCTTCAGCGGCTCAGATGTCGGGAGTAAATGACAACCACTATGTTCATTATTATCCAGCAACACAACACCTCAATCGCTCAATCGGAGATATTCTTGTCTACCTTAACATCCCTGCTCTGGCATCAAAACATGGAAACTTACTGGACTGTTACAGCTGATCTGAGGTAAGACGCTCATGTCAATCAACTATTGTGGGAGCGGCCTCTGTTGGTGTGACCGCACAACGACAGGCATCTGAGAACAGCTCGATTAGAAAAAGGGAAATTATTTTTACAGATTAATTAAAAACCACTGCATGGATTTTTAGCATTATAGGGTAGATTTGTATATACACTGCCAACACACATTAATGTTCAAACAACATGAAAAAGTGAACTTAGCATCCGATGACCCCTTTAAGGTCCCATTCACCAAGATACCTACTCCTTTACCCCCACCCTTGAATTTATACATTATCATACATTATACATATATTTACTACATCGATGAATAAAAGTCCCGCCCTATAACTTTTCACATTCTAAAACCTGTTTCACTCTAAAATATGTCACATTACATAGATCAGCGATTACTTCTGTTGCATGACTTTAAGTTTGCTAAGCAGAGCATGGACACTTATGAGATGTTGTGAAATGAAAAAAAAATCAAAATGGCAAGATCCACTAGAGGTTTGCTTTTCTTACATTTCAACTGACATTGCTGACATTTCTAGTTGTAAGGTTAAAAACAGGGGTGCCCAAACTCGGTCCTGGTCCTTGGTTTAGCTCCAACTTGCCTCAACACACCTGCCAGGGGGTTTCTAGTATGCCTAGTATAAGCTTGATTAGCTGGTTCACGTGTATTTAATTGGGGCTGGAGCTAAAATCTGTAGGACACCTCCCTCCAGGACCGAGTTTGGGCAACCCTGGATTAAAACAATGTTAAGATACTGACAAACAGTAGTGTTTCCTTGGACTCAGACAGACTCGACTCGGACTCGGCCCTTTGGGACTCGGACTTGTCTCGGACTCGACTTGGACTCGACTTAGGTGGACTCAAACACAACACTAGTAAAAAGGGTGTTGTTTTACACAACCATTGAGAATTTTTAACCAAAGTATATTATAGACTTTTCATTAAGACCCTAAAGAATCATATCAACTTGTGGAAAATGGGCATCTGATGACCCCTTTAAGGGACCCCCCATAACACCCAAAAAGATATACTTGGGGGGGGCCCCTGTTTTTTCAATAAAACTATAATACTTAAAACATAAAACTAATGAAAATTAAATGAAAAGATTCGATTGCTGTATTAAATTTAGACTTGCTCACATTAAATCATATTTTATTTTTAAGCGTTTTTTTTAGCGTTGCGCATTATAACCAATCACACACGACTCTGTTGAGTTTAGAACGCAGTGTCAGAGGCGTTCAGAACAGTCATTGCTGAAACCTGGAGTTTTGTTCAGACTGAAACTCGCGAATTCCCTCATTATAAGCAACAACGTGCAGATGTACGAACTATGTAAGTAAGAGATTCATTTATCATACAGTGTATGGACAGCTTCATTGATTAAAAGAAGAGGTATGAGTGCTTAAATGCTAGCTAGAGTCGTTCTTTCACTGCGTGGTTCAGTCTAATAAAATGCATTTTCCCAAAATTCAGGGTATGGGGGCAGAAAATGTGATAAAATAAATGATGTAAATCAAAAATCACAAATGTAAGATTGATTTTATACAACAGTTCAATAAACTAGAAATTAATATTAAGAGACTTACGTTTTAAACACCATATTGCCTAGTTTTGCTCTGTTTCGCCAACAAAAAAATCATTCCAAACACAGTTTGTTGCTGTTTTGCGTCTCTGAACAACATGAAGGTGTTTCGTTCCTGAATGAATCAACCGTTTAAATGATTCAATCGCAATGACTCGCTTATTAACAGTGACTTACTGACACCTGTAATTCCACATTTAAAGTACCTTTTCTTTTTTTAAAAATAATTTCAAATATCAACATTCAATGTTTTAGGATTAAAATATTACAACATTATTCATGCATTTGTAACTGAAGGTTAAATGCATTCATGTCCTGCATTAAACAGTGGGTAAATACATCTAAATGCCGGTTCAGATGCAGCGTTTGTGTTTCCTCTATATTGAAAAGATGAGTTTTGTTGATAGTGATTTTATTTGTGTGGTAACAGCCTAAAATATCCTATTATTCTAAGTTACTTTATCGATTAAATATAAGAATTTGACGCAAAACATAATGCACACTTTCAGAAAAATGAATGACTTTATAAAGGTAAAAAAAATGCCCACAAAAGATAAAAATCACTTTAAACTCGTTTGTAATTCTTCTTTGCTTTGTGATTGTTTGGTACACCTAATTCACTGAAAAAAATAAGCTTTTATCTTAGAATTAGGCTTTCTCAATGATAACAAGGTCAAGACAAAAATATGAATCATATTTATATAAGGTTTATTTATTTATTCATTTATTTTTTTAGAGGGCTTTGACACAATTCCAACACTGCTTAAAGGCCACATATTAGTACTTTAAAAGTACATATTTGTACCTTTTCACTTTTGTACCTTAGGGTACTGCCCCAGCGACAGAACTGTACCTTTTTTTCTGACATTAATTATATGTTGATGTTTCTGCAGATATCCATGTGACTTAAGTGTTGTTTTTGCATGGCTTTCGATGATAGAATGCTACCAGTCAAGTTACTTATACAAACCTTGCATATTTGATTGCATCTGTAACATGACTACACATGGAAAAGACTGTCAACTACATACGAGAGTAAGAGGAGGAAAAGGTAAGATTTTCATTTATTCAGCAGCATAACACACAAAACTAATCCTCACTAATTCTTAATACACAAAGACTATTATTTATTTGTGAGTTTAAACGGAGTAGTTCACTTCCAAAAACAAAATTTTACAGGTAATTTACTCACCCTTTTGTCATCCAAGATGTTAATGTCTTTCCTTCTTCATTCGTAATGAAATTATGTTTTTGGAGGAAAACATTTCAGGAATGTTCTCCATATAGTGGACTTAAATCAGTGGTGCCCCTCAAGTTTGAACCTCCAAAATGCAGTTTAATGCAGCTTCAAATGGCTCTAAACGATCCCAGCTGAGGAAGAAGGGTCTTATCTAGCGAAACGATCGGTCATTTTTAAAACAAATTGACAATTTATATACTTTTTAACCTCAAATGCTCGTTTGGAATTGGAATTGTTATTCAACAAAGCAAATGTTATTCCATGATGTGAATAATGGAATGTATGACTTTCCTTAGGACTTTGACAAAAAGTATAGCCCCACCTGGCAATGCATCGTGGGAAGGAACTTTGGCAGCTACGTGACTCACGAGTCCGGACATTTCATCTACTTCTACCTGGGTCAGGTGGCCATCCTGCTCTACAAATCCTGCAGTGAAAAACAAAAGTCAAGGTATTTGAACATTAATTTGTATAATGAGCAGTTGTGGTTATTGATTGAATACTGAAGACAACAGATGAAGAAAGAACGACTTCTGTTAACTGGATAAACATATTCTTCATATTTTTAACAAGGCTACATCAAATGCATTTTATTATATATTCAGTTTATTTAAATAATGTGTGTGCAAACATCTATGAGGAATTTAACAGATTTTTTTTTTCCAGTGATTTGACACAACTGCGCATACCCGGTGCTCGATGAAGGAGCTATGAAATAATACAGAGCAGGTGAAACGCTGTCACTCAAAAGCTATGACTCTTATTTGAAAGTTTTGACTTTTTAGGTCAATTTGTTGTTTCTTTTACAAACGAATGTCCATTGGAATGATTCGTTTGAAATATGATTTTCTTTTTGGTCACAAAACATGAAATGTATCTTGTCATACATTTTTTTTTCTGTAAAATTTAACTTCAGAGTTGAAGGTGCAGATGCCCTGAGACAGCAGTGCATTTAAAGCAGATTATTAGAAGTGATCAGTCTTATACTGATCTGCGTGTGAGATCCTGACATTTACCTGGTTTTGATGTAATCATAAAAATATGTAGTCCTACTTGTTTTAGTTTAAGTTTTAGTTTTTTTTTAGTTTCAGTTTAAGACCTTGTCTTGTGTCCATACACAAAAAATGAGATCCTGATTTTACATATTCTCACAAATATGTCAAAATGCAATAAACGGTATACTTCATATTTGCCTGTAGTTTTCATTTTACTGTTTCAAATGTCTGTTGAGGTGACAGTATTACCTCAGTTTGCGTCATTTATTTATGCAATAAATGAATGAATCAACATATAATCATCACTCTGCTCAGATATCTATATTTATATTTAACTATATCTATCTATCTATCTATCTATCTATCTATCTATCTATATATTGGGGTTCATAAGTGTTTGTTGTAATTCATGTGTTCAAACTGTAGTTCTCTCCTTAAAAATGAAGAGGTCAAAAAACAGATTAATGAGTTCATCCAAATTTCACAAAAAGCTAAAGTAATAGATTAATTTATGACAAGAGTGCACCTCAGAAATCTACATCATATCAGGAGTTCTGACCTTTGTCACAAAAAGACTTTCTTCGTTGCCTTTTTCCCTATCACACAATAGAAATCTTAAGTGGTCATATATCATCTGAAAACTTTAAATCTTAAAATTCATCCATTAAAAACCATTTTAAAACCAGACATTGCTTTACCATGGAAATTGTACACCAAAATCATATTACAAAATGTTTTCGTTCATGAATTATAAGAATTTAACTTTGGATAGTGCATTTTCATGTCTATGTTCAAGATAGGGAATGACAGTTAAAGGGTTAATGCCTATAATGACATTCTAATAACCCTATTCTCACAACAATATTACACATGATTTTGATTCAACACCACAACACACACGGTTTGCTTTAATGCTTTTATTGGTTTGAGGAATGTGAGAAGAGACTAAAGTTCAGCACATTTTGTAAAGATAAGATTGGAAAATGTAAATGTAGTACAATCAAAGTAACTGTGGAGCAGGATGACTGCATATGATCTCACAGGTGTTTAGCACAAAGATAGCCCATTAAGTATGAACATCTTACATCATTCCAGCAACTGTTAGCTGTGGAGTGGAAATATGAAATTAGTTATTTAAATCATTACAGTAGTGTTAGAAAATGAGCCATTTTATGTTGCTCTCTGACGTGAAAATATATAATGATAAATATTTAAGGTAAAAAAAAAACACACTGCACTCTTACAGAGAAAATTGATCTCTCCACAGTTCTCAGGTGAACCGGAATTGTTAGGTTCCCCAGGGCACCAGTTGGTGTAGTCATAGTGAGTTCCATCACTCCACAGCCACTGTCCATCCTAAAGAGCAAAGACAGTTATTATAAGAGTGCACTACTGCACTCAAACTCAATGAAGAAGGTCATTTAGTTTGCCTTCGAAGAAGTTCAACCATCTTTATTAGAAACTTAGTAATAATAAGTCACTTTAGGCCACACAACTTACTTGTTCACCATCATGAGCACCCATCCAACAACGCGTGGAAGAAGGCAACAGACTTATCAGAAAATTGTACTCCAGTTTACTGTGCACAGAAGCGAGATTTGCGTCCAGACCTTGGCAGTTTTTCTAAAGATACAATTTTATTTCATTATTATCAATACAAAATAGTCTTTTTAGCAAAAAGTGTAAATTATATTTTAATCCAACAAAACCTTCTTTGATTCATTGTTTGCTCAGTATTCGTTTTTTGTCAAATTTATTTGAAGAAAGGGATTTTTTTTTTACTTAATAAAAATAAAAATCACTTTACCTCTGCTGTGATCCAGTTAACCTGCTGAGAGAAAAACTTGAAGCATCGGACTCCAAAATTTGTCCATCCATAGGGGCATTGTTTTTGAACTATATAATCTGCAATGCAGTATAAAGGTTAGTCTTGTAATATTCACATTATTACTCTTATTGTGCAAATAATATAATAATACAATACTGTATTTTTTCCTACTATCCCTCTCCATAAAGCTATAAAATGCCAAAGGTTTGGCAGAACAAGCTTTTAAATGGAATATTGATTTATTTAATGGAATATTGGTTTATTTAAATAAATGTCTTGTTTACCATGTGCATTCCCCATGGAGAACACAGTGAAAAGAAGCAGAAGACTCAGCATTGCCATGATGAACCTGAAAATCAATAAGCAGGATTAATTTAGTGGATTCTCAATGTATTTTAAAGATAAAGTTATTCAGTAGGTGTCTGTGCCAAAAACTCACCTTGGTGAGGAGATTGTTGCTTTCAGAAACTCAGTGGAAGATTTTGTGAAGTTCCAGAAAGAGCCCTGCTTTTATACTTTACTTGATGTCAAGTGTGTATATGTCACAAGGATGATACAGCATGTGGTTATTTGATATGTGGACGTGTGTGTTCTCACTCACTAAGACACAGTTTGCTCTGTGATGAACTTGTGATGCAAAACCCTAAACACGAGAAAGCAAAATTAAAGCACAACTGCAATGGCTGTTATCGTTTACACACAATAATTCTTCATACTTGTTTCTAAATATTTAAATATACAAAATATAAGCTAGTTGAAAGTGCACATATACACTACCGTTCAAAAGTTTGGGGTCAGTAAGACTTGTAATAGTCTTTAAAGAAGTCTCTTATGCTCATCAAGGCTGCATTTATTTGATTAAAAAAAAAAAAAAAAACAGTAATATTGCAAAATGTTTTTACAATATAAAATAATGTTTTTTATTTTAACATACTTTAAAATAGAATTTATTCCTGTGATGAAAAGCTGAATTTTTATCAGCTGTTACTCCAGTCTTAAGTGTCACATGATCCTTCAGAAATCATTCTAATATGCGGATTTATTATTAGAATGATCAATGTTGGATAATATCAACAGTTGTGCTGCCAAATATTTTTTGGAACCTGTAATTTTTTTTTCAGGATTTTTTCATGAATAACAAGTTTAAAAAGTACAGTGTTTATTCAAAATATAAATATTTTATAACAATGTAAATTATTTATTATTAACTTTTAATAAACTTTTAATTATTAACTTAATACATCCTTGGTGAATAAAAGTATTAATTTCTTAACAACAAAAAAAAAAGAAAAAAAAGAAAGAAACAATAAAAATGTACTGACCCCAAACTTTTGAACGGTAGTGTATATATATATATATATATATATATACTCTGCAAAAGTCTTAGGCCACTAGTATTTTCATCAGCTAATAATGGTTTAAAGTCAGTTAAAGTCAGTCTGTTGCTGTAGTGTGTCAGTAAGAAATATCAGTTTACATTTCTAAACATTCATTTTGCCATTAATTCTAATAATCCAGTGAGATTTTTGTATGGAGCACAGGCTGTTGTCAGACTCCTTGTGCAAACAGAGATCTGATCTCTCCATCATTCAATCCAGTCTGTCTTAAGAAACAGAAAAAACGGAGACAGACTAAATCCAGAAGAACTGTGGCAACATCTCCAAGATGCTTTAAGAGACCTACACCTACAAAGCTACAGTACTGTTAAATTTTTTAGGCAGTTAGGCAAATAAAATGAGGATGCTGTCAAAAACAATGTCATAAATAGATTTTCTTTATCAATGAACTTCTATTAACTAAAATAAATCAGCATTTGATGTGACCATCCTTTGCATTTAAAGTAGCTTTTGCCCTAGGTGAACTTGTGCAGAGTTTTTCAGGTAGCTTTGCAGGTAGGTTACTTGAAACATCTTGGAGATGTTGACACAGTTCTTCTGGATTTAGTCTGTTTCAGTTATTCTGTTTCTTCATGTCATTCCAGAGACAGACTGGACGAAGGTGAGATCAGATCTCTGTGTGGAGCACAGGCTGTTGTCAGACTGCCTGTGCAAACAAAAATCTCACTAGATTATTACAATTAATGGCAAACAGAATGTTTGGAAATGTAAACTGATGTTTCCTACTGATACACTACAGCAAAAGATACAAATAACTTACTTTAAACCATTTTTTAGCTGGTGAAAATACTAGTGGCCTAAGACCTTTGCACAGTACCGTATATATATATATATATATATTGCCCTGTTGCCATGGCAATTTCTAAGCATAGTATACGTGTGGCTTTCACAATTGCTCAGATGTTGCGAGTGTCACAAGTTCAGACTGTACAAATACATAATGCAATCAGACAAACCCATTCTTATCTTATTTAACTTTCATAACACTTCTATTATCTTAAGCAAAACACACTTTCCTATATTGCAATATCATACTTCTGCACCTGAATGCAACATTTCTTTGTGCGTTTTGTTAATAATAGTCATGCATAATATTTGGTTTTAAAGCATCATTCTCTCATAAGTATGGCAGCAAACATTTGTTTATTACAAATGTTTGATGTCCATAATTGTTATATATCTGTAGGGTCCATTATGTTGTTATTAAGGGAATTTTATTTGTGAGCAAACCATAAAATAACACAGGAAAAGTGAATTGAAACTTTTTCAGGTTTAGGTCGATTATGTTGCTTTATTCTCCATATTGGAATAAAGAGTTTGAAAGATTTATGCTGTTAAATCACTCCTTTGGTAATGAAAGACTAAACAATAACTGAATCATAGTAACATTGCTTCTGTGTAAACAGTGTTCATTATGTGAAGAGTAGCTATTGCCACTGTGGATAAAGCTAATGATCAGTAATTAATTACAAATGAATCAACACTCATGAAATCATTTTTAGTGTAGTAACTTAAAAGTGTTGTCATGTATTGTCACAAATTCTTTTCTGACGTGCATCCTCAATAAGCAATAACAGGGGCGGCGAACGTCGGTCCTGAAGAGCTGCAGCCCTGCAGAGTTCTGCTTTAACCCTGATCAAACACACCTGAACAAGCTAATCAAGGTCAGAAGAAGCTACAGGCAGGTGTTTTTTTATTAGGGTTGGAGCTAAACTCTGCAGGCCTGCGGCTCTCCAGGACCGGAGTTCACCACCCCTGAGCTATAATAATAACCTATAGGGTGTACCTATTTAAATATGTTTTGAAATGAACCAAACTTTTCTTCTTTTGTCTAGGACTGAGAATTGCATTAGAATTGCAAAATATCAATTGTCTTTTTGTATCTACACAGCATAGGGAATGACAGTTAAAGGGTTAATGCCTATAATACCATTCTAATAGCCCTATTCTCACAACAATATTACACATGATTTTGATTTAACACCACAACACACAAGGTTTGCTTTAATGCTTTTATTGATTTGAGGAATGTGTCAGTGAGAAGAAACTAAAGTTCAGAACGTTTTGTAAAGATAAGATTGGAAAATGTACATGTAGTACAATCAAAGTAACTGTGGAGCAGGATGACTGCATATGATCTCACAGGTGTTTAGCACAAAGATAGCCCATTAAGGTTGAACATTTGTGATCATTCCAGCAACTTTTAGCTGTGGAGTGGAAATATGAAATGAGTCATTTAAATCATTACAGTAGTGTTAGAAAATGAGCCATTTTACGTTACTCTCTGATGTGAAAATATATAATGATAAATATTTAAGTTAAAAAAAAACACTGCATTCTTACAGGAAAAATTGATCTCTCCACAGTTCTCAGGTGAACCGGAATTGTTAGGTTCCCCAGGGCACCAGTTGGTGTAGTCATTGGGAGTTCCATCACTCCACAGCCACTGTCCATCCTAAAGAGCAAAATCAGTTATTATAAGAGTGCACTACTGCACTCAGACTCAGTAAAGAAGGTCATTTAGTTTGTCTTCAAAGAGAAGTTCCACCATCTTTATTAGAAACTTAGTCACTTTAGGCCGCACAACTTACTTGTTCACCATCATGAGCACCCACCCAACAATGTGTGGAAGAAGGCGGCAACAGACTTATCAGAAAATCGTTCTCCAGTTTATTGTGCACAGAAGCGAGATTTGCGTCCAGACTTTGGCAGTTTTTCTAAAGATACAATTTTATTTCATTATTATCAATACAAAATAGTCTTTTTAGCAAAAAGTGTAAATTATTTTTTTAGTCCAACAAAATCTTCTTGGATTCATTGTTTGCTCAGTATTCGTTTTCTGTCAAATTTATTTAGAGAAAGGGATTTTTTTTTTTATCTTTTACTTTAAAAATATAAAAATTACTTTACCTCTGCTGTGATCCAGTTAACCTGCTGAGAGAAGAACTTGAAGCATCGGACTCCAAAATTTGTCCATCCATAGGGGCATTTTTCAACTCTATCAACTGTATCCAGTATAAAGGTTAGTCTTGTAATATTCATATTATTACTCTTATTATGCAAATAATATAATAATACAATACTGTATTTTTTTTCCTACTATCCCTCTCCATAAAGCTATAAAATGCCAAAGGTTTGGCAGAACAAGTTTTAAATGGAATATTGAGTGTTCATATAAATAAATGTCTTGTTTACCATCTGCATTCCCCATGGAGAACACAGTGAAAAGAAGCAGAAGACTTCTCAGCATTGCCATGATGAACCTGAAAATTAATAAGCAGAATTAATTTTGTGGATTCTTCAGTAGTTATTCAGTAGGTGTCTGTGCCAAAAAACTCACCTTGGTTTTCAGATTGTTGAATAGATTGTTGCTTTCAGAAACTCAGAGGAAGATTTTGTGAAGTTCCAGAAAAAGCCCTGCTTTTATACTTTACTTGATGTCAAGTGTGTATACACTACCGTTCAAAAGTTTGGGGTCAGTACATTTTTATTGTTTCTTTTTTTTTTTTTTTTTTTAGAAATTAATACTTTTATTCACCAAGGATGTATTAAGTTAATAATTAAAAGTTTATTAAAAGTTAATAATAAATAATTTACATTGTTATAAAATATTTATATTTTGAATAAACACTGTACTTTTTAAACTTGTTATTCATGAAAGAATCCTGAAAAAAAAAAAAAAATCAGGTTCCAAAAAATATTTGGCAGCACAACTGTTGATATTATCCAACACTGATCATTCTAATAATAAATCCGCATATTAGAATGATTTCTGAAGGATCATGTGACACTTAAGACTGGAGTAACAGCTGATAAAAATTCAGCTTTTCATCACAGGAATAAATTCTATTTTAAAGTATGTTAAAATAAAAAACATTATTTTATATTGTAAAAACATTTTGCAATATTACTGTTTTTTTTTTTCTATATTTTTAGTCAAATAAATGCAGCCTTGATGAGCATAAGAGACTTCTTTAAAGACTATTACAAGTCTTTTTTTACAACCCCAAACTTTTGAACGGTAGTGTATGGCACAAGGATGATACAGGATGTGGTTATTTGGTATGTGGACATGTGTGTTCTCACTCACTAAGACACAGTTTGCTCTGTGATGAACTTGTGATGCAAAACCCTAAACACAAGAAAGCAAAAGTTAAGCACAACTGCAACGGCTGTTATCGTTTACACACAATAATTCTTCACACTTGTTTCTAAATATTTAAATATACAAAATATATACCAGTTGAAAGTGCATATATATATATATATATATATATATATATATATATATGTATATTCTTACAGGAAAATATATATATATATTGCCCTGTTGCCATGGCAATTTCTAAGCACAGTATACGTGTGGCTTTCACAATTCCCTACAGATGTTGCAAAACCATACAGATGTTGCGAGTGTCACAAGTTCAGACTGTACAAATACATAATGCAATCAGACAAACTCATTATTATCTAATTTAAGATAAGATAACACTTCTATTATCTTAAGCAAAACACACTTTCCTATATTGCAATATCATATTTCTGCACCTGAATGCAACATTTCTTTGTGCGTTTTGTTAATAATAGTCATGCATAATATTTGGTTTTAAATCATCATTCTCTCATAAGTATGGCAGCAAACATTTGTTTATTACAAACGTTTGATGTCCATAATTGTTATATATCTGTAGGGTCCATTATGTTGTTATTAAGGGAATTTTATTTGTGAGCAAACCATAAAATAACACAGGAAAAGTGAACTGAAACTTGTTCAGGTTTAGGTCAATTATGTTGCTTTATTCTCCATATTGGAATAAAGAGTTTGAAAGATTTATGCTGTCAAATCACTCCTTTGGTGATGAAAGACTAAACAACGACTGAATCATAATAACACTGCTTCTGTGTAAACAGTGTTCATTATGTGAAGAGTGTGTCCATCCATAGGGGCATTGTTTTTGAACTATATAATCTGCAATGCAGTATAAAGGTTAGTCTTGTAATATTCACATTATTACTCTTATTGTGCAAATAATATAATAATACAATACTGTATTTTTTCCTACTATCCCTCTCCATAAAGCTATAAAATGCCAAAGGTTTGGCAGAACAAGCTTTTAAATGGAATATTGATTCATTTAATGGAATATTGGTTTATTTAAATAAATGTCTTGTTTACCATATGCATTCCCCATGGAGAACACAGTGAAAAGAAGCAGAAGACTCAGCATTGCCATGATGAACCTGAAAATCAATAAGCAGGATTAATTTAGTGGATTCTCAATGTATTTTAAAGATAAAGTTATTCAGTAGGTGTCTGTGCCAAAAACTCACCTTGGTGAGGAGATTGTTGCTTTCAGAAACTCAGTGGAAGATTTTGTGAAGTTCCAGAAAGAGCCCTGCTTTTACACTTTACTTGATGTCAAGTGTGTATATGTCACAAGGATGATACAGCATGTGGTTATTTGATATGTGGACGTGTGTGTTCTCACTCACTAAGACACAGTTTGCTCTGTGATGAACTTGTGATGCAAAACCCTAAACACGAGAAAGCAAAATTAAAGCACAACTGCAATGGCTGTTATCGTTTACACACAATAATACTGTTACATTTTTTAGGCAGTTAGGCAAATAAAATGAGGATGCTGTCAAAAACAATGTCATAAATAGATTTTCTTTATCAATGAACTTCTATTAACTAAAATAAATCAGCATTTGATGTGACCATCCTTTGCATTTAAAGTAGCTTTTGCCCTAGGTGCACTTGTGCAGAGTTTTTCAGGTAGCTTTGCAGGTAGGTTACTTGAAACATCTTGGAGATGTTGAAACAGTTCTTCTGGATTTAGTCTGTTTCAGTTATTCTGTTTCTTCATGTCATTCCAGAGACAGACTGGACGAAGGTGAGATCAGATCTCTGTGTGGAGCACAGGCTGTTGTCAGACTGCCTGTGCAAACAAAAATCTCACTAGATTATTACAATTAATGGCAAACAGAATGTTTGGAAATGTAAACTGATGTTTCCTACTGATACACTACAGCAAAAGATACAAATAACTTACTTTAAACCATTTTTTAGCTGGTGAAAATACTAGTGGCCTAAGACCTTTGCACAGTACCGTATATATATATATATATATATATATATTGCCCTGTTGCCATGTCAATTTCTAAGCATAGTATACGTGTGGCTTTCACAATTGCTCAGATGTTGCGAGTGTCACAAGTTCAGACTGTACAAATACATAATGCAATCAGACAAACCCATTCTTATCTTATTTAACTTTCATAACACTTCTATTATCTTAAGCAAAACACACTTTCTTATATTGCATTATCATACTTCTGCACCTGAATGCAACATTTCTTTGTGCGTTTTGTTAATAATAGTCATGCATAATATTTGGTTTTAAATCATCATTCTCTCATAAGTATGGCAGCAAACATTTGTTTATTACAAATGTTTGATGTCCATAATTGTTATATATCTGTAGGGTCCATTATGTTGTTATTAAGGGAATTTTATTTGTGAGCAAACCATAAAATAACACAGGAAAAGTGAACTGAAACTTTTTCAGGTTTAGGTCAATTATGTTGCTTTATTCTCCATATTGGAATAAAGAGTTTGAAAGATTTATGCTGTTAAATCACTCCTTTGGTGATGAAAGACTAAACTGACTGAATCATAGTAACATTGCTTCTGTGTAAACAGTGTTCATTATGTGAAGAGTATAGCTATTGCCACTGTGGATAAAGCTAATGATCAGTAATTAATTACAAATGAATCAACACTCATGAAATCATTTTTAGTGTAGTAACTTAAAAGTGTTGTCATGTACTGTCACAAATTCTTTTCTGACGTGCATCCTCAATAAGCAATAACAGGGGCGGCGAACGTCGGTCCTGGAGAGCCACAGCCCTGCAGAGTTTTGCTTTAACCCTGATCAAACACACCTGAACAAGCTAATTAAGATCTGAAGGATTACTAGGAAGCTACAGGCAGGTGTGTTTTTATTAGGGTTGGAGCTGAACTCGCGCTACAGTAGTTACTGAACGACTGATTATAACGGGATCTGTGTGCTTTAACAACGTGTCGCGCTGTTCGCGGCCTGTGTAGTAGTGGTGTTCGCTGCTAGTTTACACCAATACTCCCGCTCCTAGACCTGACGGTGTATCATTTCCTTAGCAACGAGTACTTCAGTGTTTGCTTGACTTCCTGTAGCGCAGCTGCTGCGTCAAAACAATAGCAAGCATTTAGACACGATAAAGCAAGAGATGTTTTTTCTTGTTTAGAAAAATTAATATTAATACTTTTTGTTTGCGGATTGGCTGCAGTTGGTTTGAATACCAAATTTCTAAGGAGTTTATTCAAAGCTCACAATTATAGGCTAATATATCCACGTTGTTTTTTTGCTCCTTTTTTTGCTTTTAATGATAATGATACTTCAAATGATAAATCAAAAATGTGATAAATGTAATGTGCCATTTAATGACATTAAAAAAATAATATTATGTATGAACTGTTTTAAGGGTTAAGATACATGCTTTCAAAACGGGCCTATATATTATAAATAAAATATAGCCTATAATATACTCTAGCATTAAAAAAGGTCATCATGATTTGTTAATGGGTTCATAAAAAAGGTTGCATGTGTTTGTTTAAAAAAAACAGCCTACATTAAAAACAGTAAATCTACCATTTAAAAAAAAAAAAAAAAAACTTTTTATTTGAATATATTTTAAAATGTGTTCTCTTCTCATGCTAAGCTACAGTAAATTACTACAGCTTTCAGTGTCACATGATCTTTCAGAAATTATGCTGATTGTTGAATCAGCATGAAGAAACATTTCTTATTATTATTATAGCTGGCACAACACACTGACAAAAAAGCAAGATTTGAAATTTAATTGACTTTAACAAATCCAGTGTTTTCACTGGCCAACTTAGTTTTATTTTGTTAATATAAACAAATTTTGAGCCATGATCCAGCTTTGCTTGTGAAGACTGAGAAGCTCCACTTATAGCCAAACATGATTCCCTCACCCAGTGGTGGTTCTACACTGAATTGCTCCCCGGGCGAGACTCCCTCCCGGCACCCAAAAAAAAAAAAAAAAAAAAAAAAACCAAGACAAACCTTCACATTTCGTACACACCACACGTTTTAGTAATACTACATATCATCCCGTAACAGACCAATTTTTGCAAAAAAATAAAAAATAAACTGCTCATAACTTAAATAAATATACTGTGTACAAACAAATATTATTTAAGAATAAATATTTTAAATTATTAAGAATAATATACAAATAAAATATAGAATAAATATAGAATAAATCACACTAAAGAAAATTAAATTATTTATTTAACTGCAGAACAGAAAACACAAACTGAAACTAAAATCTGACATTTCTGGCCTTTCTAAATGCAAAGTCATCAATAATGGCATCATATGAGATATGCTCCCCTATTGAATGATTAATGCTTATGACAGCAAGGCCAGTGAGCCGTTCTTGAGACATGGTTGACCTCAGGTATGTCTTGATTAACTTTAGTTTGGAAAAGCTCCTCTCTGCTTGAGCTACAGTCACTGGCAGTGTAAGTGCAATCCTGAGAGCAGTCCAAAAGTTGGGGTAGATCTCAGATAGATCCTTATCGTGCATAAAAGTGATAAGCTCAAGGAGGCTCATGGTTTTTGATGGCAGGTGAGGGAAGTTCTTGATTTCCTGCAAAAGCTCTCTACTGTCCAAATCAGAATGCCCTTCAAAGTGCAGTGTGGTACCTAGTGCATTGCACTGCTCTGCCAGCTCCTCATCTGCAAGACTTGGGAAATTTGTCAAAACCTCAAATTTGTTTTCCACATTTTCCAATGTGGTAAATCTCTCCGTGATGGCTGACAGGGCTGCATCAAGAACAACACTGAAGAATCCAATCTCCAAATTCCTAAGGGCATCACTGAAAGGTTCATCATGTGATTCATATGAGAAGTGGCGCTTTGTGGACCTCAGCCTTTTTGTTTCAAAACAGCCTCCACATTCATTTCTTCACAAATGTCTTTGGCCGCCATCTGTGCAGTCACAAAGCCACTTGCCCTGTAGCTCTGGAGACCTTGCTCAGTCTTCTTCAAAAGATTCACAGCTAGGTCGACATGCATATTTGAAGACTGCATGAGTTTGCTGACATGCTGTATTGCAGATAGCACGTCATACCAAACAACCGTGCAGATGCTGAAGCGGTATGACCCCACCTGTTCAGACAAAGACTGGGCCTCAGCCTTTATAGCAGGGTCTTTGGTGTTGTCTCTCACCTCAGTTAAAGCCTCTCTCACGGCAGCTCCGTGGTATCTCATGGGCTCAACGCTCTTGACCTTGCTCTCCCACCTTGTTTCTGCCCACATCTTTAAGGTGATGCTCACATGGTTCTTCAGAATGGACCATCTTTGGGAGGAGGCTGAAAATAATGTGGAAAGCTTTTGCAGTACACCAATGTAGCTCATAGCATCCACAGATCCCTTAGCAGCATCACACACAACTAAATTTAATGTATGCGCCCCACATGGCACAAACAGAGCTCTGGGATTCTTTTCTAAGAGCCTGGCTTGAACTTTATTTTTGCCCTTCATGTTTGCCCCGTTGTCATATGATTTTCCTCTGCAGTCGTCAAAAGGAATTCCCAACTCCTCAAGTCTTGTCAGGATCATGGATGCCAAGTGCTGCCCTGTGGACTCCTCTGCCTTCAAAAATCCCATAAAATGTTCCCTGATATGGGGCATCTCCATCAGTGACACCACTCTAATGACCACTGACAACTGTTCTATGTGGCTTATATCTGGAGTGCAGTCCAGAATTATTGAAAAAAACTTTGCCTGCTTGATGTCATCCACTATATCAGATATGATTTTGCTGCTCAACAAATCAATCAGCTCATTCTGCACATGATGCCCTAGGTAGCTGTTGTGACTTGCTGTTCCTCTTTCGACACGGTTAAGGTGATCTTTTATAATGGGATCAAACTTGGCCATAAGTTCGACCTCTTTGAGAAAATTCCCATTTGATGGTGTCAACAGTGTTTCTGTGTGTCCCCTTAGAGCCAAATTTCGAACCGCCAGTGACTGTACAATAGCAGTGAGACGTGTCAGCACTGCTCTCCATCTCACCCTCTCAGCCTCAAGTAGTGCCTCCTCCTGCTTATCAATAGTTTCTCCACTTCTTAACCTCACTGCCAGTTCCTTCCATGCTTTCATGCAATTGAGATGTTCTGGACTGTTTTCATGTGATGTGAGGTGAGTGCTCGCATGTTTCCAATTTGCCATTCCTGAAATTGTTAAATGAATGTTCCTCTTGGAAAACAATTGGCAGCAGAAGCAAAAGAGGCTGTTGTTCTTCATGGAATATATCAGCCAACTTCTTGCCATCTTTGCCACCACTAACTAATGTCTTCTTAAAATATTGGTGATGGCAACTTCGTCCATCACTCTCATTCCTCTGGAAAACAAAGTCAGGTGGCAACCTACTTGGTCCTCTGCGAACCAGCTCAGTCCGAATCCTGTCAGTCAGAGGTGAGGGCCAGTTAGCAGGGTCAGTTGACAGAGGCTCATCCTCAGCAGTGGGGCTGAGTGGGGGTTCAGCTCCAGGCATTTCTATCAGACAACATAGTGACACATTACTCAAAGAACATAGCAGTGGAACATAACACATAGGCATATTCAGAAATGATCAAAATTGTTAAAATTACATTAAATTGCAGTTGTCTTGTAGCCTATGCATACCCCCTTCACACACACACACAGAGGGAGAGAGAGAGAGAGATGCAAAAACCCACCTGAAGGCTTATGCAGGGTAGAAGTAGAGGCAAAGATGTCTTCATCCTCAATATTAGATGTTTGTGGAGACATATGACTTGCTGAGGACACAGATGGTAGCTCATCCTGAAGAGCAGAGGCCATTCCAGCAGAGTCCTGTGTAGTGGGGGAGGTAGGTGCCTCATCCTGACAAGTGGCAGAGGATGCTCCAAAATATTTTAGAAGTGCCCCTGAAACAGGACGCAGTTGAAATTGACATCAAAAGACTGTTGGCTACAATATTACTCTTAAAAATTGCAAATTTAAATAAACATGCCCTAACATGCTAAATGTCTGTCATTAGACACTTTATTAATCTAATATAATCTAATCTAAGGGAGGAACAATTAGCTCCTTGGTTAATTTACTGCCTCAAATTATATGCTTTGTCATGTAACAGAGTTATAGCAAATGGAAAATGTTTGTCTTTTAAACTATCTACACATATGTAAATTACACTGGCTATTTACAGTATACTGTAAATATATTGTAAATATATTGGCTATAGCCAACATTAACATAAACAATGGAAATAAATCACTGTGCTTGCAACAGTTTTGTTGCAAAGCATAATTTTGTGGTTAAATTTAATTAGATCTCATGTTGTATACACTGCTGAAAAAAACAATAGAACCCTGCCCAAAAATAATAGAAAATGTAATGGATTTAATGGTTATAATGGGAATTGTATTGGTTTTAATGTTAAGTATAACAGTGTCTGCTGGCATATGATGGATTCTATTGGTGAGTGGGATGGTAAATCCTATTGGAAAAGTGTCCAAAACACACTACAATAAAGGAATTTTGTAATAGTTTCACTGGAAAAAGTTAATGTTTCATAATGCTATTTAATAGAAACCATTAGAATTTCTGTGATGGTTTGTATATTAGGCTTTTATTGTGTTTTTTTTAGCAAGGTAAGCATAGCAAGCATCATAAGCAAGAAGGCTAACAAACCTAAGAGTTAACGTTATACCACTAATTAACATAATGATATGAATACCTTAATCATACAGAGAGAACATTGTTGCATACCTTTATCTTTTGCCCGTTTCTCCTCATCTTCTTTTCTTTTTTTCCTAAATTGGGCACCTGACAGCTTTGGCCTTTTTCTCTCCATCGCTGTGTTTACTTTGTAATGACAATCAACAGATTTCCCATCCCCCAACGCTGTCACTCATGACCAGAAGTCAAGACTAAACCAATTCACCTCCACATCATAATCGTTTTTTATTACCTGTTTTTATTAGCAATTTCACACAATTAAATAAATAAAAAAGTGCAACTTATTGGTCTGTGTTTATAATTTTTTTTCTCTGAATGAAATGTGCGTTATTTGTAATAAAGTCAGGTGTCACTGACATAGTTTAGCCCACCTCCTTGTCCGCTTCATTTGGGAGAGGTGAACTGTACTCTTATTACACTTATTTTAAAATAATTTACTGTAAAAAAGTACTTCACTGTCTTTTTTGATCTATTCAATGCATTCTTGAAATAAAGTAATTTCCTAAAAATCATAATGACCTTATTATATCATAACAGTCCTTATTATAAACACAAAATAATAATAATCAACTATAATATTCAGTGAGGACAATTAGACTACGATTTACTTGATGGGGGGCGATGAGGGACCTGGATAATGGGTAGAGGGGCGCTGGCCCAAAAAAGGTTGAGAACCACTGTTTTAAATCATCATTCTCTCATAAGTATGGCAGCAAACATTTGTTTATTACAAACGTTTGATGTCCATAATTGTTATATATCTGTAGGGTCCATTATGTTGTTATTAAGGGAATTTTATTTGTGAGCAAACCATAAAATAACACAGGAAAAGTGAACTGAAACTTTTTCAGGTTTAGGTCAATTATGTTGCTTTATTCTCCATATTGGAATAAAGAGTTTGAAAGTTAAATCACTCCTTTGGTGATGAAAGACTAAACAAGACTGAATCATAGTAACATTGCTTCTGTGTAAACAGTGTTCATTATGTGAAGAGTAGCTATTGCCACTGTAGATAAAGCTAATGATCAGTAATTAACTACAAAAGAATCAACACTCATGAAATCATTTTTAGCCTAGTAACTTAAAAGTGTTGTCATGTATTGTCACAAATTCTTTTCCGACATGCATTCTCAATAAGCTAAAACAGGGGCGGCGAACGTCGGTCCTGGAGAGCTGCAGCCCTGCAGAGTTCTGCTTTAACCCTGATCAAACACACCTGAACAAGCTAATCAAGGTCTGAAGAAGCTACAGTCAGGTGTGTTTTTATTAGGGGTGGAGCTGAACTCTGCAGGCCTGCGGCTCTCCAGGACCGGAGTTCACCACCCCTGAGCTATAATAATAACATATAGGGTGTACCTATTTAAATATGTTTTGAAATGAACCAAACTTTTCTTCTTTTGTTTAGGACTGAGAATTGCATTAGAATTGCAAAATATCAATTGTCTTTTTGTATCTACACAGCAAAACAAACAAACACATCACTTAATGCCTATAATACCATTCTAATAACCCTATTCTCACAACAATATTACACATTTTGATTTAACACCACAACACACAAGGTTTGCTTTAATGCTTTTATTGATCTGAGGAATGTGTCACTGAGAAGAAACTAAAGTTCAGAACACTTTGTAAAGATAAGATTGGAAAATGTACATGTAGTACAATCAAAGTAACTGTGGAGCAGGATGACTGCATATGATCTCACAGGTGTTTAGCACAAAGATAGCCCATTAAGTATGAACATCTTCCATCATTCCAGCAACTTTTAGCTGTGGAGTGGAAATATGAAATGAGTTATTTAAATCATTACAGTAGTGTTAGAAAATGAGCCATTTTATGTTGCTCTCTAATGTGAAAATATATAATGATAAATATTTAAGGTAAAAAAAAAACACACTGCACTCTTACAGAGAAAATTGATCTCTCCACAGTTCTCAGGTGAACCATAATTGTTAGGTTCCCCAGGGCACCAGTTGGTGTAGTCATAGTGAGTTCCATCACTCCACAGCCACTGTCCATCCTAAAGAGCAAAATCAGTTATTATAAGAGTGCACTACTGCACTCAAACTCAATAAAGAAGGTCATTTAGTTTGCCTTCGAAGAAGTTCAACCATCTTTATTAGAAACTTAGTAATAATAAGTCACTTTAGGCCACACAACTTACTTGTTCACCATCATGAGCACCCATCCAACAACGTGTGGAAGAAGAAGGCAACAGACTTATCAGAAAATCGTTCTCCAGTTTACTGTGCACAGAAGCGAGATTTGCGTCCAGACTTTGGCAGTTTTTCTAAAGATACAATTTTATTTCATTATTATCAATACAAAAATTGTCTTTTTAGCAAAAAGTGTAAATTACAAAATCTTCTTTGATTCATTGTTTGCTCAGTATTAGTTTTCTGTCAAATTTATTTAGAGAATTTATGTTTTACTTTAAAAATAACAAAAATCACTTTACCTCTGCTGTGATCCAGTTAACCTGCTGAGAGAAGAACTTGAAGCATCGGACTCCAAAATTTGTCCATCCATAGGGACATTTTTCAGCTATATCAGCTGTATCCAGTATAAAGGTTAGTCTTGTAATATTCACATTATTACTATTATTATGCAAATAATATAATAATACAATACTATATTTTTTTTCCTTCTATCCCTCTCCATAAATCTATAAAATGCCAAAGGTTTGGCAGAACAAGTTTTAAATGGAATATTGAGTGTTCATATTGTTAGATCAGGTCCACACGCCAGACAATCAGGATCCAGCCCCGGACACCAGATCCCGTCATTTATATATCAGTCTTTGGTAACAGAACAACTAGTCAGCAAGCTGTAGTTACCCCAACCCCACTAACAAGCAGGTTTCTGTCAGTTATGAAGTTGATTGATGAAAGCCAGAAAAGAGCAAAAGCAGGAGACGAAGTGATGATGGTAAAAAAGGTATAACAGAATTTATTGAACAGTTTTAGTTGCGTATGTCTCAATGTTCAAACTTCGTCTGAGGAGTACAGCAAAGAACAATGATATATCAAACGGACTCAACATCCCACAAACCTTGAAATTCCATAAACATCCCCGTTATCTTAGACCAAACAATTCATGAAACCTCACACTCATGAAACTGAACAATAATGAAAATACATAAGCAAGGAAAATAATAAGAAATATAAAATATAAAAACATATAACTGAATAATATATATGAATAAATGATAAATGATAAATGATAAATACTTAAATAATCAAATAAATAATTAAATATGAATTATGTGAATGACTAATGATTATAAAATGATTATTAAATGATTATGTAAATAAATGATTATAAATGAAATTAAAAACAAACATAAAATTTAAACACAACACAATAATTTGCATGTAAGGATCTAAGGATCCTTCAATATAGATAAATGTCTTGTTTACCATCTGCATTCCCCATGGAGAACACAGTGAAAAGAAGCAGAAGACTTCTCAGAATTGCCATGATGAACCTGAAAATTAATTCGTAAAAGTTAATAGTCTGCACTCCAGTGGCGGCTACTGGTCTGTCAAATAGGGGGAAGCTCATTTTCGGCCTACATCGTAAAATTGTCTATTTATTTATTCACAAGAATGTGCCTTATTGTCATAAGTAAGTCACAATGCAAACAATCGTCAAAAAAAAAAGCTTTAGTTTTATTATGCAAAATATGATGTATTTTTCTTTTAGTCAGATGCTACTATATAGTATAAATATTTTGCAATTTAAATAAGGTTATTATGGAGATTTATTTATTTATTTATTTCTAAAGTATTTTAATAGAAAGATAAGGTTTCATTATGTTATGTTAAAATTTTTCAAGATTACTATATATATATATATATATATATATATATATATTAATTTATAGTCATCCTCCATGTTAATATTTAATGTAGTAATCTATATATATATATTGATTACTACATTAAATATTAACATGAATGAATGAATGAATGAACGATCTAAAAAAAATATTAAACTCTGTAAAAGTGAAACAAGGAATGTGGTGTATAATTGTGTGAAATGTATGATGAAAATCAAGCAATTTCGCCAAGCAAATATAAAGAAATAGGTTGCAGCAGTTTTATTTCGACTGAACTTGAGAAATCCACGATGGGACTGAGCGCGAATAGCTTCAGCGATTCCTTATAGTACAAAATCGCTGTCAGTCAAAAGGAGATGCAATCTTTCGACAGACCCTCCAATCATCACGCAGAAGCTCGGAGTCCAGGCCAGCCCACTCCTCATTTGCTCCTCATTCACCCCCAGAGACGCTGAGCGTCCGTGGGCGGGACATAATCGCAGCGTTTATCCAATGACCGTCTAGTTTCAAAGCACTGAAAAAAAAACGTTCAAAGCAGCCCCATTGAAGTCAATGGACGCTGGGCTTCAACGGGGAAATGCACTGTGACGCTACGGGAATGTATGAGAAGAAAATCAAGTCAGCCGACCTGCTATATCTAACTGATTCTGAACGAACTCGTCTTTGAGATGAACGTTTTCTAACGCATTTTTAGTCAATAAAATGTTAATACAATAGTACATAATTTGACCATTAATTTTGTGACATTATAGGGGAAGCTGAGCTTCCCTTGCAGTCTTAAAGAAATCGCCACTGCTGCACTCATATATTGCACACCGTGGATACTCAATGTATTCTGAAGGCAAAGTTATTCAGCACGTCTCTGTGCTAGAAACTCACCTTGGTTTTCAGATTGTTGCTTTCAGAAACTCAGAGGTTTTGTGAAGTTCCAGAAAGAACCCTGCTTTTATACTTTACTTGATGTCAAGGATATAAAAGTCACAAGGATGATACCGGATGTAACTGTTTAATATGTGGACTTGTGTACACATTCCACAGAATTCAAAATACGGGAGATAACATTACATGCTTAAATAAATACTTACCTTGAGTATTTTAAATGTTTAATTAAGATAAATATAAATGGGAATAATTTCTCCCCTGTAGGAGGATTTCAAGGACAAAGAAAAAAAGAAAGAATTAGCATAAATATTAATAAGTCCGTT